>NC_142041.1:69448725-69758090 GCF_982192425.1 Myodes glareolus | reverse complement strand
ATTGTTAATCAATTATATATTTGTGTTTAATATTTTCTCTATGATGTTCAAAGTTTGGGAGCACACTAGACAATACCAAGGATATTTCTGTAAAACAAAAAAGAAGGAACAACTAAATTTAATGCATAAAAGGCCTTGAATCAATCTTGGAATTATGCTTTTAATACAATCCCATGCTAAAGTTTTTCTTTGCTGTTGTGATGTAAGAGACTCTTATGTGTGATCACGTAATTGATGTATTTGAGCAAATTATAGGTCTCCGGAGAAAAGTCAAGAAATAACCTCTTATAATATTGAATTTTAAATTGTTGGGCAAGGGAGATGGTTTAGTGGATAAAGAATGGGGATCAGATATTGATGACTTACAAAATGTTGACAATGAAATTGTAGAATTTTTGTCTAAACTTATATGCCAACAAAAATTGCCTATGCTCATTGATGTTCACAATAGGAAGAGAAACACATGGAAGAGATCAAGGATAATCTTAGAGTGCTGTAGTAGATTTACATGTGCAATGTTTTAAGAGTAAATATTAGAATGATTAATTCTTCCTGAGAAAATCTTGAATGATCATTGAGAGGATAATAATTTGAGCCAGACTTGAGAGAATATAGAAGAAGTGTGAAGAAAATAAAAACGGGAAATAAAACCCAAAATCTGATGGTAAATAGCCATAAATCTACTGAGGAAAGAAACAAGTAATAAGTATCTTGCTCATTCCTTGACACAGTGTTCTTAGGACACAGGATGCTACTAAAGAGAACTCGTGAGTATGAGTCCAAAGAGGATAGATTCACATTATGAAAGTCCTTCTGTATCATGATAGTTTTTACTCGTTTTACAGATAGATAATGGGAAGCAGTTTCTGAGAAACGGTATAATATAATTTTATTTATAAATCATAAAATGGTTCAATTGAAATGATAAAGAGAAGGAATGAAGAAAAGTCTTGAGGCTGAGATGTCTGAAATAGGTCAAGAAAGATGACAAGATCAGCATCAGAAGAGATGGGATGAAGTTCAGAGACACTAGACATCTCTGTGGAGGGCATTCTTTCAGATCAAATTTCAGATCAAATGTCAAACTATGAGCCATGACCCAAAGGAATAAATCAGACTTGGTAAGCTCAGTGACTGCATGGATTCTGACAATTTTAATAAAGTACTATAAATAAACTAAAATCAATAATTGTGAGTCCATAGCATTTTTAAGATACAACAGCAATCATTTGAAATTTAAAAACGTCAATAATTGATATCATTTTACTCTACTGACTAAGTCACTCAGATATGTTTTCTTATGATTAAATATTTTGAGACCATATCAAGGCCTGTTCAAAATTCAATTACTGACAATTTTACAAATATATATAATGTATATGTATTTAAAGTAAACTAGAGCGTAGATGGACACTATAAAGTAGTCCCACACTAGTTCAGAACTGAGAATAATAAAAGGTTCTTTATTTAGGGGTAGACTCACATTTCAGTCTTCTGAATGTGTGGGGAACAGGAACCAAATCCAACAGCTAAGAGTGCATGAACAAGCATGAACATTTCTCGTACCCAAGGGCATGCTCAACCTTGTCCAAAATCTCAAAGGTCATTGACTGAGTTTCTCTAGTACTTTCACCTTTTTTCTAAATATGAGAGTTCAAAGCCCAATACAAAACTATATACAAGAACAGATACCAAGTATAAAAATTAGAATTACAACCAGCATACACAATATTAAGAAAGAAACATATGCCAAATGTTTTGATAATCATTCTATCCTAAGAAGTCTAAGTCTTGAACTGGAAATTGTTTGGCTAACTCATGAGAGGAAAGTAACTACTACTATCTAGTCTCCAACCCAATCGAAGACCTGAGAAGGTAGATAATGTTACTTGAGTAGGCACGAAGTACAACCAACAACTTCCAAAATATGCTATAAATGAAAGAGAGAACAGGCTACCTAGGCGATCACCCAAAGTCTCATTTGCAATGTTGGTGCCACCAACTTTGTCTAAGGCCTAGAGTGACTGACAGGCCATTTTCAGAGGCATATTCTGTTCTGACATAGGTCAAAGCAGGCTCTTTATTAACCAAAGGTAATAAAACATATTCTACCTATGAGTGAGTAAATACCATGCTTGTCTTTCTGGATCTTGGTTTATCTCATTCAGGATGGTTTTCTCTAGTTCCATCCACTTCAAATTTCCTGGTGTTCTTATTTTTAACAGTTATGTAATATTTCATTTCATGAATATACAACATTTTCTGTATCCAGTCTTCTGGCTGAGGGGCATCAAGCTGCTATGAGTGCAGTGTCCTTATTATATGACTGAGCATCCTTTGGATGTATGCCCAGGAGTGGTATAACTGAGTCCTGAGGTAGATCAATTCTCAGTTTTCTGAAGAACCATCATGTTATGGGATGCCCCCCATATGTAGTGAATATGTTTTATTACCTTTGGTTAATAAAGAAGCTGCTTTGGTGTATGTCAGAACAGAATATAGATAGGTATGGAATCCAAGCTGCAGGACAGGGAGAAAGAAGACAGAGTTGAAGAGAAACCAACAACTGCAAGAGAAGCAAGATATGAGATAACATCATGAGCCTAGTGATAAAATATAGAATAATAGAAAAGGGCTAATTTAAGTGTAATAAGCTTTGGCTAAAAGGCCAAGCAGTTTATAATTAATATTAAATTTCAGAGTGGTTTTTCAGGAACTGGCAGAAATAGAGAACCCTCCAGTTATAAACGGCACCCAATGTGGGGCTCTTGAATTTCCATAGGTCTGGAAAAGATGTTTTTAAAAAAGTTCTAAACAAGCAGAAATGGAGCCACACTGAGCTTTCTAGTCTCACAGTCTCATGTCAGCAGTAGGGCAGAGATGAATCTCGCAAAAGCCTCCTGCAGAATGGATCTGGGCATCAGCTACCATGAGCTAAGCAGCAAGACAAATTTCCACACTCTCACACAGACCTCAGTACAAAGAAGCTAAGCAGCACAAGCTGTGTGGTGGATTTAGGTGTTGTTCATGCAGACAAGAAAAATTTGTGAGACAGCTGAATGCTACCTGATGGCAGCACTTGGTGGGTGGGGTGGTATGCGTGTTTCTCATTGCTACCTCTACCATGTTGAAAAGCTGAGCAGGGCAGAAACAGCAGCCAAAGTGACTGCTCTGGTCCTAGTCATGCCCACCCAGTTTAAAGCAGTGAGAAAAAAAATACAGATACATAATAAATATACATTCAGACAAAAAAAAAACTCTAAGCAGGTCACAATGTGTTTTTAAAAAAATATGCATAGACTTGGGAGAGAAAGGAATAAGAATATAGACAGTTATAAGAAGAAATGTCTAGTTTCTTGAGTTCTTTGTATATTTAGAGATTAACCCTCTGTTGGATATGAGGATGGTGAAGATCTCAACCCATTGTGGAGGCTGCCATTTTGTCCTATTGATGGAGTCCTTTGCTTTCCAGAATATTTCAGTTTCCTGGGTTTCCAGTTATTAATAGTTGATCTTAGTATCTATGTTACTAGCATTCTACTCAGGAAGATATCTTCTGTGCCAATACATTCAAGGCTATTTCTCACTTTCTCTTCTTTCAGGTTCAGTGTGACTGAATTTATGTTGGAGGTCATTTATCCACTTGAACATGAGTTTTGTGCAGGATGATAGATATGGATATATTTGTTCTTTTACATGCCAGCATCCAGTTGTGCCAGGACCATTTGTGGAAGATGCTTTTCTTTATCCATTGTATAATTTTGGCTTCTTTGTCAGAAAGCAAGATTCCATGGGTGTGTGAATCTATATCTTCAATTGATTACATTGAACCACCTGTCTGGTTTTATGCCATTGGCGTGCTAATGCTGTTTTTATTACTATAGCTCTGTAGTAGAGCTTGAGATGAGAGATGGTGATACCTCTGGCAGTTCTTTTTTTAGCTATCCTTGGTTTTTATTTTTCCATATAAAGTTGAGATTTGTTCTTTCAAGGTCTGTAAAGAATTGTGTTGGTCTTTTGGTACAGATTGCCTTGAATCAGTACATTGCTATTAGTAAGATAGTCATTTTTACTCTGTTAATCTTACTGACCCATGAGCATGGGAGATCTTTACATCTTCTGTTATTTTCTCCAATTTATTTCTTCAAACACTTAAAGTTCTTATCATATAGGTCTTGAACTTGCTTAGTTAGAGTTACCCCCAAGGTATTTGATATTATTTGTGGCTTTTGTAAAGAGTGTTGCTTCCCTGATTTCCTTCTCAACCCTTTTATTGTAGTGAGGAGTTGCGGGCAGGCCTGCTTTTCATCCTGCCCGGCTCCCACATGGCTAGCTTAGTCCCAGAAATAATAACACATAAGTTGTATTCATTTAAACACTGCCTGGCCCATTATCTCTAGAGAGTTAGTTACTGGCTAACTCTCACATCTTGATTAACCCATTTCTAACCATCTGTGTAGCATCACGAGGTCGTGGCTTACCGGGAGAGATTTAGCATGTCTGACCTGGTGGCTGACTCCATGGCATCTGGCTCATAGCCCTCTTCCCAGCATTTTGTTCTGTTTACTCCGCCTACCTAATTTTCTGTCCTATCAAGGGCCCAAGGCAGTCTCTTTATTGACCAATGAAAATAATACAATAGACAGATAACCCTCCTCCATCATTTTATCACTTATATATAAGGGGGACATTGATTTGTTTGTTTAGGTTTTTTTTCATGCAACCACTTCATAATGATGTTTATAGCTTAGGATCTCCCTAGTAGAATTTTGGGGATCACTTATGTAAACATCTGCAAATAGTAATACTTTGACATTTCCTTTTCCCATTTGTATTCCCTTTATCTCATTCTGTTGTCTTATTTCTTTAGCAAGAAATTTGAGTATTATATTGTATAGATGTAGAGCAAGTGGACAGCCTTGTCTTATTTCTGATTTTTGTGGATTTAAATATAGTTTTTCTCCATTTAATTTGATGTTGACTGTCAGCTTGCTTTATATTATAATTTCTTTCCTTATATTTAGGTATGTTCCTTGTATCCCTGATTTCACCAAGGGAAATCATGAAGTATTGGATTTTGTCAAAGGCTTTTTTTACTGATTTTTGTTGAATTCTACATTTTTCTATGCCCCATTTCCAGCCTCTCCCCTCCTCTTCAACCCTCCCCCAAGGTCAACATACTCCCAATTTACTTAGGAGATCTTGTCCTTTTCTACTTCCCATGTAGATTAGATCCATGTATGTCTCTCTTAGGGACCTCATTGTTGTCTAAGTTCTCTGGGATTCTGATTTGTGGGATGATTTTCTTTCCTTTATGTTTAAAAACCACTTATGAGTAAATGCATGTGATAACAGTCTTTCTGTGTCTGGGTTACCTCACTCAAAATAATGTTTTCTAGCTCCATCCATTTCCTACCAAATTCAAGATGTTATTTTTTCTGCTGTGTAGTACTCCATTGTATAAATGTACCACATTTTCCTTATCCATTCTTCAGTCAAGGGACATTTAGACTGTTTCCAGATTCTGACTATGACAAACAAAGCTGCTATGAACATATTTGAGCACATGTCCTTGTGGTACGATTGAGCATCCTTTGGATATATACTCAAAAGTGGTATTACTGGGTCTTGAGGAAGATTGTTTCCTAATTTTCTGAGAAATAACCACACTGACATCCAAAGGGGCTGTACCAGCTTGCATTCCCACCAGCCAATGCCGAAGTGTTCCCTTTCCCCCACAACTTCTCCAGTATAAGTTGTCATCAGTGTTTTTGGTCTTGTCCATTTTTACAGGTATAAGATGGAATCTCAGAGTTGTTTTGATTTGCATTTCTCTGATGACTAGGAATGTTGAACATTTCCTTAAGTGTCTTTCAGCCATTTTAGGTTCCTCTGCTGAAAGTTCTCTGTTAGGTCTGTACTCCATTTTTCTGTTGGATTATTTGTTCTTTTGATGACCAATTTCTTGAGTTCTTTGTATATTTTGGAGATCAGACTTCTGTCTGATGTGGGGTTGGTGAAGATCTTTTCCCATTCTGTAGGCTGTCATTTTGTCTTGTTGACTATGTTATTTGCTTTACAGAAGCTTTTCAGTTTCAGGAGGTCCCATTTATTGTTTCTCTCGGTGTCTGCACTGCTGGGGTTATATTTAGGAAGTGGTCCCATGTGCCAATGCGTTCAAGTGTATTTCCCACTTTCTCTTCTATAAGGATCAGTGTAGCTGCCTTTATGTTGAGGCCTATGATCCATTTGGACTTGAGTTTTGTGACTGGTAATAAATATTGGTCTATTTTCATTCTTCTACATGTTGATTTTCAGTTATGCCAGTCCCACTTGTTAGATATGCTTTCTTTTTTCCATTTGATATTTTTTGCTTCTTTGTCAAAAACCAGGTGTTCAAAGATGTGTGGATTAATATTCGGGTCTTCTATTTGGTTCCATTGGCCCTCCTGTCTGTTTTTATGTCAATACCAGTCTGTTTTCAGTACTGTAGCTCTGTAGTAGAGTTTGAAGTCAGGGATTGTGACGCCTCCAGAAGTTCTTTTATTGTATAGAATTGTTTTGGCTAGCCTGGGTTTTTTGCTTTTCCATATAAAGTTGAGTACCATTCTTTCAAGGTCTATGAAGAATTTTGCTGGGATTTTGATGGGCATTGCATTGAATCTGTAGATTACTTTTGGTAAGATTGCCATTTTTACTATATTAATCTTCCTACTCAAGAGCATGGGAGATCGTTCCACTTTCTAGTGTCTTCTTCAATTTTTTTCTTCAAAGATTTAAAGTTCTTGTCATACAAGTCTTCCACTTGGTTAGAGTTACTCTGAGATATTTTATGCTATTTGTGGCTATTGTGAAGGGTGATGTTTCTCTGATTTCTTTCCCAGTCCTTTTATCATCTATGTACAGGAGGACTACTGATTTTTTTTAATTGTTGATGATCTTTTTTAAGTGTTCTTGGATTGGTTTGCCACTATTTGCATTAATGTTCATGATGGAAATTTTATTTCTTTGTTAAATTTTTGTGTTGTCTGGGTATCAGAGTAACTGTGGACTCATAAAAAGAATTTGGTAAAAGTTCCTTCTCTTTTTGTTTGTGGAAAATTTGAGGAGTACTGGGATTTGCTCTTCTTTGAAGGTGTCCTATAATTCTTCAAATAAACCATCTGACACTGGACTTTTCTTGTTTGGGAGACTTTTAATGACTGCTTCTATTTTCTTACAGGTCTGTTTAAATTATATATCTGATTTAGGTTTAATTTTGGTATGTGGTATCTATCAAGAAATTTGTATGGCCTCGGGAGCACGACTTCCAGCCTGGAAGGAAGCCGCGGCCTTTTCTCCCACCCCGCCACGCGAGGCTGCAGCGCATAATTAAAGAATGTCACAGGTTCCACTGGGGAAAGTCCTCCTGAGGAATGTCATCCGGCATACGGATGCTCACAATAAGATTCAGGAGGAATCTGACATGTGGAAAATCAGAGAACTAGAGAAGCAAATGGAGGATGCTTACCAGGGGACCAGAAGAAACATGGTACCCAGCAGCTCAAGTCTGATGAGAAATGATAGTTTTGATGAAGAAAGTCAGAGAGACTACTGGAGACCAAAAAATGAAATTTCTGGTACTCTGGAAGATGATTTTCTTAAGGTTAAATCCTGGAACAAGAAGTTATATGAGTATGAATCCAACATGCCAGACAGATGGGGTCACAGTGGTTATAAAGAGTTGTATCCTGCTCCCGAATCCCATCCCAGCCTTCATCCAGGTACACCTTCCTCTCTTTCTCCCTTCCCCCTGGGGCCACAAGATCTCCCCAGAGCTGCTCCCTTGCACGCAAGCTGGGCAGGGGCAGTTCCTGTGCTTTGAGAGCCTGCCTGACAGGCAGGCCCTGAATCAGCTCACACATTCCTGGCCAGCAAGAGACAGTGATCTTCTAGCAGACATCCATTGGAGGAGGAGTGAGTTTGCTGCTGGCCCGAGGGCTTCGGCTAGGAGGAATTCAGACTTTCCCTGCCCCCCTCGACTTTCTGGTCGCCCTGCAGGGGTGGCTCCACCCTGCGGAGCTCTCCCGAATCCCATCCCAGCCTTCATCCAGGTACACTTTCCTCTCTTCCCCCCTTCCTCCTGGGGCCACAAGATCTCCCCAGAGCAGCTCCCTTGCACACTGGGGCGGGGCTGTGAGTGCAACCTGGCAGGAGGGAGTGCCTGTGTTTCAATAGACTGTCTGAGGAAAGGTAGGCCTTCTGTCAGTGAAGTCCCAGCCCAACAAGGGAACCTGAGCTGGTACCAGAAGATCCAATATAGAGCAGTTGAAGGAAGAGATGGGCAGACACCAAGGCAAGAACTCCTCCAACAATCTAAAAAACAACATGAAATCACCAGATCCCAACGACCCTACAATAGAAGGACTTGAACCTCTTAATTCAGAAGAATTGGAAAAAAATGCCATTATGAAAGTAATAGAGTCCCTTAAACAGGATATGAATAATTCCCTTAAAGAACTGGATGAGAAGTACAACAAAAGGATTGAAGAAATGAGTAAAGAAATGGATGAGAAGTATAACAAAAAGTTTGAAGAAATGAGTAAATCCGTGAATGATACACTGGGAAACCAAGAAAAAACAATCAAACAGGTAATGGAAACAGTTCAAGAATTGAAAACTGAAATGGAGGCAATGAAGAAAACACAAAACGAGGGCCGTCTGGACATGGAAAATCTAGGTAAACGAACAGAGACTACAGAATCAAGCATAACCAATAGGATACAAGAGATGGAAGAACGAATCTCAGAGTCTGAAGATACCATAGAGAAAATAAATGCTCAGATCAAAGAAAAAAGCAAATCCAACAAATTCTCATCACAAAACATTCAAGAAATCTGGGACACAATAAAAAAAACCAAATCTAAGAATAATAGGGATTGAAGAAGGAGAAGAACTGCAGATCAAAGGCCCAGAAAATATATTCAACAAAATTATAGAAGAAAACTTTCCCAACCTAAAGAATGATATTCCTATGAAGGTTCAAGAAGCATACAGAACACCGAATAGACTTGATCAAAAAAACAAAATCCCCTTGCCATACAATAATCAAAACACAAAACATACAGATTAAAGAAAGAATATTAAGAGCTGCAAAGGAAAAAGGTCAAGTAACTTATAAAGGTAAACCTATCAGACTTACACCAGACTTCTCTATGGAAACCATGAAAGCCAGAAGGTCCTGGATAGAGGTACTGTAGAAACTAAGAGACCATGGATGCAAACCCAGACTACTATACCCAGTCAAGCTATCATTCACTATCAATGGAGAAAACAAAATATTCCAGGATAAGAACAAATTTAAACAATTCGTAGACACAAACCCAGCCATACAGAAAGTAATAGAAGGAAAATCACAACCCAAGGAATCCAACATTGCCAACACTGCCTACAATAACTCAGACATCTAGCGACCCTTCACAAGCTTAACACAAAGAAGGGACACATACAAATTCTATTAAACAAACAAACAAAAAATAATAATAACCGGAGTCAACAACCTCTGGTCATTAATATCACTTCATATTAATGGACTCAATTCACCCATAAAAAGGCACAGACTAAGAGATTGGATACCAAAACAGGATCCAACATTCTGGTGTTTACAAGAAACACACCTCAACCACAAAGACAGACATCTACTCAGAGTAAAGGGTTGGGAAAAGGTTTTTCAAGCAAACAGACCTAAGAAACAAGCAGGTGTAGCCATTCTAATTTCCAACAAAATTGACTTCAAACTAAAATCAATCAGAAGAGATGGAGACGGACATTTTATACTCATAACAGGAACAATTCATCAGGAGGAAGTCTCAATCCTGAATATCTATGCCCCTAATATAAAGCCTCCTACTTATGTAAAAGAAACACTTCTAGAACTCAAGGCAGTCATCAACCCACAGACACTAATAGTAGGAGACGTCAACACTCCTCTCTCACCAATGGACAGGTCAATCAGACAGAAACCTAGCAGAGAAAAAAGAGAATTATTGGAGGTATTGAATCAAATGGACTTAACAGATATCTATAGAACATTCCACCCAAATAGGAAAGAATATACCTTCTTCTCTGCAGCTCATGGAACCTTCTCAAAAATTGACCACATACTTGGTAACAAAGCAAACTTCCACAGATACAAAAAAATATTAGTAACCACCTGTATCTTGTCAGACCACCATGGATTAAAGTTAGAATTCAACAACAGTGCTACCCACAGGAAGCCAACAAATTCATGGAAGTTGAACAGGCAACTACTGAATCGCCCCTGGGTCAAGGAAGAAATAAAGAAAGAAATTAAAGTCTTCCTTGAATTTAATGAAAATAGAGACACAACATACTCAAACCTACGGGACACTATGAAAGCAGTGCTAAGAGGAAAGTTCATAGCACTAAGTGCCCAATTAAAGAAAACGGAGAAAGCACACATTGGAGACTTAACAGCACACTTGAAAGCTCTAGAAAAAAAATAAGCTGATACACCCAGGAGGTCTAGAAGACTGGAAATAATCAAACTGAGGGATGAAATCAACAAAATAGAAACACAGAAACCAATCCAAAGAATCAATGAATCAAAAGGCTGGTTCTTGGAGAAAATCAACAAGATTGACAAAACCATATCCAAATTAATCAAACAGCAGAGAGAGAACATGCAAATTAATAAGATCAGAAATGAAAAGGGGGACATAACCACAGACACAGAGGAAATTCAGAGAATCATTAGATCTTACTATGAAAATTTATATGCCACAAAGTTGGAAAATGTAAAAGAAATGGACATTTTTTTAGATAAGTACCATATACCAAAGTTGAACCAAGACCAGCTGAACAATCTAAATAGACCTGTCAGTCGTGAAGAATTAGAAGCTGTTATCAAAAATCTCACTACCAAAAAAAGTCCAGGACCAGATGGTTTCAATGCAGAATTCTACCAGAACTTCCAGGAAGAGCTAATACCTATACTCCTTAACGTATTTCACAATATAGAAACAGAAGAATCATTGCCAAACTCTTTTTATGAAGCTACAGTTACCCTGATACCAAAACCACACAAAGACACAACGAAGAAAGATAATTACAGACCAATCTCACTCATGAACATTGACGCAAAAATACTCAATAAAATACTGGCAAACCGAATCCAAGAATACATTAGAAAAATCATCCATTATGATCAAGTGGGCTTCATCCCAGAGATGCAGGGTTGGTTCAACATACGCAAATCTATCAATGTAATCCATCATATAAATAAACTGAAAGAAAAAAACCATATGATCATTAAATTGGATGCTGAAAAAGCATTTGACAAAATTCAACACCCCTTTATGATAAGGGTGTTGGAGAGATTGGGTTTACGAGGATCATACCTGAATAAAATAAAAGCAATATATAGCAAGCCGACAGCTAACATCAAATTGAACAGAGAGAAACTCAAAGCTATTCCACTAAATTCAGGAACACGACAAGGCTGTCCACTCTCTCCATACCTCTTCAATATAGTGCTTGAAGTTCTAGCAATAGCAATAAGACAACATAAGGGGATTAAGGGGATTCGAATTGGAAAGGATGAAGTTAAACTTTCGTTATTTGCAGACGATATGATAGTGTACATAAACGACCCCAAAAACTCTACCAAAGAACTCCTACAGTTGATAAACACCTTTAGTAATGTGGCAGGATACAAGATCAACTCCAAAAAATCGGTTGCCCTCCTATACACAAAGGATAAAGAAGCAGAGAGGGAAATCAGAGAAACATCACCTTTCATGATAGCCACAAATAGCATAAAATATCTTGGGGTAACTCTAACCAAGGAAGTGAAAGACCTATTTGACAAGAACTTTAAGTCCCTGAAGAAAGAAATTGAGGAGGATACCAGAAAATGGAAAAACCTCCCCTGCTCTTGGATTGGGAGAATCAACATAGTAAAAATGGCAATTCTACCAAAAGCAATCTATAGATTCAATGCAATTCCCATCAAAATCCCACCAAACTTCTTCACAGACCTTGAGAGAACAATAATCAAGTTTATATGGCAAAACAAAAAACCCAGGATAGCCAAAACAATCTTATACAATAAAGGAACTTCTGGAGGCATTACCATCCCTGACTTCAAACTCTATTACAGAGTAACAGTGTTGAAAACAGCTTGGTATTGGCATAACAACAGAGAAGTCGACCTATGGAATCGAATAGAAGACCCGGGTATTAACCCACAAACTTATGAACACCTGATTTTTTGACAAGGGAGTTAAAGGTATACAGTGGAAGAAGGATAGCCTCTTTAACAAATGGTGCCTGCATAACTGGATGACAACCTGTAGAAGAATGAAAATAGATCCGTATCTATCACCATGCACAAAACTCAGGTCCAAATGGATTAAAGACATCAACATTAATCCGACCACTTTGAACCTGATAGAAGAGAAAGTGGGAAGTAGTCTACAAGATATAGGCACAGGAGACCACTTCCTAAGCAGAACCCCAGGAGTGCATACAATAAGAGAAACAATGAATAAATGGGACCTACTGAAACTGAGAAGCTTCTGTAAAGCAAAGGACACTGTCACTAAGACAAAAAGGCTACCTTCCGACTGGGAGAAGATCTTCACAAACCCCTCATCAGACAAAGGTCTGATCTACAAAATATACAAAGAACTCAAGAAACTAGACACTAAAACTCTAATTAACCCAATTAAAAAATGGGGTACTGAACTGAACAGAGAATTCACAAAAGATGAACTTCGAATGGCCAAAAGGCACTTAAGGTCTTGCTCAACCTCCTTAGCGATCAGGGAAATGCAAATCAAAACAACTTTGAGATATCATCTTACACCTGTCAGAATAGCCAAACTCAAAACCACCAATGATAGCCTATGCTGGAGAGGATGTGGAATGAGGGGAACACTCATCCATTGTTGGTGGGAATGCAAACTTGTGCAGCCACTGTGGAAATCAGTGTGGCGGTTTCTCAGGAAACTGGGAGTCAACCTCCCTCAGGACCCAGCAATTCCACTCTTGGGAATATACCCTAGAGATTCCCTAACATACTACAAAAGCATTTGTTCAACTATGTTCATAGCAGCACTATTTGTAATAGCCAGAACTTGGAAACAACCTAGGTGCCCCTCAATAGAAGAATGGTTTAAAAAGGTGTGGAACATATACACATTAGAGTTTTACTCAGCGGTAAAAAACAATGACATCTTGAATTTTGCATGCAAATGGATGGAAATAGAAAACGCTTTACTGAGTGAGGTAAACCAGACCCAAAAAGAGGAACACGGTATGTATTCACTCATAAGTGGATTCTAATCATGATTAAAGGTCTTTGAGCCTATTATTCGTGATCCTAGAGAAGCTAAATAAGAAGATGAACCTGATGAAGACTATTTAGCTATCCGCCAGGAGATAGGCAATAGACAAGAGACCCAGGTAACCTTGGGTGCATGGAGGGGTGGGAGGGTTGTTGGAAGGGGAGAGGGTTAGAGAGAAGGGAGTAGGGGAGGAATGGGGAAAGCTCGGTAGACCGGGATGCGGGGGAGGTAGGAAGGATGAATATGGGATCAGGGAAGAATATATTTCAACTAAGGGAGTCATTTTAGGGTTTACAGGAGACTTGATTATATATGGGATCCCAGGTCCAAGAAGAGATCCCCAGATTGTTCTCTGGACAGAGGAGAGGGTGCCTGAAACGGCCTTGGTCATAACCATACTGATGAATATTTTGCTTATCACCATAGATCCTTCATCTGGCGATGGATGGAGATAGAGACAGAGACCCACATCGGAACACTGGACTTAACTCCCTAGGTCCAAACGAGAAGCAGAAGGAAAGAGAACGTGAGCAAAGAAGGTAAGACCAGAGGGAACCTTCATCCGAGGATGGATGGAGATACAGACGGAGACCCACATTGGAGCACTGGACTGAGCCCCCCAAGGTCCAAATGAGGAGCAGACGGAGGAAGAAAATGAAAAAGTTAATCAGGACTGCGAGGGATGCGATCACCCACTGATACAAGGGGACTAATCTAGTGAGCGTTCACAAAGGCCAGTTGGACTGGGACTGAGCGAGAATGTGATCCAGCCAGATTTTCTGAATGTGGCTGGCCCGGAGTCTTTCTGGAAGGCCATTGACAATGGCACTGGGACTTGTTTCCTCTGCATATACTGGATTTTGGGGATCCAGTCTGTTTGGATGCTCACCTTCCTGGACCTGGAGGGAGAGGGGAGGAACTTGAACTTCTTACAGGGCTGGAAGCCCTGACTGCTCTTAGGGATGGAGAGGGAGGAGGAGAGGGAGTGGGGGGAGTGGGAGGGTAGTGGGAGGAGGGGCAGAAATGGAAACTTTTATAATTTAATAAAATTACTTTCTAAAAAAAAAAAAGAGTTGTATCCTGAAGAGTTTGAAACAGACAGTAGTGACCAGCAGCATATTATCAATGGGAAAAAAAACATCTCCCCAGTTTACAGAATCTGTCCACGAATCCCGCAAACATAAGAAGTCAAAGAAATCCCTTAAAAAGAAGCAGAAAAAACGGTCCCACAAAAAAAAAAAAAAAAACAGAAGAAAAACAAAAGGAAGCTATGAACATAGCAGCAGATTCCTCAAGTGAGTTCTCTGAATAAACTGGAGCTTCTAGTACCAGGAAAAGGAAGCAACCACACAAGAGCAAGAAAAAATCCAGGAAAAAGTCTTCTAAAAAATCTTTACCTTTAGGGGTAGAAAGGGCTACTTCCCAGTCAGATGATTCAGCAGGTAGCAGTTCTGGAGGAAATCGAGAAAAGAGACACTAAGAAAACCAAAAGGAAAAGGAAAAAGAAAGAGAAAAGTGTTCATGTTCCTGTGGTTAGCCCTGAAGTACAGGAGAGGACGAGCAAGCGCAGGAATTGGAAAGTGGCTACAGATGCAAGGTCTGCTGAAAGCTCAGAAGATGACTAAGTGAGAAAGCAGCCGTCCTGCTTCCCACGGACTCTGGTTGTCTGCAGCTCTTAATAGTGGGGTTTGCTAGTGGCTCCTTCAGCACAGGAGTCGGAGGTCAGAGTTCTCCTACCATAGATATCTTTTTTCCTATTTCAGATTGTTAATCTCCATCCCCTTTTGTTGCTAATAGGGAATCTGGTATTTTGTTAAGGTTTCTTGGAGAGATTATTTTTTTCAATTAATCACTTGGGGTAGAATATCTATACAGCAAATTAAAGAACCCAGAAAGCTGAAATCAGTAATGATCTGGGTACATCCATTGGAATGTTGGATTTGGGGGAATCAAGGGTCTGGGATGAAGAAAGGATTGAAGTAGTGCTATATAGAATAGTTTGACAAGGAAAACTTGCTATTTATACAGGAGGTATCATGACTTCAGCTTTGGTGCTTTGATTCTTCTATAGTTGGGCCCTACAGGTATCTAATTTACTTAGTGAGGAAATGGATATAAGAACAAACCTTTTCCCTTCCCAGAGATGATGACTAAGTAATGTAGGGATTTCTGCCTAATTTTCCTGCTGGTCAGGGTCTACAGTGACATTTATTATAACCCAAACATAACAGTAACTGGATAATAATTGGTTGTCTAGTTCCATTGCTTTATATTGCCAGAAATGGGCTTGTGTTTAAAATTATTTGTTCAGTTGCCCTGTATATCAAATGGTAAGAATTAGTAAGTAGTCACATTGCCAATGATGCTTTCAAAGAGATTCAGGGCAACAGCCATCTAAATTTTTTTTTCTTTTTGCCAAGTTGGGGATTGAACTGAAGGCCTTGCACACTAGGCAAGTGCTCTACCACTGAGCCATACCCCAGCCCTGTTGTTTTCCTTGTTTTTTTGTTTTGTTTTTTGAGACAGGGTTTCTCTGTAGCCTTTGGAGTCTGTCCTGGAACTAGCTCATACAGACCAGGCTGGCCTCGAACTCACAGAGATCCGCTTGCCTCTGCCTCCCAAGTACTGGGATTAAAAGCGTGCCCCACCACCGCCCAGCTTGCTTGTTCATTTCTAATTCAATAATGAATTTTAGTTTCCCTGAAACCAGATGAATCAATTCCAAAATGAAACACACTCTCAGGGACATACCAGTCTGCTTTGTGTTATGATTATGAAGAACATATTATTTCCTCCTGCTATACTGTGATCCTGATAGTAAAAGAAACCAAAATACCACTGAAAAGTGGCTGGTAGTTGACTTTTCATAAGAGGAAAGACAAGTGACATTGTCAGGCTTTTGTGTTTGAGGTTGTCACGTTTGGTACTGAGTAGAAAGCACAACAGCTCAGACCTAAGACTGGGTCATGGTTCTGCCACTGATTGATGAGTTCAGTTAACCTCCAGGCCTTACTTCTGCAGGTGTAATACAGAAATGCTTCATGGTTAGCAAGAGACACCAGCAATAGTGTGGTGTCTATGCTGACATCCCATGACAACTACTATGCTGACATCCCATGAAGTAGCATTTTATAGTTTAACTAAACTTGTGCTTTTTATGGAACATACTTCTAATAAACTGCTTGTTTTTAAAATTTAAAAAATTGTATGGTTCTTTTAGATTTTCCAATTTTAAGATATATAGTCTTTTGAAGTATGACTTATTTATTCTCTAGATTTCCTCAATATCTATTGTTTTGCCCCCCTTTTCATTTCTGATTTTGTTAATTTGAATATTCTGTTTGTCTATTTTATTGATTTTTCTCAAAGAACCAACTCTTTGTTTCATTGATTCCTTGTATTGTTCTTTTGGTTTCTAGTTTATTGGCTTCATCCCTCACTTTGATTATTTCCTGGCATCTGCTCCTCTCAGGCATCTTGCTTCTTTTTGCTCTAAAGACTTAGGTGTTCTATAAGCAGCTAGTATGAGATTTCTCCAAATTCTTTATGAAGACACTTATCGTTGTGAATTTTCCTCTTAGCACCACTTTCCTTGTGTCCCTTAAGTTTGTGTATGCTGTTCATTCCACTTCATTGAATTCTAGAAAGTCTTTAATTTCTTTCTTTATTTCTTCCTTGACTCAGTAGTAATTCAGTTGAGAGTTGTTCAGTTTCCCTGAGTTGTAGACTTTCTGCAGTTTGTGTTGTTGTTGAGCTCCAACTTTAATCCATGGTAGTTTGATAAGATACAGGGGTTCATTCTAATTTTTTATCTGTTAATATTTACATTATGACTGAATATATAGTCAGTTTTGGAGAAGGTCCCATGAGGTGCTGAGAAGGTATATTCTTTAATGTTTGGATGAACTCTCTATAGATATCTGTTAGATCATTTGAGTCTTAACATCTGTTATTGCCATTATTTCTGTATAGTTCTGTCTGGCAGTCATGTCCATTGGTGAGAGTAGGGTGTTGAAATCTCCCACTATTAATGTGTGGAGTTGAATATGTGATTTAAGCTTTAGAAATGTTTCTTTTACAAATGTGAGTTCCCTTGGGGCATATCTGAACATAGATGCTCAGAATTGAGACATCATCTTGGTGGATTTGTCCTTTGTTGAATATGAAATGTCCCTCTCTCTCCACCTCTTTAGATTAAACTTGGTTCAAAGTGTATTTTGTTAGATATTAGGATAGCTATAACAGTTTGCTTCTTGGGTCCATTTGATTAGAAAATCTTTTTCCAACCCTTTACTTTGAGACAATATCTGTCTATGACATTCCTTCATGCATAAGAATGATGGACTCTGTTTTCATCTATATTCTTTTATCCTGTGCCTTTTTATTGAGGAATTGAGATCATTGATATTGAGAGATATGAATGGTCAGTGATTGTTAACTTCTCTTACTTTTATTTTAGTGGTGGTGGTGATAGTGTGTGTGTGTGTGTGTGTGTGTGTGTGTGTGTGTCTGTGTGTCTGTGTGTGTGTGTGTGTGTGTGTGTGTGTGTGTGTATTTCCCATTGAGTTTTGCTGGTGTTGGATTATTTATTCCTTGTGTTTTTGAGAGTATAGATAATTTCCGTGAGTTGGAGTTTTCCTTCTAATACCTTCTGTAATGCTGGATTTGTATATAGGTATTGATTAAATTTCACTTTGTCATGAAATAATCTTGTTTTCTTCATCTATGGTGATTGAAAGTTTTTGATGGGTATAGTAATCCATGGTCTCTTAATCTGCAAGAAGTCTGTCCAGGCTCTTCTGACTTTTAGAGTCTCCACTGAGAAATCAGGCATAATTCTGACAGCTCTGCCTTTATCTGTTACTTGGTATTTTTCCTTTGAAGCTTTTGATATTCTTTCTTCATACTATATGTTTTGTGCTTTGGTTATTATGTAGAATGAGGTTTTTGGTTTTTCTTTGTTTGCTTCTGTTCCAGTCTATTTAGTGTTCTATAAGCTTCTTGTACCTTTGTTGAATATATTTTATGGGCCTTTGAGTAGGGATTCTTCTCCTTCTTCTATTCCTATTATTCATGAACTTGGCCGTTTCATGATGTCCCAGAATTCCTGAATGTTTTGTGTGAAGTAATTTTAATATTTTCTTTGACCAATGAATCCATTCCTATTTCAACACCTAAGATTCTCTCTTCCATCTCCTTTAGTCTCTTGGTGATGTTTGCATCTGTAGCTCAAGTTCACTTACCCAGGTTTTCATTTCCTGAATTCATTCCGTGTGTGTTTGCATTTTATTTATTGCTTCTATTTCCATTTCAGGTCTTGAACAATTTTATTTATTTTCTTCACCTGTTTGTTTTTTTCTGATTTTCTTGACTTTGTTTAAGAGATTTATTAATTTCCTCCAATCGTTTGGTTGTTCTTTCCTCCATTTCTTTAAGAGATTTTTTCATTTGCTCTTTAAGAACTATCATCTTCATAAAGTTATCTTTAAGATCGTTTTCTTGTTCTTTGCCTACATTGGAATATTCAGGTCTTTCTGTTGTAGGATAGCTGGGTTCTAGTGGTGACATATTGTCCTCTCTGTTATTGACTGTATTCTTTCACTGGCATTTAAGTATCTGGATTTGACATATTGATAAGTGTAGGTGTTGATTCCTGTGTTGATCTTTGTTGGATGAGTGGTTTGTTTCTTGGTTTCTGTTTCTTCTCTGGTCTTCTGGTCTAAGGGACCAAGGGGTTCTGGTGACTGGTGAGTCTTCGGGTTCAGTAGGGTGTCTCTGCTGAGGTTTTTGGAGCCTTGGGTCCCTTGAGTCAATCTTGCCTCCGGTAAAGTCTGAGTCTTCTTTTGGGGGTACCTAGGACTGCCTGATCTCTGGTAGAACTGCTAGGGCTGTTCTTCTAATTGATTTGTACTATATGTGAGCCTATGGCATGTGTTTTTCCAACTGGTACGAACCATGTCTAGGCCTATGGAGTCAACTGGAATTCTAAGGAAGGGTTAACCACAGGGAGGATAATGAGGTGGAAGGCATGCTGGCATAGGTCTTGGGGAAGTAGAATGCAGGGGCTGGCGGCAGTCCAGCTGGCAGGTGGGTCACTCACCTGCTACAGTAGAGCAGTGGCATTCCTCCGAAGTTTGGGGAAAGATCCAACAGTGGTGCTGATGCTGAGATGGAAAAGGGATGGGCTACAGGACAAGATGGTCTTTCATCAGTTGTGGCTGGTGTGCTCTGGGACTCAGTGATGGATGTCCACTGCGACTGGGGGTCCAGCAGCAGCAGAGCCAGGGATGAGCTGGGATTGAGTCATTATTATTTTTTAAGTCTTTTTTTTTATTATTATTAAATTATAAAAGTTTCCATTTCAGACCCTCCTCCCACCACCCACCCACTCCCCCTACTCCCTCTCCCCCTCCCTCTCCATCCCCCAGAGCAGTCAGGGTTTCCGGCCCTGTGGGAAGCCCGAGTTCCTCCCCCCTCCCTCCAGGTCCAGGGAAGGTGAGAGTCCAAACAGACTGGAGGGCCAAAATCCAGTACATGCAGAGGAAGCAAGTCCCAGTGTCATTGTCAACGGCTTTTCAAAAAGGCTCCGGGCCAGCCACATTCAGAGAATCTGGCTGGATCATGTCCTCGTTCAGTCCCAGTCCAACAGGCCTTGGTGAACTCCCATTATATCAGTCCCCTTGTATCAGTGGGTGCTCGCATCGCTCGCAGTCCTGATTACTTTTTTTATTTTCTTCATCATTCTGTTCCTCATTTGGACTGTGGAGTGCTCAGTTCGGTGTTCCAATATGGGTCTCCATCTGTATCGCCATCCAACGTCGGATGAAGGTTTCCTGTGCCTTTGCCTTCATTGCTCACGAGGATACCAGAAAATGGAAAGATCTCCCTTGTTCTTGGATTGGGAGGATCAACATAGTAAAAATGGCAATTCTACCCAAAGCAATCTATAGATTCAATGCAATCCCCATCAAAATCCTATCAAACTTCTTCACAGACCTTGAGAAAACAATAATCAAGTTTATTTGGAAAAACAAAAAACCCAGGATAGCCAAAACAATCTTATACAATAAAGGAACTTCAGGAGGCATTAGCATCCCTGACTTCAAACTCTATTACAGAGCTACAGTATTGAAAACAGCTTGGTATTGGCATAAGAACAGAGAAGCCGACCTATGGAATCGAATAGAAGACCCGGATATTAACCCACAAACCTATGAGCACCTAATTTTTGACAAGGGAGCTAAAGGTATACAATGGAAGAAGGAAAGCATCTTTAACAAATGGTGCTGGCATAACTGGATGTCAACCTGTAGAAGGATGAAAGTAGATCCATACCTATCACCATGCACAAAACTCAGGTCCAAATGGATTAAAGACATCAACATTAATCCGACCACTTTGAACCTGATAGAAGAGAAAGTGGGAAGTTGTCTACAAGATATAGGCACAGGAGGCCTCTTCCTAAGTATGACCCCAGCAGCACAGACAATAAGAGAAACAATGAATAAATGGGATCTACTGAAACTGAGAAGCTTCTGTAAAGCAAAGGACACTGTCACTAAGACAAAAAGGCTGCCTTCTGACTGGGAGAAGATCTTCACCAACCCCTCATCAGACAAAGGTCTGATCTCCAAAATATACAAAGAACTCAAGAAACTAGGCACTAAATCTCTAAATAACCCAATTAAAAAATGGGGTACTGAACTGAACAGAGAATTCACAACAGATGAACTTCGAATGGCCAGAAGACACTTAAGGTTATGCTCAACCTCCTTAGTGATCAGGGAAATGCAAATCAAAACCACTTTGAGATACCATCTTACACCTGTCAGAATAGCTAAAGTCAAAAACACCAATGATAGCCTATGCTGGAGAGGATGTGGGGTGAGGGGAACACTCATCCATTGTTGGTGGGAATGCAAACTTGTGCAGCCACTGTGGAAATCAGTGTGGCGGTTTCTCAGGAAACTGGGAGTCAACCTCCCTCAGGACCCAGCAATTCCACTCTTGGGAATTTACCCTAGAGATTCCCTAGCATACAACAAAAGCATTTGTTCAACTATGTTCATAGCAGCACTATTTGTAATAGCCAGAACCTGGAAACAGCCGAGGTGCCCCTCAATAGAAGAATGGTTAAAAAAGGTGTGGAACATATACACGTTAGAGTTTTACTCAGCGGTAAAAAATAATGACATCTTGAATTTTGCATGCAAATGGATGGACATAGAAAACGCTTTACTGAGTGAGGTAAGCCAGACCCAAAAAGAGGAACACGGTATGTATTCACTCATAAGTGGATTCTAACCATAATTTAAAGGTATTTGAGCCTATTTTTCGTGATCCTAGAGAAGCTAAATAAGAAGACGATCCTGATGAAGATTATTTAGCTATCCGCCAGGAGGTAGGAAATAGTCAAGAGTCCCAGGTAACCTTGGGTGCATGGGGGGGGGGTGGGAGGGTTGTTGGAAGGGGAGATGGTTAGAGAGAAGGGAGTAGGGGAGGAATGGAGAAAGCTCGGTTGACCGGGATGGGGGGAAGGGAGGAAGGATGAATAAGGGATCAGGGAAGAATATATTTCAACTAAGGGAGTCATCTTAGGGTTTATAGGAAACTTGATTATATATGGGATCCCAGGTCCAAGGAGAGTTCCCCAGATTTTTCTCTGGACAGAGGAGAGGGTGCCTGAACCGGCCTTGGCCCACAACCATACTGATGAATATTTTGCATGTCACCATAGAACCCTCATCTGGAGATGGATGGAGATGGAGGCGGAGAACCACGTTGGAACACTGGACCTAGCTCCCTAGGTCCAAATGAGAGGCAGAAGGAAAGAGATCGTGAGCAATGAAGGCAGAGTCATTATTATTTTTAAAAGAGGAAATACACGGCATGTTTGATAATGTACATAGCAGTAACGACCTTCAAGCAGAGGCTAAAAATACAAATTAGGACACTGACATACATATGTAGAAACTGAGGCTTTCTGGACATGTATGATACATAGTTTCAGTTATTTACTTTATTCATGCATAGAAATTTGCATCTTGCTCTCTAGAAATTTTCAGCACTGTTGGTTTTGTTTGATTCCTCTGATTTACTTTGAAAACTTCCTGGTATTTTTCTTTCATGGTCACAGATGACAGCAGTTTTCTCTGTAGACAGTGTAAAGTCCATACACTGGGACTATGTCATGTCCTTCATGGTAGCGGCCACAGATGACAACAGCTTTTTATGAAGACAGTGTCATGTCCATACACTGGGACTATGTCATGCCAGCCATAAGAAACCCAAGGCTGTGAGAGTCACCAAAGTGTTGGTCTAAAGCTTGCTGGTGCAGGCTTGCAGAACTTTGCTTCTGAACTTGAGCTCAACAAGCACAGTTCCCTAAGCAGATGTGACTGAGACAAAGGGTAGTCAGCAATGCTTTAACATGGAGGCCTATCAGCCATGAGACAGAGCCTGTGCTGTTACTGTGTTAAGGACCTGGCAGACATATCTATGTCTGCAACACTGCTCTTTGAAGCTTCTGACATGTTTTTACATGACAGTATCAGGCATTGACAAATGGTACAAGGGAGAGACACAAAAGCAGGTGGCTTTGAATATGGCATGTCAAATGATGCCTGCTTCCTGAAGCTTCCACCAACCACAAACAGCTTCTGAACTTTCCAGCAGTGTTTCAAATGCCACAAAGATGGAAAAGAAGCCAGCTCCCTCACATGCCCATTGTTAGCCTTCGCACTTTTCTGTGGATACCCAGGCCCGATTCAGGCGCACGCTTTCCTGAACTCGAGTCCACGAGAATGGACGACTGTCCTAAGGGTTTAAACAGACACACACAAGAGACCTGCTCACTTACCAAAGAGTAAATGGCCACTTTATTAAACTCAAGTCGGATATTTATACCAGTGGGCATGAGGGTTCAAAAGGGCACGGCCCCCTCCCATCAGGAGCAGTGGAATAGGATGACAGGTGCCCGGTGCCCCAGGCAGAATCAGCGGTGGGAGCCAGGCGTGGCAGGCGTATAGGGCCCGCAGCTGGAACCTTGTTTACAGGTGGAATCACCATAACAAAAGAGAGCCAAGTTCTTTCTAAACTATACCCTCAAGCCAGTGCTAGTGCAGAATCTCCAGGGAGCCAGAGGTCAAACGGCCCTGCGAATCGCCAGGAAGAAAGGGAAAAAGACCTGTGTACCTACAGCCCATTGAGAAAATTAACCTTTTACTGTTTACTTCCACTGAGTTTATGAGTTCAGGACAACTGGCATAAGCCTAACATTTTAAAAACTAATCGGGTGCTGGTGGCAAACAGTTTTACTCCCAGCACTCGGGAGGCAGAAGCATGAGAATCTCTGTGTGTTTGACGCCAGCTTGGTGTAGGAGAGCTAGTTCCAGAACAGCAAAGGCTTTAGCATAGAGAAAAACAAACAAACAAACAAAAAGAGCTAAGCCAAGCCTACACATTCAGTAGACCATTTAGATCTCAACTGGACCACTGAGTTCACATTGTGCTCTTTGGAAGTAATGTTTGATTTGACTTGATCCTGGTTCTGGCCTCCAGATTTCTTCTCTTCTGGAACTCCTAGAACAGACTGATTTTAAAATTAATTAGACCAAGAGCTACAGTCAGCTGCTGTGCCCAGTTCATCATTGGGACTCTTTAAAAAAAAATTGTAGCACACAAATCATTTGGCATTAGGTTAATACATCTAAGGCCTTGAAGGATCTACACCCATTCAGGAAGAGAACAGCCATGCTATAGCTTCCAAACCAATCCTCTAGTTGTACTCAGAACCCCTCTAGTTGCCACTGAACAGAACATTAAGTTAAAAATGAATTTCCATTTGTTTAGCATGTTCCACCACAGGAGCAAGAAGATTTGACTGTGGACTTCACTTTCTTCCCACTTCTCGTTAAATTGTGTGTGTAAGCCAGTTCCTCCCTGCTCGTTTCACCAGGCCAGCTCTCAGACTGCCCAGATACTGCATGGTGCCTTTCTCCTGGTCCTCTGGATTCACCCACAGAGGCAATAAACATAGAAGGAAAAGTAGGTCAGGTGACCTTTTCTTTCAAAATGTCAGTGACGTTTATCTATTGAAAATAGAACATGGGTGTTGGTAAGTTGTTCATGCCCCGGCAGATGACCACACCCCACTCATGTATGCACAGCACTAACTGAACTTAGGAGTTTATTAATAAAAGTTTTTCCAGCCAAGTGAAGGTCATAATTTGAAAAAGGGCATGCCATTAAAATGATAAAGAGCCACCAATGGATCCTCTGAAGATATGCAGAATATTTTATCAAATTATTTGTGAGGCATTTGAGGTACAGCTTTAGTGTTGGTATACTGTTTTATAAAATGTAGATTCTTTTATCAAAAATATTTAGACATTTTGTTGCAACATATTGCTTTTGCCCTCAGTGAGTAGCAATATAAAAACTGGCTTCAGCAGCCTAAAATATATAAATGTACTTAATTTATATGCTGGAGTTTGAAGTGTTTGATTGATCACTGTACAAATGTGATGAGGTGGTAAAATTCAATAATACATATAACGATACATCAAAACGCGTGCATAAACATCTTCACAGCAAGTATACCACAATAATCTCTATGGTTTAGGAAAGACAGAGCTCCCTTCCACAGCTCTCACAGAAACAAAATGTGATGGGGTCACATAAGTACAGAATGGGCATCAGTAAAGGGCTAATCAGGGTCACTGACTTTGGAAGATCTGACTGACCATCCTCTTGAATGTCTAGACTTTTGATTCCAGAAGTCCTTACTTTGCATGTGATGAGTAGATGTTGATGTCCCTATTTTGGGTATTATTGTTTAATGAACAAAAGTTTGTTTGTCAATGTCCTGACCTGGAGGTGCCATTTCTAGGGAGAAGGCTGTTAAGAAATGTTGAGTGGTACCTGTAAGCCAATAAGAAAGATGCAGCGGATATAAAGAAGCACTTTTCCCCTAACTGACTGGTGTGCACTGATGAACAGAAAGCCATCATTTGTACCAGCCATTAGAGTATGCAAATATGTTAGTAATAATGGATTTACTTCAGCAGCAGCTATTCTGACTCCAACTTGAGAACAAAGGACACTGTCAGAAATGAAGATGTAGATTGGGACAGGGTCTCAGTATGGAGTCCTAGGTGGCCTTGAACTCACAGAGGTCATCCGGCTTCTGCCTGAGCGGAATTACAGGCATGAGCCACCATGTGGCCAATAACAATCTCTTTTTAAAAAGAGAACATAAAGTAGAGAGGAAGGAGGGGTAGGGGACACTATGAGAACTATAAGGAGGTAGCAATGGAGAGTGGATGTGCCCAATGTGCACTTTATAAAGGTATGAAACTTGAAAAGGATGATCTTTCTTGGTTTTTCTGTGTAGCCCTGGTTGTCCTAGAACTCACTCTGTAGATCAGGCTGGCTTCAAACTCACAACTCCACCTGCCTCTGCCTCCTGAGTACTGGGAGTAAAACTGTAAACACCACAACCTGGCAAAAAAAAATCTCATGTCTAAAAACCACACCTCTATGTTTTTTATTTGACTCTGGAATGTGCCGCACAGATTCATGCTTTGAACGCTTGCTCTCCAGCAATCCTGAGAATCCTGAGGTGAGTCACGGCAGAAGTAGGTCGCTAAGGTGGCTCTGCTTCCTTGTTCCCTCCCCTGACCTCTGCATTCCTTCCACTGTGGTCTGGGGAGCCACTGTCGTAGTTTCCTGGCACCATGCTTTCCCACTAAGATGGACTGAAAGCCTTTGAAAGAGAAACAACGGACTCCTCTCTTGTTTCTGTTATTTGCATCAACGCACATAAAAACTAACACACTTTGTTGCCTCTCCATCCCAGCTTCTTCAGACTCCAACTCATGGCAAGCCTCTATGTTAATAACCCTAGAATATCATGTTTCCTTGTTGATTTCCCTACCCACTATCCACACAGGTATCAACAGTCCCTTTCAGTGTGACATCTGTCTCCTGCTAAGACTAGGTAGACACCATGAAAGAGAAATTAAGTCTGGAAGTTTCATTTCTCTCAGGAAGTCTGATAATATGAAAACTATTATATATTATGACTAGTAATTTGTCCCTGAAGAAACTACTTTTAATATGTGGCTGCACATATTTGGCGAAGTACAATAGCATTTATGTGAGTTTCAGCGTGGGTATAGGATGGCCTGAAGGAGGTGATATGCCAGCTAATTGCTATGGCCTGTTAAGAAGCTTCTGCCTCTACAATCTGTGTGGCTCACAAGTGGGTGCCATGGGTGCATGGAGGAGTAATGACTAGCATTTGCACAACACCCTCAAAGAAGTAGAGGACACGTCATCCTGGAGGCCCTTCCATGTAGGAAAGGTGACTTTTTTGTTTGAATAAAGATTTAAGATCAATAGACTAACAGAACAAAAAATAAAAGAGAAAGAAATCTAGGAAATTTTGGTTGTAAAGGTATATTATAATCCCATTGGTGCAGAGAGAACCCCACCTGAACAGTGTGCCTCCAACCTCTCTCTACCTTGGCTTTCCCTAATTACTAAAACAGACTCTTCTGGAAGGAAAAATGTTGGGAGACATTACTGACTGGTAGAGATTGCAGTAGACCACAGCGTGGCAGATTTCTCTAAGCCTGGCAACCTGGAAACCCCCTCCTTCTATAACAAAGTTTGCTGCTCTGTGCCCAGTCTTATGTGGAGGAAGCCTCTAGGCCCAGGCTGACTGGTTAATCTCAAGGGTGACCCTTACCACAGGTACCTGCAAATGGCTCTTCCCCTGACAACTTGCAAAGTAAATTAGGCAAGTGCTCTAACCATTTTGATAGAACCATAGTGCCACAAACAAAGCCTTTTGGTAGGAGCCTGGCACTTAAGGCAAATTCGGGTTTGTCCCCAGGCTCCCCAATCCTATACATTCCTTAAACCCTGGAACAGCTGATCCACTGAAGTCTGTCTCCTGGAGGGCTGTCTCCTGTAGGGCTGTCTCCTGAAGGGCTGTCTCCTGGAGGGCTGTCTCCATTAATGCACATGGGCTTACTTACAAAGTTTTGTTATCACTTCTTCTGCCTCGTTCCCCTCTCAAACTGATGACCAACCAACCAAGAGGGAAAGAGGATCCCCAAAAACACTGGACAAAGCAGCATTGCCTGTTCTCTCCATTCCCCAACAACCTACTTATAGTAAGTGGACAGTACCCTAAGTTTTAGCCAGATTTATGCCCCAGTCTGTGTGATATGAAAAAGGGAATTAATGCATTCTAGACAGCTACAATATGGTTAAAAATTTTCCTATTCTAGAATTCCGCAGTAAGAAGCATATTCTAGAGAATTCTGTCTCTAGAAGAGACAGAAGCTTATTTGTTTCCAGATTGAAGCCACACTAAGGCTCTATACACTTAGATTTCCATCTGTTTAATTCCTTAGGGAAAGATGGAAACATATATCCATTTTCTTTGATGGCCTCTGATAAATTCAAATTTAGGAGTCTTTCAATTCAAAATTCCTATTTCTCTAATAAAATTTTCAAATATATAATATTAATTATCACCAAAGATGAGATTATCAGTTCATTAGTTCCTTCCAAAAGCAGAAACTATAATACTCAGCAAAATGCAAATAATTAAAATTATATAGCAACAAATAAAAAATCAAAATAAAACTGATATTGTTTAAAATGTTTCAAAAATATTTAGCAAAAGGGGTTTAGATATTTACAAAAACTACTACCTACAATAAGAGATAGAATTTTTTATTATAGTCATCCTTCCCAACTCTTCCATCACTGCTATTTCCTCTCCTTTTTCCTCAGTGTATAAAAGGTCCGAATTTGGCAATATCTGCCTGTGGGCTAACCATAGGACAGTAGTGTCTAGTGAAACAGCTGCTGACACCATGTTGTAGTATGGAGACTGCTAGCTTCTTCCAGATACTCAGCCCCAAAATAATCACACAGAAACTGCATTAATTAAATCACTACTTAGCTTCTTATTGGCTAACTCTTATATCTTAATTTAACCCATTTCTATTCATCTTTATAGCACCAAGTGGCTGTGGCTTACTGGGTAAAGTTCTGGCATAAGTCTCCAGAGGGGCTACATGGTTTCTCACTGACTCTATCTTCTTTCTCCCAGCATTCAGTTTAGTTCTCCCCACCTAGCTAAATTCTGCTTTCCTATAGGCCCAAAGCAGTTTCTTTATCCATTAACCAACAAAAGTAACGCATAGACAGAAAAACCTCCCACACCACCATATCATCATGAATGATAGAAAAGAACACTGGACTCATAACAGAATAAGACCCTCCTGAGTTTCTGTCATATTTGATTTTTAATGAGGCATGCTACAAAAGTGTTCATTGGTAAAGATATATAATTTTTATCTTTTTTCACATTTTTTATTTTAAAAATTTACTTTCCATTTTATATATCAACTCCAGATCCCCCTCCCTTTCCTTCTTCAGCCCCATTCACTCCCTTCCCATTCCCCATTCATCGTCAGAGGGGGTAAGGTCTTCCTTGGGGAGTCAACAAGGTCTGGTATACCAGTCTGAGACAGGACCAAACCACACACACACACACACACACACACACACACACACACACACACACACACACACAATGTATCAAGGCTGAGAAAGGTATCCCACTATAGGAAATGGGCTCTAACAAGTCGGTTCACACACCTGGGATAGGTCCTGGTACAACTGACATTCCCCCCACCATCAACAACAAATCAGAGCACATACCTGTCATTCACATTCATACAGTCTAGTTCAGTCCCATGCAGGTTCCCCAGCTGTCAGTCTGGAGTCAATGAGCTCCCACTAGCTCAGGTAAGTTGTTTCTGTGGTCTTCCCCATCATGATCTTGACCACCCCCTTGCTCATGTGATCCCTCTTCCCTCTCTTCAACTGAGCTCTTGGAGCTTAGTACAGGGCTTGACTGTGGGTCACTGTATCTGCTTCACAGTAGGTTCTAGATGGCAATTAGGTCAATAATCTGATAGCACCCGCTTCAATATTACCAGGAGTTTTTCCTGGGGTCATCCTTGTAGATTCCTGAAAATTTGTCTAACACTAAGTTTCTCCATAACCCCATAATGGTTACTTCTATCAAGATATCTCTTTCATTGCTCCCCTCCTTCATTCCTCCGCCAACTCTGTCTTCTTGATGCCTTATATTCCAATCCCCCATCCCCTACTTTCTACCACCCTCTACGTTTTCCCAGACAATCTTAACTATTTTCCTTCCTGGAGTCCTCCATGTATGTCCCTCTTTGGGTCCCATTTTTTAGTTAGCTTCTTTGGGATTGTGGATTGTAGCTTGTTTATCCTTTACTTTACAACTAATATCTACTTATAAGTTAATACATTCCATGTTTGGCTTTCTGGGCCTGGCTTACCTCACTCAGGGTGTTTTTTTTTCTAGTTTCATCCACTTACCTACAAATTTCAAGATGTCATTGTTTCTTTACCACTTAGTAATACTATATTGTGTAACTGTACCATATCATTTGTACAGATTCTCCATTTCCAGAATTCCTTCAGTTTGTGATTTCTTTATTGCCACTATTTGAATTTTCAAGTCTTGAACTATTTCTTTCACTTTTTTGATTGTTTTTTTCTTTGTTTTCTTGGCTTTCTTTAAGGGATTTATTGATTTCTTCCCATTTTTGTTTGTCTTTTCTTCTATTTCTTTAAGGAAATTTTTTATTTCCTCTTTAAGAGCCTCTATCATCTTCATAAAGTTATTTTTAAGGTTGTTTTCTTCTGTTTCATCAGTGTTGGATGTTCAGGTCTTGCTATTGTAGAACCACTAGTTTCTGGTGTTGCCATATTGCTCTTTATGTTATGTTATCTACCCATCTCTTCCTCCAGTCGGTAGAGGTGTGATCTGTAGCTCTGGTGTTTGCTTTTACTTCAGGTGCTGTTGGGGCCCCTTCCTCTGGGTGTATATACAGGCTTGAGGACAAGGCCTTAAGATCAAGTTCCTGCTAGAGAGAAGGTTCACTACACATAAATAGCATGGGGAAATAGAAAGGAATATTAAGTAGACCAGTAAGAAAAATGTCTCAGCCAAGAAAATTCAGGTTTGCCAAAAGTGAACTTCTAAATAAAAATGAGAAAACAGTACTTGAGGAAAAATGGTAATAATATTGCCCAAGTGTTCTGGGTCACATCTGCCCTTGTTAGGGTTACTATAATTGTGATGACACACGGTGACCAAAAGCAGCGCTGACCTTGGCAGTAATGGCACACACCTTGAATCCAAGCACTTGGGAGACAAAGGCAGGTGGCTCTCCTAGTTCAAAGCCAACCTGGTCTACAGAGTAAGCACCATGACAACCAGGGCTACACAGAGAAATCCTGCCTGGAAAAACAAAACAAAACAAAACAAATGAATAAATAAAGAAACAAATAATACAACTTCAGAAGGAAAGGGTTTATTTGGGTTCTATCTTCCCATCACTGTTTTTTTTTTCAAAGGAAGTCAGGAAAGCAACTAAAACAAGGCAGGAACCTGAAGGCAGGAGCTGATACAGAGGCAGTAGAGGAATGCTGGTTACTGACTTGATTCCCATGAAATGCTCAGCTTGCTTACTTATAGAACCAAGGGCCACAAGTGCAAGGGTGTCCCCACCCACAATAGAATGTGTCTTCCCATCAATCACCAATTAAGAAATTCCCTACAGGCTTCACAGGATCTTGTGGAGGCATTTTCCCAACTAAGCCTCCTTCTCCAGAAACTTTAGGTTGTGTCAAATTGACATAAAACTGGCCAGAAAAAAATATGTCATACTCATTGACCACAGAATGTTTTGATAAACACACTCTCAATGTCAGGAAATATGTTAGAAGAAAAATGAAGCCATTGTTCTCAAGGGTTACACAATCTGGCATCCTATGAAAGAAGAAGCAAAGACCCTCACACATTGGTAGTGGGAGACTTCAAAACCCCACCCTCACCAATGGACAGGTCATTCGGACAAAAACTAAACAGAGAAATAATGGAGCTAACAGGCATTACAAAACAAGTAGATCTAACAGACATCTACAGAACATTTCACCCAACCACAAAAGAATACAACTTCTTCTCAGCACCTCATGGAACTTTCTCCAAAACTGACCACATACTCGACTGATCACAAAGCAAGTCTCAACAGATACAAGAAAAATTAAATAATATACAGCATCCTCTCAGATTGCAATGGATTAAAGCTTAATATCAACAAGAGAAGCAACAGTCAGCTTGCAAGCTCATGAAAACAGAACAACTCTCTGATGAATGAAAATTCAGTCAAGACACAGATAGAGGAGGAAATTGAAGACTACCTAGAATTCAATGAAAATGAATGTACAACATAGTCAAACTTATGGAATACAATGAAAGCTGTGCTGGGAGCAAAGTTCATAGCACAAAGTGCCTAAATAAAATTGGAGGGATATCATGCTAGCAACTTAACAGTACATCTGAAAGCTCTATAACAAAAAGAAATAAGTACACCCAAAAAGAGTAGTAGGTGAGAAATAAATAAACTGAAGCTAAAATCGATAAAATAAAAACAGCAATACAAAGAATCAATGAAACAAAGAGTTAGAACTTTCAGAAAATCAACAGGATAGACAAATCCTTATCCAAACTAATTTTAAAAAGGGGAAAGAATATCAAAATTAAAATTTTAAATCATAAACAAAAAGGGGGGAAAAGTAACAGATATCAAGGAAATCCAGAGAATCCTAAGGATGGTGTGGGAGGGCCGTCTGTCTATGTGTTGCTTTCATTGGTTAATGAATAAAGAAACTGCTTGGCCTGTTGCTAGGGCAAAACTTAGGTAGGTGGGGAAGACAGAACTGAATTCTGAGAGGAGAAAAGAGTCAAGGAGATGCCATGGATCCTTTGCCTGAGATAGACACCAGTTAGAATCTTTGCTGTTAAGTCACTGCCACATGGCAATATACAAATTAATAGAAGTGAGTTAAATTAGTATGAGTTAGCCAATAAGAAGCTAGAGCTAATGGGCAATCAGTGATTTAAACAATACAGTTTCTGTGTGATTCTTTCAGTTCCAGGTGACCAGGATGAACAAGCAGTTCCCTGCAACAATTTGGCATGCCAATGTGGTGAACTGAATCCATGTAAAACCTGAGAGAGCTTAAAAAGGAATCCAAGACAAAAAAATTACAGAGTTTAACACAGCTTCTTGCTGTTTGATGGCAGCATGCCACAGCACCTTTAAGAGAGATTTTCCTGACTCAGCAGCCATAACAGAAAAAAAAAAGCTGTGCTGTTTTAAAACACTTACACATCTTCCTGGGCTGTGCCACCAGCACAAACTCTGGCTATGAAGCATTTCAATGGCATTTGTGGGCCTGGGTGTTTGTGGGTTCACTTGGGATCAGGAGGAAAGTAGCTGAGACCATGACTGTGGCTCAGTGTTCCCTGCCTAGACAGGTGACGGGATCAGATCTATTAGGCTTGCACAGGCGGGAGAGCATGGTAAATTCCTGCCGCCATACACAGAGATATTTCCAGGCCATGCAGCATACTGCATGGCAAATTTAGCTTTTACTCAGGAAAAAATGGTTTATATGCTGCATGGTGCTACCCAGAGTTTAAATAGTGAGGATGGCTCCCACCCAGCAATCCTAGAGCTGAAGTGAACTACCTCCACCATATTTATAGCCTGAGAGAGGTGGAGCCACCACCCAGGGCCACTGAGACCAAGCTGCTTAGCATTTTAAGAAATGCTTCTGATCAGAAAATAATTACAGATACACAATAAAGACAAATTCAGATTAAAAAGACCTATAAATAAATCATAGTGTTGGATAAATGTATGTAGGTTTGGAAGAGAAAAGAAAAAGAGTATAGAGAGTCATAAAATAAAGCTAATTTTAAAAAAATGGGCAAAGTCTTTAAAGAGACAGTACAGATAGTCATAAATGAAAATGAGTAAGCAAAAATAAGCCATGAAAAAGTGAAAATTTCACAGAGAGTCTAGATTATGTATATTATTGCATTTTCTTTGAATTTTTTGACTGTGAAGGAGCTAAGTACAGAGAGACATTTCATTGTATGGGCTGCTAAGCTATATCAGCATGTGTATTATAACGGTATCTTGACGTCAGAATTTGGTTATAAGAACATGTTGCTTGGGAAAAGAGGTTCTTCTTTTGTTTTCACAGAAGATGAGAACCTGTGAATTGCTTCCAGGTGAATATAAATTTGTGGACCAAGGCATTCTGAAAGGTTGCCATGAATACCCTCAAAAAAAATTCTTTGCCCAACTGCTGACTGAGATGAACCTAGCAAACAGGATACATCATGAAAGACCTGATTAACAGTGCCCCCAAACAGCAGGAAGCAGTATGAACAAAACTATGCCCATATTCCCAAATATTGTCTATAAATGTTTGTTTACATTTAAAGGGGGATATGATATAGATATGAATAATTTGCATTAGTATGGATGTTGGTTTATTGATACAAATTTATGGTCAATCTGGTTATATGTATACTTCTGCTCTTGATTAAGGTATTGTGATTGTCTAGTTCATTTAAAAATATAATGTATAATTAAGAAATATAAGTTAATAGATAATCATCTATAATAGTCAAGCTTATAGTGATGTTAGGTTTTCTAGATATATAGAGATATAGATATATTTCAGTTAGTTAGGTATTCTTCAAATCTTTCAGGCACCTTCAGAATATGACTTTTAAATGTTTTAGAAATTTAGGACTTTTCATAACAGTGAGACACATCTGCTCCTGACAGCAAGAGCAAGATGGGCATCAAATCCTTAGCCATTTGGACAAGAAACTGCTCCTGCCTGGACTGCTTGACTGGACAAGCAGAGCCCACAGAGAGATGACTACTGAACTTGCCTAAAGATGAGAGGGTTCTTTGGGGTTTCTGCTTCATAAAAGATTCTACCAGATGTTCTACAGGATACAAAAGAGTTCTGCCAATATAGGCAGAACTGTCTTTAAAATGTCCTGCTTCATGGAAAGGTGTGCTGGATATTATGACTCTATAGACTAAATATGGATGCCCCAACGGTACAGAAGAACTTTGGGTAACTGTCTAGGCAGGGAAATGTCTCTGCCAATTCTAGAATTTTGGAGGTTGCTTACAATGCACTTCCTATTTACTTAGGTAATATTATATCATTCTGGAGGCTTTCGTGTAGTTGAAGAATTTATAGTTATAGTTTCCTTTAGTTATAATGAAAGATAAAGTATATAAAGTATAAAGTATAAATATTGTAACTGCAATTCTTACTAGAATTTTACTATGTTAAAACCTTTCTTTTTGTTTAAACAGAAAAGGGGAAATGGTCTGGCAGGTCCTTCTGTCTATGTGTTGCTTTCATTGGTTGATGAATGAAGAAACTGCCTTGGCCTGTTGCTAGGGCAGAACTTAGGTATTCAGAGAAGACAGAACTAAATGCTGGGAGAAGGAAAGGGTCAAGATGATGTCATGGATCCTCCACCTAAGACAAACGCCGGTTAGAATCTTTGCCAATAAGCCACTGCCATGTGATGATATACAAATTAATAGAAATGGGTTAAATTAATATAACAGTTAGCCAATAAGAAACTAGAGCTAATGAGCCAATCAGTGATTTAAATAATACAGTTTCTATGTGATTATTTCAGCTCTGAGTGGCTAGGATGCACAAGCAGTTCCCTGTAACATAAGGGCATACTTTAAAAATATGTATTCCTCCAAATTGGAAAATCTAAAAGAAATAGGTAATTTTATTATTAGAAACCATTTACCAAAGTTAAATAAAGGTAAGATAAACAATTCAAATAGATAAATATCCCCTAGTGAAATACTCACTAAAAGTCTCCCCCAAAAAAACCCAGGGCCAGTCAGTTTTAGTACAGAAATTATACCAGACTTTCAAAGAAGAATTAATAGCAATTTTCCTCATTCCTCAAATTATTCCTGATAGGGGAGTTTAGCCAATCACATTCTGTCCGTGGGGCGTGTTGCCCTAAGACAAAATTTACCTATAAACCTGGCGGGTGCGCTTCCCCTAGCTCTCTCGCCTGGCTCCTTCGTCCGGACAGATTGTTGGGATTTTGGTGTAAGTCTTCCATCTGTTGATTAAAGCTGTATGTTTTGTATTAAGCTAGTCTGGCCAATCATTAATTACCGATCGCACCGTGCCCCATCATATTCCATAAAAAAGAAACACAAATAACACTGCCAAATTCATTTATGAGACCACAGTTACCCTGATACCCAGACCACACAAAAACTCAGCAAAAAAAATTACGAACCAATTTCCCTTACAAACAAAGATGCAAAAATGCTCAGAAACCAAATCCAAGAATACATAAAAAAGATCATCCACCATGATCAAGTAGGTTTCATCACAGAGATGTAGCTATGGTTCAATATACAAAACTTAGCAAACATAAAGAAAAAAACTATAAGATCATCTCATTAGATGCTGAAAAAAAATTTTGATAAAATTCAATACTCCTTCATGATAAAAGTCTTGGAGAGATTAGGATCTTAAGGCACATAACTTAACATGATAAAGGAAATTTACAACAAGCAAATTGCAAACATTAAACTAAATGGAGAATAAACTCAAAGCAATTTCACTGAAATCAGTAACAAGACAAGTCTGTCCACATTCTCCATATCTATTCAATATAGTACTTGAAGTTCTAGATAGAACAATGAGACAACTGAAGGAGATCAAGATGATACAAATTGGAAAGGAAGAAGTTAAAATATTGTTTTTGAAGATGATATGATATTACACGTAACTGATGTTAAGTAAATTAAATATTTGCATGATAAAAACTTCAAAGATTTAGAGAAAAAAATCGAAGAAGATATCAGAAGATGGAACAATCTCCAATGCTCAGGTATCAATATGATTAAAACAGAAAAATGGACAATTACTAAGAGCAATCTACAGATTCAATGCAATCTTCATTATAATTTCAACTCAATTTTTTAAAGATCTTAAAATGACAATTCTCAACTTCAAATGGAAACACAAAAAAGAACAAAATAAGATAGATAAACCAATCCTATACAATGAGAGAACTGCTGGTGACATCACCATCCTTGATTCAATTTGTACTGCAGAGCTCGGGTATAAAATATACATGATATAGTATAAAATAGACAGTTTTATACCCAGATATGAATCCACATACATATCTACAAATTATTTTTGATAAAAAAAGGAAGAAATACACACTGGAAAAAGATAGTAACTAACAGTGCTGGTCAAACTGGATGTCTACATGTAGAGAAATGCAAATAGACCCACATCTATCTGAACAAAACTCAAATTCAAGTGGATCAAAAACCTCAACATAAAACCTGGCACAGTGAACCTGATAGAAGAAAAAGTAGGGGAAATCTTTGAATGCATTGGCATGGAAGACAACTTTTTGAACAGAACACCAATAGCACAGGCAGTAATGTCAACAATAAATGGGACCTCATGAAACTGAAAAAAAACTTCTGTAAGGCAAAGCACACCATCAATCAGACAAAGAGACAGCCTGTGACACCAACCCCACATCTGACATAAGGTTAATATCCAAAATATACAAAGAACTCAAGAATCTAGATATTAACAAACCAAACAATCCAATTTAAAAATTGGGTGCAGACGTAAACAGAAAATTCTCAATAGACAAATCTCAAATGGATAAGAAACAAAGAAATGTTTATCATCCTTAGTCATCGAGGAAATGTAAATAAAAATAACTCTGAGGTTTCATCTTACACCTATCAGAATGGCTAAAACCAAAAACACAAATGACAGCTCATGCTGGAGAGGATGTGGAGCAAGTGGAACACTCCTCCATTGCTGGTGGGAGTTTAAATTTGTACAGACACTATGGAAATCAGTATGATGGTTCCCAGGAAACTGAGAATTGAGCTGTCTCAAGGAGCAGTAACACCCTTCTTGGACACATACTCAAAATACACTCTATCCTACCACAAGAATGCTTAATCAATTATGTTTATTACAGTTTATGATTATTCATAATAATCAGAAACTGGAAACAACCAAGATGTCCCTCAATGGAGAATGGATAAAGAAAATGTGGTAGATATACATAATGAATATTATTCAGCAGTTTAAAAAAAATGACATCATGAAATTTGCAGACAAATGGATAAAACTAGAAAAAGTTATCCTGAGTGAGGTAACCCAGACCTAGGAAGACAAATATAGCATGTATTCACTTAAAAACAGATATTAACTGTAAAAATGATAATCAAGTTACAATCCACATGCCTAGAGAGGTTAGGTAAAGAGAAGGATTCTGGGGTGACAGAAGAAGAAAAAGCATGAATCTGCCTATGAAGGAGAAATAGAATAGTTTGTGTGTGTGGACTTGGGGCGGATGAAGATGTGGTGGGGAAAGAGATCAGGTTCCATGTGGAGAGATGGAGAGAGAGAACATGGTAAGAGATGCTGCAATTGGAGCACACTTAAGTGGTGGAGGTGAAACCTAGTGGAGTTTCAGGACACTTCCTGAAATCTACGAGAGTAACCCTAGAGAGGCCTCCTTTTAATGGAGGATACGAAGTCTGAAGTGGCTCTCATCTGAGGCCAAGCAAAGCTTCCAGTGGTGGGACTGGGTTCCATTTCATTTTGGAGGTCCTGTGGAGATCCTAAACAACCCGGACTGGTGCCAGGGCAGAATCAGTCTCTGAAAATTGATGGTGGGTGTCCATGACTGAGCTCAGCTTCCATGCTGCTCACTGAAAGTTGAGGTAAAGAGATGGTGCAGGATTTCAACCTTTAACCCTACATTTTACTCTCCTTGGCATAAGAAGGCATCACGTAGGCTAAGGAAAGAGAAAGCTGGACACCAACCCAGCCACAAAACCCTCCACCTACAAACTTTCCTGCCTGAAAGATGTGCTTAGGCAATGGTAGCCAGCCAATGTTTAGCTTCACTTGAGGCCCACGCCCAGAAAAGGAGCCCACGCTTTACACTGCCTGGATGGGCAGACACCAGAGAGTGGATATCCCAGAGACCTAGAGCCCAGTCAAGCATGACAGGGAAAACAAAAACAGCAAATAACAAATGAATCAATGAAATGATTACTAATGTTCTTCTGTACTCATATATCAGTGCCTTGCCCAGTTATCATCAGAGAGGCTGCCTCCAGAAGCAGATGGGAGCAGGTGCAGAGACCCACAACCAGACATTATTCACTGAGAGAGTATAAATTGGAGGTCTCCATCAGGTCCCTCCCCTTGGAGATTGGGTACCACCAGGGAAAAGTCCTAGGTGACAGAGAGAATGTAGGATACCAGAGGAACATGAACAATAGAACAACAACTAAGCAGTGCTCACATGGGCTCACAATGACTGAAATGGCATTGAGGAGTCTACGGGGCTATGTATGCTCACTGACATTTTTATATATTTTTATACATCCCAGGTCCACCTGATCATGGATGATACAGATTCGAGTGGCCTGAGCCCTCCTGCATTACCTAACAATCAAGAAAATGTCCTACACAGACTAGTCGATTTCAAAGGTAGGGCTGTTGGCAACTCTAAAGGTTTTCTAGTTGCTTTATTTTCTTGTGCAGTCTAAATGGCTGGTGAGCTTTGTGTATAGTACCTTATAATATCTCTCCCAGAATTATAAGCTTCTGGGACTGCAGGAATGTTAATCTGGGTATTCCATTGCTGCAACAGGTCATGACACCATAAATTTACTGCAGTATTAGTCACATATGACCTCAACTTCCCTCTCTGAACTTCTGACCCTATGCAGTTCCTAGTAATTGAACATCTGCCTTTTGAAGAGGCCAATTTGGATGTCAAGATTCTGGAGTAATGATACGCATGTTCACACCTGTGTCTATCAAACCAAGAATTACAATGCCATTTTATATGTACTCTTAGCTTTGGTCTTTGATCATTTATAGAAGTCTACAAGAATATATGTTTCCTATTTTCTATTGGAATTTTTAATTTACCCTCCATGTTTATTCCATCATCCAAAACAGTTTGGTCTTTTAAAGAAGGCTCTGGATTTTTTTAATTTTCCTGGTGAGACATGTCCTGAACAGTGACTGGGAATGACTGGACAACATTTGGCTTGGGGGCCTGTTCATTAGCTCCAATAATTTCCTCAATCATTTCAAATCTTTTTACTATTATCATTTGTAAAGCCTGAATCTCCTGGCCAATATGTATTTCTAGTGATTTCATTGAGGCACCTAGCCTCTGGTCCTCATTCTGCACATGTGAGTCCAAGATCTAAAGTTTCTCCTTTAAAGATAATACCTCATCCTTGGACATTATTTGACTAGAATGTAGATTGCCATCCTGGAGAAATACTCTATCTGCTAACCTTTCATAACTTTTTAACAAATGTGTATATACACGTATACATTTATTTTTGTGTATGTACTTGTGAATGTTTATATGTGTTTACATGTGTATGTTTATCTGTTAAAGTACACATATATGCTTCTGTTTACATATGTTTATATTTATGTATTAACATGTATATTTATGTGTGTACATGGATATATTTATGTTTCTAATGTGTATATTTGTGCTCTTGTACCTGTGCATTTTTATGTGTACATAAACATGTATATTTATGTTTGTGTATTTATATGCATGTTTATGTTTGTGTATGTGCATGTGTACATGTACATGTATACATTGCTGTACATGCATATGTTTATACACATAGTTATGTATTTCCATATGTATATTGTTGTGTGTATACAAACATATTTATGTGTGTGCATATTTCTATTTATGTCTGTATACATATGAATGTTTACATTGTGTGTTTATATATCTTTATTTATGTAAATGTATGTTTATAAGTGTACATGTGTATGTTCATGTTTTGTGTGTATGTGCATTTTTGTGTGATTATGTTTATTGTGTACTTGTGCAGTGTATATAGTGTTGCTGTGAGTAGTGTGTGTATGGTGTACAATGTGTGATTTGCAGTTAATGCTGGGAGCTAAACGTGCATGTACACCAACACTATACAAGCACACTGTACATTGCACAGTACACACTGAATACCACACACCTCACACATTGTGCACAGCAATCAACACATACTCCATACTCACAGTAAACCTCACACAACACAACACACTCAGACCACAAACCTCACATCCCATACCTTACCACACACCATATACCACATACCACATAAACCTAACTATACACATGTACCTATCAACATAAACATACACAAATATGCACACACAAACGTGCTACACATGTAAACATATATAGGTGTGTACACACAAACATAAATGTTACATGTATGCACATATACTTTATGCTTGCACTCATATAAATACAGTTAAACACACATAAACTATGCATGTATGCACAAATATAAATACATACTTGCACAAGCAAATAATCATATGTAAATATAAACAAATATACACATGTATAGTCAACTTTTGGCCGCTTGTCAACACAACTCTCTACAATTTAAATGAACTAACAATATTATTTCCTCAAAGAGCACTGTGAAGGAGATTCTTACTGGCTGTTTTTCAGTAGCAACAATTGGTGGGATTGAGTAAATTAATTAACTTACCTGAGGAACACATCAAGGTGTGACAGGGCAAAAATAAAACAAGCAACCTGTCCCTTGTACCATGCCCTTGACTGTCAGAGAATAATGAACAAGTTTATTAGGATAAGGTGTTGGAGAAGAGAGGAGCGGGAGATAAAAAGGACAAGATGGATTAAAGAGTCTGTATTGGCCCTAGCTCAGCATTTGCCCTTCACTCATTAGTGTGGAGATTGAGAAATGGGTTAGAACTAGGCTTTTCTTCATAAGAATACAGAAGAAATCTGAATTAGACTGATGAGGCTGATTTACTAGCGCAGTTCCATTACCTTGAATTTATTTTATAGCCCCTGCATGTGTGAGAACACGCAAGGAAATGACAGCTCTAGACACTGCTGGTAACTAAGACCTGTGGAAGATAAAGCTAACAATAGGAGTGCAGAGCAGGGAGAAGGCAGAAAGGTGGGCAGCTGTGCACCAGATGCTCACAAAGACGTTTTGGTTAAAGACAGATATTTAAATCCAACATCAAGTGTAAGAAGACTGCTAAGATGAAGGTAGAGGAAACGATGGACTATGAAATGAGATCAGCGTTACAGGAAACACAAGTCTGATATTCATTAGGAGAATGCATTCCCCGCCCCCCCCCCCCCCCCCCCCCCCCCGTGCATAGACTATGCAGTCTTGGCTCAAAACAGCCACAAATATTCCAAAATTGCAACAGTCAAAAGGCAATTGAGAGTTCAATTTTGAGTATTTAATCCTAACTGCCTTCTTCAAAATTTCAATCTACCTAGTTTTTTTTAAGCTGGGAAAGAAGCACAGTTGATATCATATGTGTGCAGAAAGCAAACTTACATTGGGGCTTGAGTACAGCATGTACTACTGCAGTGTACTCCCCTGCTGGGGTGCCATCTTGAGAGTTTGTAGTAACATAACTAGAGGAATGTGTGACCCAGGACATGTTGTTAGGGATGACATCATGCCCTGACCACTTTTGTCTTTCCTCTTTGCTTCTTGGGTGCCAAGAGAAGAAAAGCTTCCCTCCACTGTGCCATCATTTCTTTATATCCTAAATGTTTACCTGCCTGAAAGCAATAGAGCCAGATAGCCATAGACAGAAACCCTGGGAATCATGGGCCAAAGAAAACCCTTCCTTCTGTAAGCTGTTCTCTAGATATTTGGTCGTGGTAATGAAAGTTTAGCAAAAAGAGGAGTGTAAATACTGAGTGCATATTGGTGAGAAATACGCATGTCTATGGGCAGAATGGACTGACTGGTTATAACTGGATATATTAACACATAGCCAGACAGGTAAGTTTTATTGCATGTGTAGTCCATTTCCCAGTTTCTAAAATGTGGAAGCTGCCATTGTGATCAGATTCCAAGAGTTAAATCTTACTTTCGCAGTATGATTTACACGGTCCATGTACCAGCAAATGGGAAAAGGAAAATGACTGAAGGCCTTGGTAATTGTTTCTAACATATGGGTTTGGATGATTAGTAGTGGTTCTTGAGGTTTAAACTATGGGTATTTTACATTATTAGAAGTCTAGTGAGACCTGGAGTTTGGGACACAACATTTTCCCTAAATGATGAAAGTAAATGTGCAGACATGTTCATTCCCCTGGTGGCACTGTTGAACTGTGCTTCCTTCACTTTCAACAATATTTATGACAGGCTCCATCCTATGTAATGGATTTTCCTATGCTTTTTGTATTATGTACTTGGGTTATGTTTGTGTTGGTATGGGTACTGGCAAGTTTTAGGTCAACTTGATACAGCTATAGTAAGAGAGAATCAATTAAGAAAATGTCTCATTTGGTTTGTAAGCAAACATGTAAAGCATTTTGTTAATTAGTGATTAATAAAGGAGACCCAGTCCATTGTATGTGTGACCATCTTCAGGCAGGAGGTCCTGGGTTCTATAAGAAAGCAGGCTGATGCTGCTTCTGGGAGCCATACTGATCTGAGTGTTCAACACTACTCTCAAGGACCATTGTTATATCTGAGCCCAAGCTGTCTCCATGGCCATGTCTGGGTCCATGGTCCTACTGCTGCCAGCATCTGTGTTGATATCCAGGGTTTACAATTACCACCACAGTGTTGGCAGAGGCTTCTTGTTCATGTCCAGCAACCCAGACTCAAAATAACCACATAGAAACTGTATTAATTGGAATCCTGCTTGGCCAATAGCTTAAGTGTATTTCTGTCTAACTCTTATATATTAAATTAACCCATTTTCATTATTTTATATTTTGCCATGAGGCTCATTTACCAAAAAGGTTCTGGCACATCTGTCTCCTGCAGTAGCTACATGGTGTCCCATTGACTCCACCTTCTTTCTGCCAGAATTCAGTTTAGTTTTCCCACCTAGCTCTGTTCTGCCCTATCACAGGCGAAAGCAAATTTTTAACCATTAACCAATAAAAGACAAACATATAAAGGACTTCCCACAACATTTCCCCTTTTCTGTTCAAATAAAAAAGAAGTTTTTAACTTTAACATAGTAAAAATACATATAACAAGACAGGAATCAAGCAAAAATTACACTTATAATATTTATATCTACTTTATCTTTTATCCTAACTAAGGAAAACTATAATTATAGCTATCTATTCTTCAACTCCATCAAAGATCACAGAAGGATATACTATTACCTAAGTTAACAGGAAGTATATTGTAAGCAGCTTTCAAAACTCTAGAAAGGACAGAGACATCTCGCTGCCTGGACAGTCACCCAAAGTTCTTCTGTATCATTGGAGCATCCATCTTCAGCCTACAGGCCCATAGTATATGGCAGACTTTTTCATGAAGCAAGAAATTTCAAAGAGAGTTTCGCCTATATTGGCAGTTTGTCCTGCAGAATGTCTGGCAGACTCTTTTATGAAGCAGAAACCCCACAGGACTATCTCACCTTTAGGCAAGATCAACACTCATTTCTCTGTGGGTTAAACATGTCCAATATATACAGCATAACATCAAGCCGTCCAGGCAAGAGCAGTTTCTTGCCCAAATGGCTAACAAACTCCATAAGGAGCCTCTCCAATGCCTATCATCCTCTTGAAGTAGATTGGTGCTGCCAGGAACAGATGCATCTCACTATCATGAAAAGTTCTAAGTTCTTAAAACATTTTAAATGTCATAATCTGTAGGTCTTTTAAAGGTTTGAAGATTATCCCTCCATCTGAAGTATATCTGTGTATATATGGAAAGCCTAACTAAAATGACTATAAACTTGACTATTACAGATTATTATCTATTAACATGCATTTCTTAATTATACATTACATTTTGAAATGAGTTACACAAACACAATACCTTAATCAAGAGCAGAAATATACATATGACAAAATGATCTAAAATTTGTATCAATAAAGCAAGATCCATACCAATGTAAAGTATCCATTTCTATAGCCTATCATCCTTTAAATGTAAACAAACATTTATAAACAATCATTTAGGGAATGAATGGTGCCCACCATTTGGGTTATGGATCCACATAAGACCTAAAAAAGTATTTTTAAAAAAGGGCTACTAGACCCACAAAAATGGGAGAGCAAAGCACAGTTTCTTAGTAGACACAGTTTTTTTGTTTTGCTTTGTTTTGTTTGTTTGGTTTTTGGTTTTTTGTCTGATGGGCTCGCAGTGAGTAGGGTGTCAGGGCTCCTCTAAGAGAGGTGCAGTTAAAACTGTACAGCTTCTTTACAAACGGCAGCTTCCTAATTCACCAGCATAAATGGCTCTGACTCTTTCAGGAGGTCTGGCTATAGAGCATTTAAATGGGGTCTGTGAGCAGCATGTTACAGGTTGCTTAATGGTGACACAGACCTGCTGTGACCCTGCATCCAGGGTGTAGAGAATGTCTCTCAGAGGCAGTAAAAATGCCTCTGCCATGTTGAACTGAGTGGAGCAAGCAAGCAAGACCTTGGAGTTGGTCCTAGCCTTCCTCACTTAGCATTAAAAAAAGCACTCCTGGTCAGAAAATAATTACAGATACTTAAGCAATGATTGCCCTAAGGGACGAAGAGGGAGGAGGAGAGGGAGTGGGGGGAGTGGGAGGGTGTTGGGAAGAGGGGCAGAAATGGAAACTTTTATAATTTAATAAAATTTACTTTCAAAAAAAATAGAGAAATCCAGATGGAAAAGACCTCTAAATAGGTCACAATGTTAGCTAAATGTACATAGGCTTGGGAAAGAGAAGAAAAAGAATATAGGTAGGCAGTTATAAAAGGAAGTAAATGGTTATTAAAAACAAAGTCTTTAAAGAGTATATAAAGAAAGTCATAGATTAAAGGAGAACAGAAAAATAAGTCACAAAAAGGTGGAAAATACACAGAGTGGCTGAATTGTGCATATTATTGTGTTTTCTTTCAGTTTTTTGACTGTGAAGGAGCTAAGTACAAAGAGATATTTCATTGTGTGGGCTGCTAAGCTAAACCAACATATATATTTTAATGGTATCCTCAAAATTTGGGCCTAAGAATATGTTGCTTTCAAAAAAAGGTTCCTCTTTTGTTTCCACAGACGATGAGAACCTGTGGATTCCTTCCAGACTAATGTGGTTTTATAGAACCAGATACCCTTAAAATTGCCTGATAGGAAAAGATAGCCCAGATGATCCAACATTTCAGAGGACCTCTGTTGGGATTTTCTCTGACTTCTACAAGCAGAACAGCCTCAAGGCTGCTGGTTGAGATGATCAAGTCTCACAAAATATTCCAGTCAGGACTTGACCATAATCCTAAATTTTCTTTAGGTTCCCATAAGATTATAATCTCCCACAATCAGCATGAAGTAGCCTCGAAAACTACACCCACATTCCCAAAAGATGGATTATGGATGTTTGTCTTTGTTTAGAGTGTTGGTTACAAGTTGTTATGGATAACAGTCAGGGGGAAAAAAGATAATCTCTAAGAGAGATTTGATTCAGACTTCTAGTTTTGAAGAGAAAGAAAGAGGGAAGTGCTGTGTGACAATGGTCTTGTATCCTGTAAAGATTTGTCACTTATATTGGTTTAATAAAATGCTGATTGGCCAGTAGCCAGGCAGAAAGTATAGGCAGGGTAACCAGAATAGAACAATTCTGGGAAGAGGAAAGTCTCACTCTTCAGTCATCACCCAGATGCAGAGGAAACAAGATGGAGAATGCCTCACTGATAAAAGGTACAAAGCCACATGGTTAACACAGATAAGAATTATGAATTAATGTAAGATGTAAGAGTTAATAAGATATCTGAGCTAATAGGCCAACCAGTTTATAATTAATGTAGGCCTCTGTGTATTTCTTTGGAACTGAACAGCCATTCAGATGCCCGTGGTCTGTGCTGTAGCTGTGTTGATGTCCATAGGCTGTGCTGCTGTGGGTGACCTGTGCTGTCAACTGAGGCCATGATGATGTCTGTAGTCCAGGCAGACTCCAAGGACCTTGACTGGGTCCGCAAGCTTTCTGCAGTGGAGGCTCATGTTCATGGTCTGTGCTATTGCCAGAAACCAAGTGGAGACCCATGATCAGAGCTCCCATTGACTGTGAAAGGCAAGGAGACTACTTTTGCCATTATGATGCTGATGTCTACAGACACACAGTTGAGGAGAAACATGGAAGGCCCATGGCCCATGAAACAATCCCTATCTCCACTCCAACCCATTCTCCTAAAAAAAAAAAAAAAAAAAAAGTATCAGCCTACACAGGAAACCACCAAAGAAAACCCTTAAAAAGTGTGACCAGGATGCTGAGGAGCAGCTCTCCATGACTGAAGGTCGAGGTATGGGAGAGGAAGTACTCAGTTCTTTCTCAAGGGGCAGACCACTTAGAATTTGACCATGCTCCAGAAAGTATATAGATAACACAAATAGACTCTACTTTATCTTTTACTTCTTTTAGTGCAGCGGTCACAAGAGGGGGCAGACATGAAAGGAATAGGAAGGGATTGTAATCAGGGTACATGATATAAAACTCCCAGAGAATCAATAAAAATGTTGTGTGGGGGAGGGGGAAAGGAAGAAAGGAAGGAAGGAAGGAAGGAAGGAAGGAAGGAAGGAAGGAAGGAAGGAAGGAAGGAAGGAGAAGGAAAGAAGAAAGAAGGTTCAGCGAGCCATGGAGAGCAACCCCATAAGCAGCACCCCTCATAGCCTCTGCATTAGCTCCTGCCTCCAGGTTCCTGTCATTTTCAAGTTCCTATTCTGACTGGCTTTGATAATGAATAGTGATGTGGAAGTAGAAGCCATATAAATCCTTTTCTCCCCAAATTGCTTTGGTCATGGTGTTGTATCATAGCAATAGTAAACCTAATTAAGACATATTGATGTGAGATTCCCCTGTGTATGCTATGAATATGTTTTATTACCATTGATTAATAAAGAAATCAGTTTGGCCTATGGCAGGGCAGAATATCACTAGGCGGGAAAAGTAAACTGAATGTATGGAGAAAGAAAGCAGAGTCAGGAAGACACCATGTAGCCACCAAGAATCAAGAAGTGAGTAACAAACCACAAGTCTCATAGTAAAACACAAAATAATAGAAATGGGTTAGTTTAAGATTTAAGAGCTAGTTAGGAATACGCCTAGCTAGGAATTGGCCAGTGATGTTTTTAATATAGCTTTGTGTGATTATTCATGTCTGGGTGGCCAGCAAAAGAAATCACAGTCTCCATTTACAGACATATGGTATAAAAATTGACATTCTAGTTATTGAAAATAAAACACACTAAGTTATGTATTTTAAAAAATAATTTATAGAAATTTCTATTAAAATATATCAAAATATTAGCATTTATTTATATATTCAATAAAAAGAGCCTCACATGTCTTATTTAGATAATTTATATTTTGTTGTAGCATGAATGGAAATCTCAGTAAAGAGTTTTTTCTACTGCCTATACAGAAGTTAATTTTGTAGATGTGTTCTTCTGTCCATACAGAAGTTAATTCTGCATATGTGTTCCAAAAATATTTTCACTTTTAAATCATTTGTTGTAGCATAAAGACAACTAAAGAATTTTTTAACTTATTATTTTTAGACTGTATAATGAGATCATTATTTCCAGAGAATAATTCCTCTTTCCAATTGTCTGAAAACACTACCATAACAATTTGATTTAGATTGGGGGAAAAAAACAATCATGGTCTCTTTTCAATTAAAAAACATATTTCATTTCCAATACCTCCATTCTTTTCATTGTTTTCTCAAACTCATTACAAATTGAACAATATCAGTTAGCACAAGAAACTTTTATATTAAAAAAAAGCCATTTGGAGTTACCCTGTAGCAATGTTTTCTAAGTTTGGGAAAATGTTTGTATGAGCAGATACATACTCAGTTTTTCTAAATATTTTCTTAGAGAATATTTTCATTCACATGATATAGCATGCCAAAATATTTTATAAGACTCAAATTTATCAATAAATGCTATGGTTTTTGTTAGATGGCTGATGTCTTAGCATTATATTGCTGTGAAGAGACATTATGACCACAGCAACTCTTATAAAGCAAAACATTTAACTGGGTCTGGCTTACAGTTCAGAAGTTTAGTCCATGATTATCATGTCAGGAAACATGGCAGCATGCAGGTAGACCTGGTGCTGGAGAAGGAGCTAAGACTTCTACATCTTGATACACAGGTAACAGGATGAGACTGTGTGGCATAGCTTGAGTACAGGATACCGCAAAACCTGCCTCCAACAAGGCCATGCCTATTCTAAAGATCCAAAACAATGCTGCTCCCTGTGGGCCAAGCATCCAAATACATTAGTCTATGGGAGCCATTCCTGTTCAAACCACCACAGCTGAACAAAGAAAGCAAAATGACACTTAAAATGGCTACTTGTCAATAAATAGCTTGGAAGGGCTGCAAATTCAAAGCTCAGCCTTCCAAGGATATTTTTCAATTGAAACTATAATTTTTTCTTTTGAAATTTACTAGTCAAGAATTTTGTAGTAAAGTTTATATTCTAAAATAAGTTATTCAACAATAATTTTCAATTCTATGAATTTCATTATTTATATATATATAAATATAAATATATGCATTTACTTCTTTTACTCTTTAAGCTTTTCAACAATCCAGAAAAGTTACCATTGTCTGTGTTTTATAGATGAAAGCTCAGAGGCAGAAAAGGGCAAGTATTTGTCCGAGATTACACCACTGGTCATGGGAAGCATAAGAATGCTAAACCAGTTGTCAATCAACAAACCTTCTTTCATTGAAATGGAAATTCTTTACCTTCTTGCTACAATTTCCTCTGCTCAATCACATTAATGTCAGCTTTCACAAGGATGTAGGAAAAAGACTCAAATATATCAATAAATACTATAATCTAGAAGGATTATAGACTTAAATGTTTTAGAGGGCATATCACCGAAACCTATCTTAGCTAAAAATTATTACTCCCTTTTAGGAATGTTATAAAAAGAGATTCTTAATTGCTTTAGGTTCCCATCCAAGGTAATGGGTTTTACCATTGCATCTTCAAACACCTGTGTTATTGTATGTATTCTTACTTTTTTCCCTCTCCCACAGCCCTCCCTTCAGCTCTCTCCTAACTCCAGCTCCTTCTCTTGTCTCCTACAATCAGCCCTATCTTCTGTGTTCTCATTACACAATTTTCTTTTTTTTTTGAAAGTAAATTTTATTAAATTATAAAAGTTTCCATTTCCGCCCCTCTTCCCAACACCCTCCCACTCCCCCCACTCCCTCTCCTCCTCCCTCTTCGTCCCTTAGGGCAGTCAGGGTTTCCTGCCCTGTGGGAAGTTCAAGTTCCTCCCCCCTCCCTCCAGGTCCAGGAAGGTGAGTATCCAAACAGACTGGATCCCCAAAATCCAGAATATGCAGAGGAAACAGGTCCCAGTATCATAGTCAATGGCTTTTCAGAAAGACTTCGGGCCAGCCACATTCAGAGAATCCGGCCAAATTCCGAGAATCTGGTTAGATCACGTCCTCCTTCAGTCCCAGTCCAACTGGCCTTGGTAAACTCTCATTAGATCCGTTTCCTTGTATCAGTGGGTGATAGCTTCCCTCGCAGTACTGATTTCGTTTTTCATGTTCTTCCTCCTTCTGCTCCTCATTTGGACCTCGGGGGGCTCAGTCCGGTGCTCCAATGTGGGTCTCCGACTTTATCGCCGTCCTTCGCCAGATGAAGGATCTAGGGTGATAAGCAAAATATACATCAGTATGGTTATGGGCCACGGCCGATTCAGGCACCCTCTCCTCTGTCCAGAGAGCAATCTGGGGGATCTCTCCTTGGACCTGGGATCCCATATATAATCAAGTCTCCTGTAAACCCTAAAATGACTCCCTTAGTTGAAATATATTCTTCCCTGATCCCATATTCATCCTTCCTTTCTCCCCCCCCATCCCAGGCCACCGAGCTTTCCCCATTCCTCCCCTACTCCCTTCTCTCTAACCCTCTCCCCTTCCATCAACCCTCCCACCCCCCCCATGCACCCGAGGTTACCTGGGACTCTTGTCTATTTCCTACCTCCTGGTGGATAGCTAAATAATCTTCATCAGGTTCATCTTCTTATTTAGCTTCTCTAGGATCACGAATAATAGGCTCAAAGACCTTTAATTATGGTTAGAATCCACTTATGAGTGAATACATACCGTGTTCCTCTTTTTGGGTCTGGCTTACCTCACTCAGTAAAGCGTTTTCTATTTCCATCCATTTGCATGCAAAATTCAAGATGTCATTGTTTTTTACCGCCGAGTAAAACTCTAATGTATATATGTTCCACACCTTTTTTAACCATTCTTCTATTGAGGGGCACCTAGGCTGTTTCCAGGTTCTGGCTATTACAAATAGTGCTTCTATGAACATAGTAGAACAAATGCTTTTGTAGTATGTTAGGGAATCTTTAGGGTATATTCCCAAGAGTGGAATTGCTGGGTCCTGAGGGAGGTTGACTCCCAGTTTCCTGAGAAACCGCCACACTGATTTCCACAGTGGCTGCACGAGTTTGCATTCCCACCAACAATGGATGAGTGTTCCCCTCATTCCACATCCTCTCCAGCATAGGCTATCATTGGTGTTTTTGACTTTAGCTATTCTGACAGGTGTAAGATGGTATCTCAAAGTGGTTTTGATTTGCATTTCCCTGATCGCTAAGGAGGTTGAGCATGACCTTAAGTGTCTTCTGGCCATTCGAAGTTCATCTGTTGTGAATTCTCTGTTAAGTTCAGTACCCCATTTTTTAATTGGGTTAGTTAGAGTTTTAGTGCCTAGTTTCTTGAGTTCTTTGTATATTTTGGAGATCAGACCTTTGTCTGATGAGGGGTTGGTGAAGATCTTCTCCCAGTCAGAAGGCAGCCTTTTTGTCCTACTGACAGTGTCCTTTGCTTTACAGAAGCTTCTCAGTTTCAGTAGATCCCATTTATTCATTGTTTCTCTTGTTGTCTGTGCTGCTGGGGTCCTACTTAGGAAGAGGCCTCCTGTGCCTATATCTTGTAGACTACTTCCCACTTTCTCTTCTATCAGGTTCAAAGTGGTCGGATTAATGTTGATGTCTTTAATCCATTTGAACCTGAGTTTTGTGCATGGTGATAGATATGGATCTACTTTCATTTTTTTACAGGTTGACATCCAGTTATGCCAGCACCATTTGTTAAAGATGCTTTCCTTCTTCCATTGTATACCTTTAGCTCCCTTGTCGAAAATTAGGTGTTCATAAGTTTGTGGGTTAATATCTGGGTCTTCTATTCGATTCCATAGGTCGACTTCTCTGTTGTTATGCCAATACCAAGCTGTTTTCAATACTGTAGCTCTATAATAGAGTTTGAAGTCAGGGATGGTAATGCCTCTAGAAGTTCTTTTATTGTATAAGATTGTTTTGGCTATCCAGGGTTTTTTGTTTTGCCATATAAACTTGATTATTGTTCTTTCAAGGTCTGTCATTACACAATTTTCATTACCTGATTTTCTACTCTCTTAAGATCTCTTCTTACCTTGTAGAAAGCCTCTTCCTGGTCGTATAGCACACAGACACACACACACACACACTTACACACTTTTAAAATCAAGATTCTGTCTATAACAGAAAACGCATGGTCTTTCTGAGTCCAGCTTTACTGAACATAATATTTTTTACACCCATTTTCCTGAAAATGTTGTGATTTCATTTTTCTTTGTCCCTGCATAAAATCTCATTATGTAAGTACCCTGTTCTCTATCCACTTATCTGTGGTAGACATCTAGACTAGTTCCTGTTCCTGACTGTTGTGATCAGCCAGCCGCAAACACAGATGTGCTAGTACCTCCATTCCCTGTGTGTATAGCAAGATTGGTGTGAATGAGTCATTTCTGTCACTCTATCTTCAGGTTTCTGAGAGACCTCCATACTTGTTTCGGTAGTTGTTGGACTATTTTAGATGCCTTCCAGCAATGAAAAGGGCTTCTTTTTCCGTACATCCTTGTCAGCTTTCATTGCCTTTTGTTTTCTTTTATTGCTTTGAGAATTTCATTCATGCATATAATGTGTGTTGATCAAATAGCCCCATTGCAGAGGCTTTTTTATTTCATTTGTTGGTTCTTGGGATTAGTTTTTGTACTAGGAGTCCTAGTCAATACACCCATATTGTAGTTCTTGGCTACACCTATATCTTGAAGTGTTTTCCATATGTTTTGCTTGAATGTTAAAAAATTCTTACTGTGTATAATTATTTCATTGGATCATGTAAGCTCCAAAGCTAGGAAAGGAAGTGGATCATACGATTCTAAAGAAGACGCAAGGAGTCACAGGCAGAAAAGACTTACTTAGTTCATTCTAGATGAAGGATGCCAATCAGACAGCTAGGCAAGCAGTTGCTGTCAGGCACCCAGGCACACACAGGTCACATATAAAAAACCTAAAGCACATATGTAGACTAGCACACAGACCACATGGAATTAGTCACACAGACCTACAGAAAGATACATACAGACAAAGTGGCAATAATACAGGCAAAGATTCTGGCTTCTGACCTCAAGGTCATGTTAATACAGAACCTACACAAAAGTGACATTCCACCAGAAATAGTTATGTAACAGATTTCATCATTGCTTACATTTGGATTACCTGGAAATCCAGTGTCAGCCATTTTGTGCTTCTTGAGAGCCACTATGTTCATCAGATGTCCAGCATTACTCATCGGGCCCATGATGGATATCCATATTATCACTGTCGTTATTCATAGGATCCATGATAGATATCCACATCATATCAGCACTGTCATCTGAACATAAATTGGCCCTGAAAGACCCAACAGGATATTATTCAAGATTGCAACAAAACATGTGATTACTACCTGCGGCTGTTCCAATACAATAAAGTGTGCCACATCATAATAAAAAGCATGGTGCAGTTTCACAGAAAGGTCCCTAAGATGTATCTGTTAGAGCAACAGCAAACCAGAATGTTGAACATGACACCATCTCTTTTATGTGGCTTTATTAAAATACAAATAGATGATAACCAAGAAAAGAATGATAGAATGGAGCGAGCCCAGGGACACCCTCTTGTGCTTCCCCTGGTATTGTAAAAATAGGCCCTACAAAAAGACAAGGTGGGAGACAAGGAAGTAAGAAAGAGGAGAAGAGGAAGGAAGGCAAGAAGGGAGAGAAGAAGAGAGGGAGGGAGCGAAGGAGGGAAGGGATTCTCCTATCTTCCAGTGCTAGTTTTATTTTGATTTTTGTAAGCACGGCTTTTGTATTAACTCATAGAGTACTAGACTATGTTACAGACGAATGGGCAAGATTTACTATTTCTGTGACTTTCTCACGGGCAAGTAAGAGCTCCAGTATGGAAGCTCCCACTGCCATAGCAGTCACAGAGCACACGTGGTGCCATTGTCAAGTTCGTTCACTGGAGACACCTAAATTCACCTCACTGGGACCACAGCAGCGCTACTCTGGGCACCCAGCTGTACCCGCCGCTCTACTCCACAGCTGATCCCAGGACGAAATCAACCTCCTCCGCTGATAGGATCCAGTCTCTCACGAGTGTTTGAATCTTTCTAGCTGTGCTTAGCTTTTCTTAAAGCCCTTGTTTAGCAGGTCAAGATCTGGAATCAGTGGAGCTGGTAGCCCAGGAAGAGCAACAGCCACAAGTGAAACTTGAGAGTCAAGATGAAGCAATGAGAAGTATAAGGGGAAGGGCAGACACAGAGTGCTCGGTGAGTGCTTCTGGCTGATTTCAGATGCTGGTGGAGACGGAAGCAGGCGTTACCCACGCATGTGGCCACTTCTCCCTCAGGCCCAGGGTGGGCTCATTAAGGTGCAAACTTTCCTCTATGTTCCCATGATGAGATTTTTGGAAGACAGGGCAATGGTAGACTGGAAGAGTGTTGAGAAGTGTAGGTTGAAACAACAGCAACAATGTAATGTTTTTATATATGTATGTATATATATATATATATATATAATCATATAGTTCAGTGATCATACTGTGTGATTGTTTTACAACATTAATACATTTTACGTCATTGTTTAATTGATTTTTTACTCTTAAACCAAAATTAATTAAGCAAAATTTTTAGAAGAAATTCAAACCAACAACTTACACAGCAATTTTAAAATTCAAACATTTAAGGTACCATTCTCAAAAGAGAGCAGTATATATTATTTTGGTACTTTATGCTGAAAAATGTAGGAAAATACAGAAAATCTTTATTTTCTGATATTAAAACTATTATGTTTCTCTTTATTTTGCATACCAACCACGGTTTCCCCTCCATAATCTCCTCCAGTTACCTCCCCCATCTCCTCTCTATCCTCCCCTCATCCACTCCACAAGGAAGGTAAGGCCTCCCATGGGAGAGAAAGCATGGCATGTGAAGTTGAGGCAGGATCAAGTTCCTCCCCGTTGCATCAAGGCTGAGCAAGGCATTCCACCATAAGGAACAGGTTCCAAAAAGTCAGCTCATGAACCTGGTCCCACTGCTAGGGGCCCCACAAACAGACCAACCTGCATAATTGTCACCCACATGCAGAAGGCCTAAGTCAGTCCCATGCAGGTTCCTTAGTTGTAGATCTAGAGTCCATGAGCTCCCAGGCTCACAGGTCAGCTGTCTCTGTGGGTTTCTCCATCATGATCTTGACTCCCTCCCCCTCCACTTGTATAATATCTCTTCCCTCTCTTTGATGGGGCTACCAGAGCCTGGCCTGGTGTTTGGCTCTGGATCTCTACCCAGTTGACTTCTTTTAGAGCAGCTTACATTTTTTAGTTAGGAAAAGAAAAATTTACTAAATTTTGCCACTAGGTGGCTCTTCTTATGTTCTATTATATGAAACAGCTCAAGGAAATTTCTGCCATAGACAATATATTATTCATTTAAAGTTCCTTTAAAATAAATACACTACTATTTATTTGAAATAAATAAACTGGGATAAATAAGTAGATACTTCCACTATGAATGAAGTCAGCTAAGGAAAACGGGGGAACTCTAAGGTGTGTGTTTGTAAGAGAGGGAGGATCTTACAACTTACCCTGTAGAATATGGCTGTGCTCTGATGAAAGTAGGATTGTTACAGAAAGGGAAGCAGTCAACAGGGCAAAGAGGAGAGAGGACTAGGAAAGGAAGATAAAAAAGAAAAGAGGATGGAAATTCCATCATAAACTCAATTACTTTACATGGTAATTTAAGAAGACTAATCAACAGGAAAGGGACCGCCACACTCCTGAGTAACTAACGCAGAACACAGGACTAAAGCAACTCTGCCGTGAAGCCACCTAGAACAAGGTCTCTCACCGCTTCCTGGAAAACCAGGATTTCTCCTCCAGTTTCACAAGAGCACACCCTCCATTCAGTGTCTGGAACAGGATGTCATTTGAAATTATTCATTCAAGAAACCGCTTTGCGCATTTGTTCAACTATGTTCATAGCAGCACTATTTGTAATAGCCAGAACCTGGAAACAGCCTAGGTGCCCCTCAATAGAAGAATGGTTAATAAAGGTGTGGAACATATACACATTAGAGTTCTACTCAGCGGTAAAAAACAATGACATCTTGAATTTTGCATGCAAATGGATGGAAATAGAAAACGCCTTACTGTGTGAGGTAAGCCAGACCCAAAAAGAGGAATATGGTATGTATTCACTCATATGTGGTTTCTAACCATAATTAAAGGTCTTTGAGCCTATTATTCGTGATCCTAGAGAAGCTAAATAAGAAGGTGAACCTGTTGAAAATCATGTAGCTATCTGCCTGGAGATTGGAAATAGACAAGAGTCCCAGGTAACCTCGGGTGCATGGGGGGGGGGTGGGAGGGTTTTTGGAAGGGGAGAGGGTTAGATAGAAGGGAGTAGTGGAGAAATGGGGAAAGCTAGGTGGACTGGGATGGGGGGAGGGAGGAAGGATGGATATGAGATTAGGGAAGAATATATCTCAACTAAGGGAGTCATTTTAGGGTTTACAGAAGACTTGATTATAAATGGGATCCCAGGTCCAAGGAGAGATCCCCAGACTGTTCTCTAGACAGAGGAGAAGGTGCCTGAACCGGCCTTGGCCTATAACCATACTGATGAAGATTTTGCTTATCACCATAGATCCTTCATCTGACGATGGATGGCGATACGGATGGAGACCCACATTGGAGCACCGGACTGAGCCCCCCATGGTCCAAATGAGGGGCAGAAAAAGGAAGAACATGAAAAAAACTCAGGACCGCGAGGGGTGCGATCACCCACTGATACAAGGGGACTGATCTAATGAGAGTTCACCAAGGCCAGTTGGACTGGGACTGAACGAGCATGTGATCCAACCAGATTTTCTGAATGTGGCCAGATCTCTGAATGTGGCTGGTCCGGAGCCTTTCTGAAAAGCCACTGACAATGACACTGGGACTTGTTTCCTCTGCATATGCTGGATTTTTGGGATCCAGTCTGTTTGGATACTCACCTTCAGGGACCTGGAAGGAGTGGGGAGGAATTTGAACTTCCCACAGGGCTGGAAGCCCTGACTGCTCTTAGGGATGAAGAGGGGTGTGGGGGAGGAGTGGGAGGGTGTTGGGAGGAGGAGCGGAAATGAAAACTTTCATAATTTAATAAACTTAAAAAAATAAACTGCAAAAAAAAGAAGAAACCGCTTTGCAAGACTGTTCATTCCCTCCCCCCTGGGCTCCAGACTAGGGTCAAGAGATATGGCAGCCTTATGGAAGGCAAGGTTGGGCCTAGAAACCCCAGGTAAGATGCTGCCTACTGCCCAGATAACATCATTAAGTCTGCCCAACAATTCCAGACTACACTCCACCTTCATAACTTGGTCTACAACTTCAGAAGACTTCCACTTTACCAGAGGCAAGTCCTCTAAAATCAGGAACAAGACAAGTTTGGTCACTCTCTCCATATCTAGTCAATATAGAACTTGAAGTTCTAGGAGAAGCAATAAGACAACTAAAGGAAATCAAAGGAATACAAATTGGAAAGGAAAATATCAAAGTATCATTAGTCACAGATGATATGACAAAATGAACAAAAAATTCTACCAGAGAGCTCCTACAGCTGATAAACAGCTTTAGTCAAGTGACTGAATAAAAGATAAAAAAAACCAATAGCCCTCCTATATACAAATGATAAACAGGCTGAGAAAGAAATCAGAGAATCAACACCCTTCACAATAGCCTCAAGTAATATAAAACATATTGAGATAACTCTAACCAAGTAAGTGAAAGACTTATATGACAAGAACTTCAAATCTGAAGACAGAAATTGGAGAAGACATCAGAAGACAGAAAGATCTCCCATGCTCATAGATAGGTAGAATTAAGAGTAAAAATGGCCATTTTACCAAAAGCAATCTACAAATTCATGCAATCCCCATTAAAATTCCAACACAGTTCTTTATAGACCTTGAAAGAACAATACTCAACTTCATATGGAGAAGCAAAACACCAGGATATCTAGAACAATCCTGTACAATAAAAGAGCTGCTAGAGATATCGCCATCCCTGATTTCAAGCTCAACTACAGAGCTATAGTAATAAAAAAGCATGACCTTGGCATAAAAACAGACACATTGACCAATGGAGTTGAGTTGAAGACCCAGAAATAAATCCACACACCTATGAACACTTGATTTTTGACAAATAAGGCAAAATTATACAATGGAAAAAAGAAAGCATCTTCAACAAATGTTGCTAGTCTAACCATATCTATCACCCTACATAATACTCAAATCCAAGCAGATGAAAGAACTCAACATAAATTCAGATACACTGAACCTATTAGAAGAGAAAGTAGGAAATAATCTCATACACATTGGTAAAGGAGACAACTTTCTGAATAGAATACCAATAGCACAATTACAAAGATCAACAATTTCTATATGGGACCTCAAGAAACTGAAAAGTTTCTTAAAGGCGAAGGACACTGTCAATAAGAGAACATGGCAACCTATAGCCTTCACCAACCCCACATCTAACAGAGGACTGATTTCCAAAATATATAAAGAGCTCAAGAAACATGACATCAATAAACCAAATAATCCAGTTGAGAAATGAGGTGCAGATCTAAACAGAATTCTCAACAGAAGAATCTCAAATGGCCAAGAAACACTTAAGAAAATGTTCAATATCCCTAGTCATCAGGGAAATGAAATACAAAACAACTCCAAGATTTCATCTTACACCTGTAAAAATGGCTAGAAACAAAAACACAAGCAACAATTCATGCTGGAGAGGTTGCTGAGTGAAGGAAACACTCCTCCATTGCTGGTGAGAGTGCAAACTTGGACAAACACTTTGGAAGTCAATGTAGCAGTTTCTCAGAAAACTGGGAATCAATCTACCACAAGACTCAGCTAGGCATACACCCAAAAAATGATCAATTCTATCCAAGGACAACTATGTTCATCATAGCAGTTTTATTTGTAATAGCTGGAACCTGAAAAAAGACTAGGTGACCCTCAAAAAAATATGGTACATTTGCAAAATGAATTATTATTCAGCTATTAAAAACAAGGACATCAATAAATTTAAAGGCAAATGGATGGAACTAGAAAAAAATCTTCCTAAGTGAGGTAACTAAGATACAGAAAGACAAACATAGTATATACTCACTCATAATTGGTTATTAGCTGTAAAATAAGGGATAACTATGCTACAATCCACAGACCCAGAGAGACTGTGTAACAAAAAGGGTTCATGAATCCCTGGGAAGGGGAAATACAAGGGATTTCTTGAGTGACTGTAGGAGGGTGGGGACAGGAACATGAGGGATCAGGTTGGGAGTGTGGGAATGGAGGGGGAGAGCACTGAAAAAGACTACTGGAAAGGGGGAGGCTTTCGGGGTCAGTGCCAAGGAATTCCTAGGAATCCCCAAGGATGACTCCAGCTAAGACTCCTAGCAATAGCAGATACATAACCTAAACTAACCCTCTGCTGTGACCAAACTGGTTCCTAGATCAATTGTTATTAGAGAGGCTTCATCAAGCAACTGATGGAAACAGTTGCAGACCCACAGTAAAACTTTAGGTGAAGTTCAGAGAATCCAGCAGAAGAAGGGAAGAAAGGATTCTAGGAGCCAGAGGGTTCAAGGGCACCACAAGAAAACTCACAGAATCAGCTAACCTGGGCTCATGGACTCACAGAGACTGAATTAACAGCTAGAGAGCCTGCATGGGACTGACCTAGGCACTCGGCACATATGTTACAGGTGTGTAGTTTGGTCCTCTTGTGGGACTCCTAGCAGTAGGAACAGGGGTTGACTATGACTCTTTTACTGGCTTTTGGAACTCTATTTCTCATAATGGGTTGCCTTTCCTAACCTTAATGTAAGGGGAGACACTTAGTCTAACTGCAACTTGGTATGCCATGTTTTGTTGATATCCATGGGAGGCCTGATTTTTTTTCTAAAAAGAAATGAAGGAGAAGTGAATGGTGGGCCAGGAGAGGTGGGGAAAGAATGGTAGAAGAGGAGGAAGGGGAAAATATGGCTAGGATGTAAAATTAATTAGTTAATTAAAAAAAAAAAAAGAAAGAAACAACCTTGCTAACATTTGAGGGAAACTGAGAGAACAAAACAGCCATTCATTCCAGCAGGGTGTACTTTCCCAGACTCTATTTTATACCACAGTAGACAGTAGAGCGTGGAGGATAATCATTTTAACCCAGCACACACTGAGTGTGGTGGCAGACACCATTAATCCCAGCACTCAGGAGGTAGAGGTAGGCACATCTCTGAGTTCAAGGACAGCCTGCTCTGCATGGTGAGTTTCAGGACAGCCGTGGCTGTGTAGAGAGATCCTGTCGCAAAAGTAATAATAAAATAAATAAAACCAGTACCCACCCTGACTGCGTCTCAGAAAAAAACTGTGCTTATTGCTGTAAGCTGCATGAAGTTTGGAAGAATACTTTATTTGCCTAGGTTTCCTCTAATGTGAAGTGAAAATAATAATATAACTGTGAAGAAAATATAGTCAACATAAGTAAAGATCATAGAGAAGTTTGCTATCTAAATACATTTTAAGTGTTAGTTGCTATTGTTATTATTATTAAACCCATGGTGGGGAATGTAATCTCATTGATGAATGGGTTAACCAAAGATAAAAGAGCTATCTAGCATTACACTTATGTGATTGGCCAAGCAGTGATTTAAATAATATAGTTTGTGTGTGGTTATTTCAGGGCTGAGAATCTGGGAACAAATAGTCTCCTACAACAAATTGATATGCCAATATGGTCAACTAAAATCCACTGAAAATCTGAGAGGGTTTGGGAAGAAATTATAGGCCAAAAAAGAAAAAAAAAACAGAGTTAATCACACCTTAACACCACAGTTCCTTTAAGAGAGGTTATCCTGATTCAGTGGTAACAGAAAAAAAGCTACACAGTCTTGAAATGGTGACTTTGTGGGCTGCAAACTCTGGCTCTTTTAGGAGGCCAAGCATTTAAATGGGGTTTGGGCAGTATGCTGCAAGTTACTTGGTGGCAGCATTTGTCAACTGGTTATCAGAGTTGAGGTGGTGAGGAAGGCTCCCACCTGGCAGCCACGTGTTGTACTGGGCAGAGAAAGCAGGCAGAGCCATATTTGCTCTAACAATGCTGTGACTTACGTTTTTAAGACACACTTAGCATTTTAAGAAGCCATCCTGGTCAAAAAAGAATTACAGATATATACTAAAGACAAATTCAGATGGAAAAGACCTCTAAATGGGTCGCAGTATTGGATAAATGTATGTAGGCTTGGGAAAGAGAAGGAAAAGAATATAGACAGTTATAAAAAGAAGTAAAAGTTTTTTTAAAGAAAAAAAAAGTAAAGTCTTTAAAAAGCAAAATACAGAAAGCCATTGATTAAAGGAGTAAGAGAAAATAAGCCACGTAAAGACAGAAAATACACAGAGTCTGAATTATGTGTATTATTGTGTTTTCTTTGAATTTTTTGACTGTGAAGGAGCTAAGTACAGAGAGGCGTTTCATTGTATCGGCTGCTATGCCAAACCAACATATATATTTTAAAGTTATCTTGTCTCCAAAATATGGGCCTAAGGATATGTTGCTTTGGGAAAGAGGTTCTTCTTTTGTTTCTACAGAGGATGAGAACCTGTGGATTCCTTCCGGACTAACATGTTTTGATGGACCAAGACTCCCTGAAAGGTCGCCATGAAAACACCCCCCAAAATTACCTCACCCAACAAAAAGCAGGATGTTAAAGTTAAAGCCTTCCTTTTTATTTAAATAGAAAAGGGGAAGTGGTGTGGGAAGTACTTCTGTATATGTGTTGCTTTTATTGGTTAATGAATAAAGAAGCTTCTTTAGGGAATATGATAGGGTAGACTAGAGCTAGGCAGAGAAGACTGAACTGAGTGCTGGGAGGAAGAAGGCGGAGTCAGAAGAAGCCATAGAGCCACCAGAGAAGAAAGACACAAGCCACCAGACAGAACCATGCCAGTAGGCCATGGTAAAATATAAAATAATAGAAATGGGTTAACCAAAGATAAAAGAGCTAGCTAGCTAGCAATATCCTTATGTGATTGGCCAAGTAGTGATTTAAATAATATAGTTTCTGTGTGGTTATTTTGGGGCTGAGCAGACGGGAACAAACAAGCGGCCTCTTACTACAAATGTATTCTTTATCATTCCTCCCATCAAGAGGCTAATTCTCAATCCATCAATGATGGTGCATGCATTTAATCCCAGAGTTCAAGACCAGCCTGTTCTATGTAGTAAGCTCTAGGCCAACCAGGGCTACAGAGAACAATGCTGTCTCCAAAAATATATAAATAAATAAAAATAAAAATAAATAAAGTCTAATTCTCTTTTCTTTGGATATTGGGCGGACTTAGTAAAGTCTGCCTGATGAATAGCAGCAGAGTGCCATCAATGGTAGGAGAGAACGTCAAGACATCCGCCTTGTCCCTTATACATGGAGTCCATTTATTGCTTTTACGGTGACACAAGGAAAAGTCTTGTAGTTGCTCTGCCAACAAGACTCAGCTAAGGTTCCAAGAATGTCACATGAGCATCAATGTATAGACATGCTTAAGAAGATACATGGAGATTCAAGGCCATAATCTCCAAAGCATCCGAGCCATGCCTATGGAAAACAGAGCAGAGTTGAGTCTGCCAGGCAAGATATAAGACCAAAATGCTTCTTATTGCCAACTTTGTGTATGATTAGTCACACACAAATAAATAACCTGAATAAATATCACAAGCTCCAAATAAAAGAACCTCTTAAAGAACAGTGTAGCCTTCTACAAAGTGGAGTGTTATCTACTGAGAAAGGACAGCCTTTTGAATCTGGAGATTAAGGTACTAGTCCTCTATGTTGCTTTTAAACACACCTACTATTTTCTTTCTACATTCAGGATTTCTGGTGTACTGGTTTTAAGGATACCCAAATTTGAAGATGTTAGAGTCCCTAATATAAAACTACCTAGTAAAATGGGCCTGGCTCAATGGTGGAATGCTATATCCCAGATTTAATCCCCAGTATCACACAACACAGAAGATGATAATAGCAAACATGTCAACTGCACATAATGTATGGAATTCTTATGCGGACTTTAAAGTGTCTCTAGATTACTTATGTCTAATAAAGAGTGGTTACACTAAAATGCTTAGGAAATAAATAACAAGGGAGAAAACCAGCTCAGAATAGCTTCAATGATTTTGTTTTTAGTATATTTTATCTAAGGCTGGTTGAATCCGTGGATAGAAAAAGCATGTAGACCCTGAGGACTTGCTGTAACTCCCCTCACAAGCCACCTCTGCCTTCAGTCTCACCTTCTTCGGTTTACTCTGGACACAGCCTGTTGCAATGATAGTCTCACACTGCTTTTTTCCCTTGTTTTCCTTTTCTTGGTGGTGTTTTGGGCTTTCTTTTCGGTTTCTTCTGGGTCTCGTGACAATGTGACTGAACTAGCCACAGAGGATTTAATAATAATAAACAAACACTTGACACACTGAGCTACAACTCCAGTCTCCTCTCCCTGTCTTCTTATCACCCATAAGTAGTTCATTTCTAAGCTCATCTATGGTCATGCTAAGTCCTTTACCCTTGCTTTCAGAGACTTGATGACCTAGTCCTCCTTTGCCTTTTACTGCATCCAAAGCCTCCATCTCCAGTAGATAAGCTGTGGGGTTGGCTCTGTCAACTTTTTCTGCTTCATCTTACATTTTTTTTCTAAAATTCAAGCAATTGGCAGGATCCCTCAGAATCCAGTATCTGCTAGTATCCCAACCACGGTTCAGGAGCCTGTCTCTGATGCTTGACTGGAGAGACTGTAGCATGAGGAGCAGGCTACTTGTTGGGATTTCTGTTTAAACCCAAAGAAATCACATGGAGAGGTCTATATTAGGTTATAAACTGATTTGCCTATTAGCTCAGGCTTCTTGTTAGCTCTTGTAGCCTATATTAACCCATTATTCTTATCTATGTTAGCCACATGGCTCAGTATCTTTTTCAGCAGTGTAGGTTACATACTGCTTCTTTGGTGATCTGGGCAGGACTGGGGAGGAATGGGCTTTCTCCTTCCCAGCATTCTCCTGTTCTCATTGCCCCACCTTTACTTCCTGTCTGTTTGTTCCACCTATACTTCCTGCCTGGCCAATCAGTGTTTATTTAAAACATTATTGACAGAATACAAACAATTCTCCCGCACCAATAGAGTAGGTCTGAAAAGCAGGATTTTGATAGATAGTAGTGGAGTGGTATAAAATTTTTGTGGAAGCTTCCTAAGCATCTCCATCTAATGCTCCTCTTCCCAAAGGTCTCCCACCCTAAGCAGCTCACAAAAGGTCTGAGTTTTGCTCTCTGTCCATGGATCCTTGGATACCAGGATCCCAATCAGACCTGAAGGTCAAGTTCATTTACTTTAGAATGGTCTAGAGGAGACAAACAATCAGCAGATTCAGACCCAGGACTTCAACATGTTATCAAAAGGAAAGCACACAGAGAATTTCCCCAGAAATATAGTATCCACTCTATAACTGTTGCAGAGAGGGGAACAAGGAGGGGGGAATGGAGAGAGACAGACAGAGACAGAGAGATATAGAGAAAATCCACTGGATACTAGTTTATGCAAAAGTCCTACTCAACTAAAGGAACCTTTGTTCTTGAAAGTTGGACTGGAGAGGTGGCTCAGAGGTTAAGAGCACTGGGTACTCTTCCAAGGGATCTGAGTTCAATTCCCAGCAACCATAGAGTGGCTCACAGCCACTCTGATAAGTGTGTGTGTGTTGTGTGTGTGTGTGTGTGTGTGTGTGTGTGTGTAACATGTTGCCTCTAAAGTACATGCCTCTACCATACTAGTTTTCATTTCATGACTGAAAAATACTACACACACGCGCGCGCGCGCGCGCACACACACACACACACACACACACGCACACACAGGATTCCTTAGCCTCATCCTTCAGGTTGACTGTAGATGCCATTTTCTTCTAGAATCTTCTGCTGCCTCTGCAATCCACAGACTGTGTTAGTACTTCTCCTCTGTGTGAGGTGACTGGAATGTACCAGTTATAGTTGGTGCCTGCTTAGTCTATCTCCTCCCAACTCTATTATGAGTAGCATGAAGATAGCAATTAATCATATTTAGGTCTCCACTATTTCACTTACAGTACAGAACCATTTGTGTTCAGTAAGTACTGCTGATGGTGAAAAAGTGAGCAGGATAACATATACAAAGTGACAAACACTGAACCTGACACAGTCCCCAACACCATGCAAAATTGTTTCTCTCTTTTTTCTCCTGATCAAGCATTTTATGGAAGTATCCATCCCAGTATCCTGAATACTTTCTTATTTATTAATTTAAATGTCTATCTCTACCTAACTGCTGACTGAAGACAACAAGTGTAAAGTATTCATTTTAATGCAGCTAGAGCCCTGCGCACACATACAAAGTATTCAAAAAGTGTAGGCTGATGAATGAATGGGGAGGCAAACAGGGAAACAATTTCAATAAGTGTGACAGAGGCCAAAAACACACAAAGGACAAACAGAAGCATTGAAGAAGAAATGTCAGAGAAGCTACAAAAAAATGTTATTAAAGAGAAAACAAGGGGGATTTTAATGTGAACATTACAAATATAATATGTATTCACTCATAAGTGGATTTTAGTCATAAAGCAAAGAAAAACCAGCCTACAAGACACAACCTTAGAGAACCTAGACAACAAAGAGGACCTTAATAGATTTGTACATGGAACTACATAGGAAGTGCTTGTACATTGGGAGTGTGGGGGCCATGAGAGAGGGTAGAAAGGGAGAAGGGAGGGAAGAAAGGGAGCAATGAAACTGTAAAGCTCAATAAAAACAATTTTAAAAATACAGAAAAAAAATGTGAGCATTAGGTCAGCAAAAATGATTCAATGAGCAAAAACCCTTGCAATACAAGTCTAGAACTTGGATTCTTCAAAAATCACATAAAGGTGGAAGGAGATAATTAATTTCACAAAACTATTCAATGACCTCTACATGAGCATGATGATGTGCGCACACACACACACACACACACACACACAATTAAAAAATTTCAAACCTTAAAAATACAAATAAAATAAAATATGAGTACCATGAATGGATTTTTTCAAAGCAAAAGGAAATAACAGCATGGATGCAGCAAAGAGTAGCAAAATACTACATGTATAATAAATGATTCATCTGGATCCTGGAGTAACGAGAGATTAAAAGAAATTAGAAATAATGAGGATGGAAAGGGAAGCAAGATCATATCATCAAGTTCAGGGTGTTAAGGTCTTCCATCTTACCTTGTAACACAAATAATAATGAATTTTGGTAATGTGAATTATAACATGGGTAGATGTCGCTCTATCAGCAAAGGGAGGTGGGATGTGCAGTGTCAAGAACTGAGTGCTTCACGCCTTTAATCCCAGCACTCAGGCAGCAGAGCCAGGTGGTTCTCCATGAGTTTGAGAGCAGTTCCAGGCCAGTCAGCACTGTTACACACAGAAACCCTGTCGCTTTGTTTTGTTTTTCAAGACAGAGTTTCTCTATGTAGCCCTGGTTGTCCTCAAAATAGCTCTTATAGACCAGGCTGGCCTCAAACACACAGGAATCCACCTACCTCTGCCTTCAAGTGCTAGGATTAAAGATGTGTATCACCATCACCCGGAGAAACTCTGCCAAAAAAAAAAAAAAAACAGAAGAAGAAGAGGAGAAGGGGGAGGAAGAGGAAGAAGAGCAGAGTGTGAGTGACTAGGGACAATATTTATATTGAAATAGGAGAGAAGGCATCATGGAACATATTTTGTAAATAATTGACAGAGATTGTTTCTGGCAAGAATCAAGAAATGGAAGAAGGAATCCCATTTTTCAATTGTGAGTGACCAGTAGATAGCAACATTATGACTGACCGAAAAAGAAAGAAAGAAAGCACAGCCTCAATGAAAACTAAAACAAGAGTTTTTATAGTGAACAAATCTTCAAAGTTATCCCAAGCTCTAGACACTGCATATCTCTACTATTGCCTGGAGGACTTTCCTGTCTTTTACCCTTTATCTCGGATCCAAATGGTTCCCCCATGATTGATCACCCTCATGATGTCACTTTCCTTCCTTGTAATGATATTTTATTATTCATGTAACAAATTGGGCTTACCTGAAGACCAGAGTGCAAAGCTAGCCACACTAGTCAGCCATAGAGACTGGGCAGTGGTAGTACACACCTTTAATCCTCTCACCAGAGGGGAAGATAAGGCTGGATGAGACTGAAACTCGCTATCTTTCCAATCTTAAGACTCCATAGAGGTAAGAGCTCTCTAGTGTTTGGATGCTTTGCTTCTCTGATCTTTCAGGTTGAATACCAATATCTGTCTCTGGGTTTTTATTAGTCATGCTACACCTCCTTACAGAGGACATTACTTATTGTGTTTCATCATCTGTGGTCTGTGTCCCCTCTTAACAGCTTTCATATTTTCATATTTTCAAAGTGGAGGTTTGAAAGAAATTGGACACCTAAGGAACTGGCACTATTGTGAGGTATGGCCTTATTGGAGTTAATATGATCTTGTTAGAAGTGTGTCACTTTGAGGTCTCATATATGCTCAAACCATGCCCAGTGTTTCAGTTCACTTCCTGTTGCCTTTGAATCAAGATATAAAGACTCTAAGTTCCAGCACTATGTCTGCCTGTCTGCTGCCTTGCCTTGATGATCATGGACTAAACCTCTGAACAGTAAGCAAATTGCCCCAATCAAATGTTTTCCTTTACAAGAGTTATTGTGGTCATGTTGTTTCTTCACAGCAATAGAAACCCTATCTAAGACACCTTGCAATATGGGATAAAGTTGACTCAAAGTCTCTAAACTTGGGGATAGACCCTAAAGGACATAAGAAAGCAAACATATTCTGTTCTGACACAGTCACGAGTGTATTATTGAATATATAACAAACCGTTCAACCAAGATAAACATGGGGATTCTAAGTTGGAACATTCTGATAGAATTTCATTCTGATACTAGACCACACAGGGAAATGCAACACTGGCAGAATCCCAGTAGCCATCTGCACATTCACACAGCCAGTCAGACAAATGCCACAAGTGGCTCATCAAACTCACCCATTCCTAAAACCTCTCCTATGTCTGTATTTTCAGATAATTGATTTTTTTATCAAAGTTTAAGCAATAATTTAATATTTGCCCAATACTCTCTGTTTCAGAACCTGGGATTAGTTTATGAAATGACCTCGGAGCAGACCAGATAAGGCACTGTCTCATGCTAAGTAGGTGGCAATCTGCAGCATACAAGTGGAATGATGTTGGTTAAACTATGGGCTGCAGTGGGAAAGAAGTAGCCTAAGGAACGAGCCCTCCTCTCTCTTCAGGCCTTTTCTAATAGAACCTTGTGGGCTTGGTGATTAGGGCAGTCCTCTGAATTATCACCCCCAAATAAAGATTTTAGGGGACCCTGGAGGCCAGGAAGGTGGTTCAGCAGATAAAGATTGCCAAGCTAGCAATCTAAGTTTCATTTTCTGGAGTCAAACGGTAGAAAGAAAAACAGTCAGTTCCCACAAGTTGTAGTGTGACTGCCACATACTTATCAGGGAACACCAGCACACATGTGTGCACACACACAATAAGTAAATGTATGAATAAATGAATGGATAAATGAATAAATAAATGTTTTAAAAAATAAATATTAAAAATTATTTCAAGGAGTATTACTAGCTTGAACTGCTTATATACCATATCCAAAAGACATACATATGATAATTGGTGTTAACTGTCAACATGACCAAATCTAAAATATAGAATCACCTTTGGACATGCCTCTGGGGTTATCTTGATTGTGGATGGAACCTTTTGTCTGGCTGGGACCCTGGACTGTGCATGGAAAAAGGAAACTGAGAAGAGGCATTCTTCACTCTCAGTTGAATGAATGTGACCAGCTGCTTCAGGCTCCTGCTGTTTTGCCATCCCAACCATAGGAAATGTGCAGTTGTTGCAGGCTTGTTGCTGCTGCCTGTTGTGCAATCCCCATTTCCCAGGGAAGCTGGGGATAAGGAGATGGGGAGGCAATTACACAGACTCTGAGAGATTCCAATGTAAAGGCTCTTTATTGTAAAAGGGTCAGGGGTTTTTATGGGGTTAGGGAAATTAAGTTGTAGTAGGAAGGTTTTCATTTGGTCCCTTTGAAACTGGCAGTCACTGCTGGTGTGTTGTGATTGGCTAGGAGTGTGTGACATTAGTTACCATGCTTTTAGCCCACTGAAAGGTTGTTTTGGTCAACTTTGCTTATTCATTGTGAGTCTCCATGTGCTTGTGCTATTGCCCTGCTTCATCTCACCCTTTTCACTTTATTTTTATTAGGCGACCTACTAGGAGTTACAGAATTTTATAACCCCCACCTCAAGGACCCCTCCCCCCGAGCATTTTGGGCTGTGCCTGTCTTAGGTTGGCCATCCAGACAGACTCTTACCTTTCTTTGACTATTATTACTTAAAGGGTTGGGTCCTCAGAAGGTCCCAAGAAGTCAGAAGCAAGAAGAGACTTTTAGGAGAACTAGGGCTTTAACTGGCCTCCTATATTTGCATTAGCAAACTAACTTGGAGGTTTTGGTCCAGCACTCTCCATAGCCATTAACACCTGGAATGTTGCCTTGTTCACCTGGTGTTGTCGCGATCTTAGCTGTAGGAGACACTTAAGCAGAAATATTAGAGCCACCACAACCCCTTCCATAAGGCACCATGCCACAAGTTTGGGGGGGGGTAGCAAGGATTTTATGTGATCACATACTTGGCCAAAGAACGTGGAGGACAAATTCAATGACTTGACTTGTGTCAAATTAAGTTACATAAGTTCTGATTAAATGTTTACAGTTGAGCAAAGGTAAGCCAGGTAAAAGTTTATGCAAATTTTGAGAGGACAAATTAAATTGCTGATGGAGGAGCCTAGCCTGTTCCAGCAAAGACAAGAATGCTGTCATAGCCATGATAGGCAGTCTACTCTGTGGTTGTCTGTATAAGATTTGACATGGGGTAAGTGCCAGGGATGTATTCTGGACTGCAATAAGTCTTGAATAGTTTGCATGGTTTTGGAGATGGAATCCTTTTGGAACTTTAACTTTGCAAAAGATAGTATTTTGCATGCTTGTGTAGTATAGTGACTATCTGAGAAAATATTTAAGGGTTCTGTTTGGGTCACTTTCAATACCTTAAGGACCACCAATAACTCCCCTAGCTGTACTGATCCAGGATTTGGTTGGTTATAGGCCCTTTCCTTATGATTAACTCCCATTGTTATTAACCCAAAGTTAGTTTTATTGCCATATGTAAGGACATAGAGGCCTGAGGGATGGTATTTTTTGATGGTGTGGTATAATTTTTATCATCAATTTTAAAAGGAGGAAGATTTGTTTGACAAGAACTTTAAATCTTTATAGAAAGAAATTGAAGAAGACACCAGAAAGTGGAAAGATATCCCATACTCTAGGGTAGGTAGAATTAACATAGTAAAAACGGGAATCTTACCAAAAACAATCTACAGATTCAATGCAATGTCCATCAAAATCCCAGCAAAAATTTTCACAGACCTTGAAAGAATAGAGTCAACTTCATATGGAAAAGCAAAAAACCCAGGGTAGCCAAAACAATCCTGTAAAATGAAAGAACTTCTGGAGGTATCACAATTCCTGACTTCAAACTCTACTACAGAGCTATAGTACTGAAAACAGCCTGGTATCGGCATAAGAGTAAACAAGAGGACCAATGGAACTGAATATAAGACCCAAATATTAATTCACACTCCTTCAAATATCTGATTTTTTACAAAGAAACAAAAAATATCAAATGGAAAAAAGAAAGCATATTTAATAAATGTTCCTGGCACAATTGAATATCAACATGTAGAGGAATGAAAATAGACCCATATCTATCACCATGCACAAAACTCAAGTCCAAATGGATCAAAGACCTCAACATAAAGCCAGCCACACTGAACCTTACAGAACAGAAAGTGGGAAGTACACTTGAACACATTGGCACAGAAGACCACTTCCCAAATATAACCCCAGCAGCACAGATACTGAGAAATAATTAACAAATGGGACCTCCTGAAACTGAAAAGCTTCTAGAAGCAAAGAACATAGTCAACAAGACAAAACAACAGCCTAAAGAACGGGAAAAGATCTTCACTAACCCCACATCAGTCTGATCTCCGAAATATGCAAAGAACTCAAGAAACTGGTCCTCAAAAAAACAATAATCGAATTTTAAAAAAAGGCTCTTCCCCCCTTCCCCCTGGGGCCACAAGATCTCCCCAGAGCTGCTCCCTTGCGCTCTGGGCCTGGGCTGTGAGTGCAACCCAGCAGGAGGCAGTGTTTCAATAGACTGCCTGAGGAAAGGTAGGCCTTCTGTCAGTGAAGTCCCTGCCCAACAAGGGAACCTGGCCTGGTACCAGAAGATCCAACATAGAGCAGTTGAAGGAAGAGATGGGCAGAAGCCAAGGCAAGAACTCCTCCAACAATCTAAAAAACAACATGAAAACACCAGATCCGAACGACCCTACAATAGAAGGACTTGAACCTCTTAATTCAGAAGAAGTGGGAAAAAGTGCCATTATGAAAGCAATAGAGTCCCTTAAACAGGATATGAATAACTCCCTTAAAGAACTGGATGAGAAATACAACAAAAAGATTGAAGAAATGAGTAAAGAAATGGATGAGAAATATAACAAAAAGTTCGAAGAAATGAGTAAATCTGTGAATGATACACTGGGAAACCAAGAAAAAACAATCAAACAGGTAATGGAAACAGTTCAAGAATTGAAAACTGAAATGGAGGCAATGAAGAAAACACAAAACGAGGGTCGGCTGGATATGAAAAATCTAGGTAAATGAACAGAAACTACAGAATCAAGCATAACCAATAGGATACAAGAGATGGAAGAATGAATCTCAGATTCTGAAGATACCATAGAGAAAATACATGCTCTGATCAAAGAAAACAGCAAATCCAACAAATTCTCATCACAAAACATTCAAGAAATCTGGGACACAATAAAAAAAACCAAATCTAAGAATAATAGGGATTGAAGAAGGAGAAGAACTGCAGATCAAAGGCCCAGAAAATATATTCAACAAAATTATAGAAGAAAACTTTCCCAACCTAAAGAATGATATTCCTATGAAGGTTCAAGAAGCATACAGAACACCGAATAGACTTGATCAAAAAAAAATCCCCTCGCCATACAATAATCAAAACACAAAACATACAGATTAAAGAAAGAATATTAAGAGCTGCAAAGGAAAAAGGTCAAGTAACTTATAAAGGTAAACCTATCAGGCTTACACCGGACTTCTCTATGGAAACCATGAAAGCCAGAAGGTCCTGGATAGAGGTACTGTAGAAACTAAGAGACCATGGATGCAAACCCAGACTACTATACCCAGTCAAGCTATCATTCACTATCAATGGAGAAAACAAAATATTCCAGGATAAGAACAAATTAAAACAATTCATAGACACAAACCCAGCCTTACAGAAAGTAATAGAAGGAAAATCGCAACCCAAGGAATCCAACATTGCCAACACTGCCTACAATAACTCAGACATCTAGCGACCTTTCACAAGCACAACTCAAAGAAGGGACACATACAAACTCTATTAAACAAACAAACAAAAAATAATCATAACCGGAGTCAACAACCACTGGTCATTAATATCACTTAATATTAATGGACTCAATTCACCTATAAAAAAGCACAGACTAAGAGATTGGATACCAAAACAGGATCCAACATTCTGCTGTTTACAAGAAACACACCTCAACCACAAACACAGACATCTACTCAGAGTAAAGGGTTGGGAAAAGGTTTTTCAAGCAAACGGATCTAAGAAACAAGCAGGTGTGGCCATTCTAATTTCCAACAAAATTGACTTCAAACTAAAATCAATCAGAAGAGATGGAGACGGACATTTTATACTCATAACAGGAACAATTCATCAGGAGGAAGTCTCAATCCTGAATATCTGTGCCCCTAATATAAAGCCTCCTACTTATGTAAAAGAAACACTTCTAGAACTCAAGGCAGTCATCAAACCACAGACACTAATAGTAGGAGACGTCAACACTCCTCTCTCACCAACGGACAGATCAATCAGATAGAAACCTAACAGAGAAATAAGAGAATTATTGGAGGTATTGAATCAAATGGACTTAACAGACATCTATAGAACATTCCACCCAAATAGGAAAGAATATACCTTCTTCTCTGCAGCTCATGGAACCTTCTCGAAAATTGACCACATACTCGGTAACAAAGCAAACTTCCACAGATACAAAAAAATATTAGTAACCACCTGTGTCTTGTCAGACCACCATGGATTAAAGTTAGAATTCAACAACAGTGCTACCCCCAGAAAGCCAAAAAACTCATGGAAGTTGAACAGGCAACTACTGAATCACCCCTGGGTCAAAGAAGAAATAAAAAAAGAAATTAAAGTCTTCCTTGAATTTAATGAAAATAAAGACACAACATACTCAAACCTATGGGACACTATGAAAGCAGTGCTAAGAGGAAAGTTTATAGCACTAAGTGCCCAATTAAAGAAAACGGAGAAAGCACACATTGAAGACTTAACAGCACACTTGAAAGCTCTAGAAAAAAAAGAAGCTGATTCACCCAGGAGGTCTAGAAGACTGGAAATAATCAAACTGAGAGCTGAAATCAACAAAATAGAAACACAGAAAACAATCCAAAGAATCAATGAATCAAAAAGCTGGTTCTTGGAGAAAATCAACAAAATTGACAAACCCATATCCAAATTAATCAAATGGCAGAGAGAGAATATGCAAATTAATAAGATCAGAAATGAAAAGGGGGATAAAACTACAGACACAGAGGAAATTCAGAGAATCATTAGATCTTACTACGAAAATTTATATGCCACAAAGTTGGAAAATGTAAAAGAAATGGACATTTTTTTAGATAAGTACCATATACCAAAGTTGAACCAAGACCAGCTGAACAATCTAAATAGACCTGTCAGTCGTGAAGAATTAGAAGCTGTTATCAAAAATCTCCCTACCAAAAAAAGCCCAGGACCAGATGGTTTCAATGCAGAATTCTACCAGAACTTCCAGGAAGAGCTAATTCCTATACTCCTTAATGTATTTCACAATATAGAAACAGAAGAATCATTGCCAAACTCTTTTTATGAAGCTACAGTTACCCTGATACCAAAACCACACAAAGACACAACCAATAAAGATAATTACAGACCAATCTCACTCATGAACATTGACGCAAAATACTCAATAAAAAACTGGCAAACCGAATCCAAGAATACATTAGAAAAATCATCCATTATGATCAAGTGGGCTTCATCTCAGAGGTGCAGGGCTGGTTCAACATACGCAAATCTATCAATGATCCATCATATAAATAAACTGAAAGAAAAAAACCATATGATCATTTCATTGGATGCTGAAAAAGCATTTGACAAAATTCAACACCCATTTATGATAAAGGTGTTGGAGAAATTGGGTATACGAGGATCATACCTAAATATAATAAAAGCAATGTATAGCAAGCCGACAGCTAACATCAAATTGAACGGAGAGAAACTCAAAGCCATTCCACTAAAATCAGGAACACGACAAGGCTGTCCACTCTCTCCATACCTCTTCAATATAGTGCTTGAAGTTCTAGCAATAGCAATAAGACAACATAAGGGGATCAAGGGGATTCGAATTGGAAAGGATGAAGTTAAACTTTCATTATTTGCAGATGATATGATAGTGTACATAAGCGACCCCAAAAACTCTACCAAAGAACTCCTACAGTTGATAAACACCTTTAGTAATGTGGCAGGATACAAGATCAACTCCAAAAAATCAGTTGCCCTCCTATCCACAAAGGACAAAGAAGCAGAGAGGGAAATCAGAGAAACATCACCTTTCATGACAGTCACAAATAGCATAAAATATCTTGGGGTAACTCTAACCAAGGAAGTGAAAGACCTATTTGACAAGAACTTTAAGTCCTTGAAGAAAGAAATTGCGGAGGATACCAGAAAATGGAAAGACCTCCCCTGCTCTTGGATTGGGAGAATCAACATAGTAAAAATGGCAATTCTACCAAAAGCAATCTATAGATTCAATGCAATTCCCATCAAAATCCCATCAAACTTCTTCACAGACCTTGAGAGAACAATAATCAAGTTTATATGGCAAAACAAAAAACCCAGGATAGCCAAAATAATCTTATACAATAAAGGAACTTCTGGAGGCATTATCATCCCTGACTTCAAACTCTATTACAGAGCAACAATATTGAAAACAGCTTGGTATTGGCATAACAACAGAGAAATCGACCTATGGAATTGAATAGAAGACCCGGGTATTAACCCACAAACTATTGAACACCTGATATTTGACAAGGGAGCTAAAGGTATGCAATGGAAGAAGGAAAGCATCTTTAACAAATGGTGCTGGCATAACTGAATGTCAACCTGTAGAAGAATGAAAATAGATCCATATCTATCACCATGCACAAAACTCAGGTTCAAATGGATTAAAGACATCAACATTAATCCGACCACTTTGAACCTGATAGAAGAGAAAGTGGGAAGTAGTCTACAAGATATAGGCACAGGAGACCACTTCCTAAGCAGAACCCCAGGAGCATAGACAATAAGAGAAACAATGAATAAATGGGACCTACTGAAACTGAGAAGCTTCTGTAAAGCAAAGGCCACTGTCAGTAAGACAAAAAGGCTACCTTCCGACTGGGAGAAGATCTTCACAAACCCCTCATCAGACAAAGGTCTGATCTACAAAGTATACAAAGAACTCAGGAAACTAGGCACTAAAACTCTAATTAACCCAATTAAAAAATGGGGTACTGAACTGAACAGAGAATTCACAACAGATGAACTTTGAATGGCCAAAAGGCACTTAAGGTCATGCTCAACCTCCTTAGCGATCAGGGAAATGCAAATCAAAACAACTTTGAGATATCATCTTACACCTGTCAGAATAGCCAAACTCAAAAACACCAATGATAGCCTATGCTGGAGAGGATGTGGAATGAGGGGAACACTCATCCATTGTTGGTGGGAATGCAAACTTGTGCAGCCACTGTGGAAATCAGCGTGGCAGTTTCTCAGGAAACTGGGAGTCAACCTCCCTCAGGACCCAGCAATTCCACTCTTGGGAATATACCCTAGAGATTCCCTAACATACTACAAAAGCATTTGTTCAACTATGTTCATAGAAGCACTATTTGTAATAGCCAGAACCTGGAAACAACCTAGATGCCCCTCAATAGAAGAATGGTTAAAAAAGGTGTGGAACATATACACATTAGAGTTTTACTCAGTGGTAAAAAAACAATGACATCTTGAATTTTGCATGCAAATGGATGGAAATAGAAAATGCTTTACTGAGTGAGGTAAGCCAGACTCAAAAAGAGGAATATGGTATGTATTCACTCACAAGTGGATTCTAACCATAATTAAAGGTCTTTGAGCCTATTATTCGTGATCCTAGAGAAGCTAAATAAGAAGGTGAACCTGATGAAAATCTTGTAGCTATCCTCCTGGAGATTGGAAATAGACAAGAGTCCCAGGTAACTTCAGGTGCATGGGGGGGTGGGGGGTGGGAGGGTTGTTGGAAGGGGAGAGGGTTAGAAAGAAGGGAGTAGGGGAGGAATGGGGAAAGCTCGGTGAACTGGGATGGGGGGGGAAGGGAGAAAAGATGGATATGGGATCAGGGAAGAATATATTTCAACTAAGGGAGTCATTTTAGGGTTTACAGGAGTCTTGATTATAAATGGGATCCCAGGTCCAAAGAGAGATCCCCAGATTGTTCTCTGGACAGAGGAGAGGGTGCCTGAAACGGCCTCGGCCCATAACCATACTGATGAATATTTTGCTTATCACCATAGAACTTCATCTGGCAATGGATGGAGATAGAGACAGAGACCCACATCGGAACACTGGACTTAACTCCCTAGGTCCAAACGAGAAGCAGAAGGAAAGAGAACGTGAGCAAAGAAGGCAAGACCAGAGGGAACCTTCTTCCGACGACGGATGGCGATACAGACGGAGACCCACATTGGAGCACCGGACTGAGCCCCCCAAGGTCCAAATGAGGAGCAGAAGGACGGAGAAAATGAAAAAGAAAATCAGGGCTGCGAGGGATGCGATCACCCACTGATACAAGGGAACTGATCTAATGAGAGTTTACCAAGGCCAGTTGGACTGGGACTGAACGAGGACGCGATCTAACCAGATTCTCTGAATGTGGCTGGCCCGGAGTCTTTCTGAAAAGACATTGACAATGACACTGGGACTTGTTTCCTCTGCATATACTGGATTTTGGGGATTCAGTCTGTCTGGACACTCACCTCCCTGGACCTGGAGGGAGTGGGGAGGAACTTGAACTTCTCACAGGGCAGGAAACCCTGACTGCTCTTAGGGATGGAGAGGGAGGAGGAGAGGGAGTGGGGGGAATGGGAGGGTGTTGGGAGGAGGGGCGGAAATGGAAACTTTTATAATTTAATAAAATTACTTTCAAAAAAAAAAAGGGGGTACAGACCTAAACAGATAACTCTCAACAGAGGAATCTAAAATGGCTGAAAGACACTTAAGGAAATGTTCAACATCCTTAGTTATCAGAGAAATGCAAATCAAAAAAACTCTGAGATTCCATCTGACACCTGTAAGAATGGCCAAGATCAAAAACACTGAGGACAACTTATGCTGGAGAGGTTGTGGGGAAAAGGGAACACTTCTGCTTTGCTGGTGGGAATGCAAGCTGTTACAGCCCCTTTGAATGTCAGTGTGGCAATTTCTCAGAAAATTAGGAAACAACCTTTCCTCAAGACCCAGTAATACCACTTTTGGGTATATATCCAAAAGATGCTCAATCATGCTCAAAGATATGTGCTCAACTATGGTCATAGCAGCATTGTTAGTCATAGCCAGAACCTGGAAACAACCTAAATGTCCCTCGACTGAAGAATGGATAAGGAAAATGTGGTACACTTATGCAATCGACTACTACACAGTAGAAAAAAAATAATGACATCTTGAATTTTGCAGAAAAATGGATGGAGCTAGAAAAAATTATTTTGAGTGAGGTAACCCAGACACAGAAAGACAATTATCACATGTACTCACTCATAGGTTTTCCTTTATAAACATAAAGGAAAGAAAATCAGCCTGTAAACCACAATCCCAGAGAACTTAGACAACAATGAGGACACTAACAGAGACTTAGGTAGATCTAATCTACATGCGAAGTAGAAAAAGACAAGATCTCCTGAGTAAACTGGAAACATTGGGACCTTAGGGGAGGACTGAAGAGAGAAGGGAGAGGCAGGAAGGGGAGCAGAGAAAACGGAGAGCTCAATAAAAATTAATTTTTAAAAAAGGGAAAAGGGGGTGCAAGGCAGAAAGTTGTCTGTCCTGACAGAAATGATTATCTAGTGTGCCCACACTGGACCTAGCAACCGCATTAAAACAGACTTCCTTTCTCGGTGGTTTGTTGTTTTCCTGGCTCTGCTTACGACAATGTCTCTGCAGTCTCTATCTATAACTGTAACTCCTGGGTCAGGGAGTACACCAAGTACCACGATCAGCGCTGACAGGCCTGAAGGGCAGCAAACGGCTTATTTTCATAGACTGCCCTGGGAAGCTGGCTGAGCACACAGAGCATGAGCAACAGAAACCGCCTGCTGCCACCTGGGCTCTGGAAGAGGACGTAAAAGTGTTCCACGGCGCTCTCAAACTAGCTCACAAAGACACCAAAATCTCTACTAAGGTTGGTTCTACTGCTGTTCAAGTAACCTTAGCAGAGACAGCAAAAGTATTAGGGCAACCCATCTTTTTAAATGACATCTACTATGCTGAAATGGAAAAGATCTGCCTAGTGGATGAGAACCAGTTCACCTTAACCACTGCAAACCAAGGCACACCACTTACCTTCATGCAGCAGGAATATAAAGTCATTGTCCAGTCTATCATTTATATATAGGCCCCATTGGGAGCTTCTGCTATCTTGTGCCCAATGATAGCCCTTTTGGCATTTAGGGCATTAGGTCTTTGGAAGAGCCCTGGGACAACCCCTACATAAGTGGCCAGAATGCCCACATCCCCAGCAAGTCTGGCGGGGTAGAATTATCATCCTTGTCAATTTGGCATTGACCAAGGCATTGATGGAATCCGTAATGGCAGAAATAGGTCCATTCTGTATGTCAATATCACAGGCAGCCAAAACCCACTTATGAATATTTTCATTTCTAACAGGTGCAATGACATTACAGGTGATGGTGTTGAGCTCCTCCCAGGTTAGCTGTTTTATAAGGATATCCTTGGCAGACATATGGGATGTGCTTTTCAGCAGCCTTGGTGACACATATCACAAGTTCAGGGAATGGTTCCACAGCCTGCTAGACAAGACTGTGAAAATACCCCACACTGTGCTGGGGTGTACAAAGTTTGGGGGACCTTGAAAGCTAGGTCGGACACTTGTTGGAAATAGTCGTGTAGGCCAATCATGAATTGTGAGACAGGATCAGTTTATTGTCAGTAAGCACGTTGAGGGTAATATTAAGTCCAAATTGCAAATTTGTGTGGGTGGGCTTGTGTCTCTGCTGCATCATCATAAGCAGAGCGCCATTGGAGGAAAAATGAGGGGTCAAGAACGGTCTTCAACATGGAGTACCAATCGTAGTGGGTTTGAAGCTGCATGGCTCATTGTCTGAGTACCTGCTCAAAGTAAGGAGAATCGGGATAGCACTGATCGCCCTCACACACCCCACATGGCTACTAGCCTGCTCCCGCCCCTGCTGCAACTGGGAGAGCACATAACTGACAAGGACAATATTTCTGGAGCCTCCAGATTCTACAGGGATGGGATGCACTTGGAAGTGTGCAAGCGTATCGAAAATGGACTGGAATCACAGATGTTGGACCCAGTACTGACCCTCCTCATTCAGTGACAAATGCAGGTGCTAGGCCTTGCCCTGGAAGTTGAAAGTGAGGACATATTCATCATGTCTTGTCTCACTATGACATACCAGGAAGATACCGTGGGAGCCAGTGCCTCCTTCCAGCACTAACTAGGCAGCCTTGAGTCGAAAGAGCATGCGATGGAACCAAGGATATCTGGAGGGGGCTGATTCTGCTCAGTGTCCTCTGACTCCCCCAGAACAGGAAAGATCCTGTGACTGTTCTGGAGTATCCAGGGGAAGGTAAGGGGCTGAGAGGGATTAAACTGTCCTTGCTGGAGCCGTTCCTCAATGGGAATGTGAGGGGGCAATTCGGGGGAAGCAGGTCCTTTGAGTCAAAACAGGAAGCCACAATGGAGGCAGAACTAGGGGAGAAAAATGCTGACCGCCGGTCAGAAAGGTCCCCATTAGCCCCCTGTGACAGGTGGTCATTATTCTCGCTGGGTCCCAGCAGCAGATCCTGGCTAGGCAGACTCTCTGAATGATTCAGGCAGGGCAACTCCAGGCTGTCTGTGATATCCTTTGTGAGGAAGGTCATCCCAGAGGCCAGGGAAGGATCACGGGATAGGGGCTGACAGCAGGGCAGAGTCAGGACTCTGACTTAGGCACTCCTGGATGTCAGATACCCAGACCTTCACATAAAGTGCATCGGTTGCCTCCCTTCGGCCCTCTACCTTAACCACAAACGTGTTCTCCCTGTCAGGCATCTCTAGACCATGGCTGTGTGGACATCAGTGATAGCAGAACAGGGAATACTGAGTCGATGCCTCGAGGCAGAGATGCCTTGGTTGGTACAAAGAACTCTAAGTGACTTCCTCCTCCTCCTCTTTCTCCAACATTTCTGCCTCCTCCCACTAAGGTCAGCCTAGACACCCCTCCTCCAGGATCCCTTCCTGCTGAGTCAGGGGTAACTTCTTCAGCCCCCTTTAAACTAAGCAACTCTTCCCTCTGTACCATTTCTGCTCCATCTTTCAAGTTTCCCCCTGTACAACTCAGTCTCAGTCTTTCAAAGAGGTGAGCTCATCTGTGCCCAGGGGGTGTGCCATCACTAGTCAACTCCCTACCAATCAACTGCCCCAGCACCACCAGAGGAATTGGAGTTGTTGTTTCCAGCTGGGACTGGAGGGACTGATGTGGTCTCCAGAGGCCCAGCTGGGGAGGAGGTGCCAATGGCCTCTCGCCACTGCAGGACACCTCGTACAGAATCTCTGAGCAACCCACTGAATGGAGGATAAAGCATGTCTTGATCTTCAACTTTGAGGACATTGTAGAAGAAAAAGAGACTGAGGACAGAAGGCGGCCAGCTAGGTCCTCAGAAGAGAGAGATGGGCCGGACACAGCCAGGGGCCCGCCTACCTTGCAGCTGTCAAGGGACAAGTCATGCGGTGGCGCAATATCCATACCAGGGATCAATGGGGCCAAGACAGTTGAGGAGACTGAGCCCAAGGCCTGGGTCACCTCAGCTTCGAAGTGCTGCAGGAATATCTCAGCAAAATGGCAAGAAAAGGCAGCATCTGCTCCAGACTCTACATATTTTGGGTGGGAGGATAGGTAGAGGCGAAAATGGCTGGCAAGATCCAGGACACCAGCCCTCGTATAGAACTCACAGAACTCTTGCCAACTTTGGGGAGAGGGTGATGGTAGCACTGGCAGAAAAGGGAAGGCCTCATCCTCCATATAAGGGGCGCCAGTCATGATTGGCACCAGGAGAAGCCTGTGAGGAGGGCCAGCAAAGAAGAAAGCAGCCAGAAGACATGGAGTGAGCGGCAACCATTGCATCTCGGTCTCTACACTCTACTTCAGGATCAAGCTAGTGGAAGTGGCCTCCTTCTGAGGAGAACGTTCCAGTCCCAGAAGGAAAAGTGGATTCAACCACAGTCAAACAGCCAAAGTGTCTTCCCGTGAATTAAGACACTGGCCACTGCCCTAATGGCCTTTAACAGGGGGTCACATAACCAGGTTAGTTGAGGAGACTAGGAGAGGAAGTCCAACAGATCACACTCCAAAGAGCAGTCGGGACTCCTCATAAAGCAAGAGAGCCTTCAGACAACCCCAGAGAGTGACCCAGGGCAAAAGTTGTCCAGTTGCTCACAGACCTCAAGGGAGTCCACACTAGGACAAGGATGGAAGTGAAAGAGAAATTAGTGTTCGCAGACGGAAAGTGCTGCTTATAGTGAGGGACTTCCACGGTTTGTTAGGCTGCAGTCATATGCTCACACAGTGTCTCCGGGCGAAAAGGACCAAAGGGTCCTTTATCAGTTCTACCTCCTGGGTGTGAAGAAGGTACCGAATGAACCGAATCACAATGGAGAGTTCCTAACTAGGAAGACAAACAGGATAAAAAGAAAATGTAGGAATAGGAAAGAAAGTTCCACCTCACCAAGACCTAGAAAATGAAAATAGAATCAACTCACCAAAAACAGCCAGAGGGGGCAAACTCAAGACCCAGACAGAGAGTTGGGACGGGAACAGCAGTGGAGGCAGCAAGCAAGAAAGAAAAACGCCCAAAAGAGGGTGAGGAGGACCCAAAAGGCGAACAAAAGGAAAAGATCCATCCACACTGGGGCCAGTTTGTAGTTGCTGCAAACTCGTTACTGGGGGCGAGAAGACACGGAGGCAACGGCATCAACGCTGAGAGATTCCAACGTAAAGGCTCTTTACTGTAAAAGGGTCAGAGTTCTCCAGGAATTGGGGAAATTAAACTTTCACAGAATTTGAAACTGGCAGTCGTTGCTGGTGCCTTGTGATTGCATTAATTGCAATGCTTTTGGGCCGCTGACAGGTTGTTTTGGCCAATTTTGCTTATTCATTGTGAGTTTGCAAGTGTTGCTTGTGCTTGCGCTATTCCCCTGCCTCAGTACATAACTGTACTCTGAAACTGTGAGCTAGAATAAACATTTTCTTTTTTAAGTTGCTTTTCAAAATATTTATTTGCAATTACAGGGTGCGTGCATGCACGTGCATGTGTTACATGAGTATCACAGCATGTGTTTGGAAGATCTTTCTTTCTACCATGTCCATCCTGGGGATGGAAGCCAGCAAATGCTTAAGTCACTGAGCCATCTTCCTGGTCCTAGCTGCACATTTTTATGTCTAGGTCTATGCCTATAACCGTTTCTATAGCCAGAATAATACTAATGTCTATATGTATCTCCATATATAGGCCTCTATACCAAACTATAGTTACCTTTCTCTGCATATGTCGACAAAGAGTGTGTACATTCAGATACATAGCTAATACTTTTATTAGGTTTATTGTAATGATAGAGTCATTAATACATTAGTGTTCAATAAATATTTGTTGAATGACTGTAAAGAAATCCTTATAATGTTTTATGTTCCGGCAAGGACTAAGTGTTATGTTCTGTATTTATTGTTATAAAGCTAATATGAACAGAAAATCCAGCATTAAACTTGCTTATCACTATGAAATGCCTTATCTCAGGCAACTTCAAGTTCAGCAGCAGAGTTGACAAGAGGCTCAGTGTTGTCATCCAAAGGCTTTGGCATGCTTCCCTCTATCACCCTGGTACCTGCTTCACGTCAAAGTGACTCTCAAAGGTAATCAGCCTCTGTGTTCCCTTGTTTACATGCCCTGGGGGGGGGGACATAAATCTCTTCTCTTGGTCTTTCTCTTGGCTTTCTTCTTCACATCACTATGAGGCAAGCACTGTTCAATTTAAGAAAAATGATGTCATTATAAAGATACCAACTAGCTCATATAAAATCTAGAATGCTTGGGACAGTATAGCCAGAAGCAATCCTTAAGGCAAACCTCAAAACTCCTGAGCATTAGTCCCTATTTCTCAGATACCTATGAAGCAGGCATCCTCAACGGCTCAAATAATCAAAGTACTCATAAGGCCTGAGAAGCCAAGAGCATGTGGGATGTTCAGCAATGTGCTCAGACTTCTTGTGAGTCATAGGGCTCCAATGCCTTAGACACAAAGAGATTCAGAGAGTGGGAATCCAGTTCAGCCCACTACAAGGCTATTAGGAGCCCTTTTTCACATGAGCCGCCCACGTGGCATGCAGCTCCCTGGGAAACAAAGCTGAAAGGGTTGACTCAGCACTGTGGAATGCTTTCCTACCCCAGCTGAAGAAAAAGAAGCCGCTTCAGGACAATTATCAGCTGCCCACTGCTCCATGGATATCCCTCATCAGAGGAGTCAGGTACCACTGCTGGCAGAGTTTCAGCTTGCAGCCATATGGGCTTGAAGTCAAGAGACACTGCACATCTAATTCTGATAGGACAAAGACCGCTGTAGAGCTCTCAAGGCAAGCATGACTCAGCCAGCAGCAAACGATGACAGTAGCTCATCTAACAACAGTGGAAGCAATAACCAGAACAGGTTCCCTGGAGCACTGAATTACACCCCAGGGATGCTGAAAATACTCTAGAAAGGGAAAATGTACAAGCTTTGAGGATTCCTTAACAACCAAGTGAAGATTTAGAAGCAGCAGGTATTAATTTAAAAAAAGAGAGAGAGAAATAAAGGAAGGAAGGAAGGGAGGGAGGGAGGGAGGGAGGGAGGGAGGGAGGGAGGGAGGGAAGGAGGGAGGGAAGGAGAGAGAGAAAGAGACAAAGAGAGAATACAAACATGTCTGGGGGGGGGGGGTGCAGCCCACATATGTGATTAGAGAAACACCTGTCACCTTTCCTGGAAAGGAAAAGACACTCAGAAGGAAAAGAGAGGCTTTGCTAATTAGCTTGCTTCCTTTCTTCTGCCAGAATGCGTGGACTGCTTTCCTGAAGACCTGACCTCCAGATTTTTGTAAGACTGTTCTCTTATAGGCTTGGAATCTCAACAATTTAGGACATTTTTTTTCCAGAAAAGTTGGCAGTACAACAGAGAACTGTTTCACTTCCTCTGCCTCTGCCACTTATACTATATTTCTGTTTTACCATCTTCAAAAAGTATAAGTCTAGCAAAATTCTTAAAACTTATTTTATAAATCTATTGACTACCCCTGCCCACATATTCACAAGAATATGATTTCCATGAGCACGAGGCCCTTGTATATTTTGTTAGTGGATTCCTCAAGGCCTAGAGCAATAATGCTGCATATGGCATGCATTCAACAAATATTGATAGAACTATTTGATGTGCTCAGATGAAGACTCAGGCCTAGTGACAATGCCTATAATCCCAGCACACAGAAAATTAAGGAAGAAGGAAATGGAGTATAAGGTTAGCCTGCGCTACCTAGCAAGACTTCATCACATACACACACATCAAATATCAGGTCTCCGAGACTTTATTTGAATTGTAGCCATATTATATCACAATTTAAGGAATTTCTGCAAAATGACCTTTGTCCAGTCCTGCCTGGGATAGTTCTCAATCTAACTCAATCCCTACACTTTACTTCAGAAATACTTTTCACCTAGTCAGCTGCTTCCCCAACCTTCCAGTTCTCTTGGTTCATTCAGTCTTTCAACAAAGAAAATGAAAAAACACCATAAGACAAATGCCAGAGAATTTAAGTCAAGATAAAAGCAAAAGTCTAGGTCTGGAGAGATGGCTCAGAGGTTAAGAGCACTGATTGCTCTTTTAGAGGTCCTGCGTTCAGTTCCCAGCAATCACATGGTGGCTCACAATCACCTGTAAAGATATCTGGGGCCCTGTTCTGGCGTGCAAGCATAAATGCAGACAAAACACTGTAATGGAATTGTAGTGGAGTATAGAGACAAATATTTTAGAGGCCTGGCTGAGATGGTAAATTAGGTTAGAACTAGGTAATGGTTCATGAGAAAGAAAGAGAGGCAAAATCAGCTTTTCCTACATATTATGTAAATTATACAATTACACAACTCCTGTAACTAAGTTGAGTTAATTTTCAATCAATGCCTGATCAGTGTAGTATATGAAAGTCAGGTTCTTGTACCAACTCCTGCCGTGATTTGAAAAGCATAGTAACGTGGGAATCTGAGAATGCAGGATGGAGACAAAACTAAGTGTGAAAGCCAACATACCAACAGGCTCACCTTTCAGAATAATGTTCCCATCAACACATGCACATAGAGGTCTGTAAGGTAACGTCTACGGTAACAATGGTGTCAAAGAAATTATTGTGAGATTAGGGAGATTAATGTGTTATGTTCACTACCTTTGTTGAGGCAAGTAGTTCCTAATACATACAAATCATCACACTGTATACTTTAAATTGATACAGTCTGTCATCTTTATCTCAATAACGCAAAAAGATGGGGACTGTGGAAGTAACTAGAAGTCAATAGAGAAAAAAACACAGAGAAAACACAAATAATTACTTACATGAAGCCAATGCAGCAGTTCTCTGTAGAGGTGCCCAATAGCCATTCATTCGCCATATGTACGTTATTACTGCTCCTGTTCACACATTTGAAAAGTAACTGCCTCAATGCTCCAGAAATTGCGGTAGAAGCTACTGATCCTTCCGTCCCTCAAAAAGCATGATCAGTAAATAACTCTGTGGAGGATCACTGCGTGCACCACAGTGGATGGCAAAAGGTGAAGAAGACCCTAACACAAGATGCCCTGGAAGGTACCGGACTCCCCTAGGAGATAAACAACAAGGACAGTGTTGACAGACAGGAGTCGGGGTGCCCTTCTAAGTCTTAGGTTTTTAACAGGAAGAATTTTTTAAGCCCCTTTTTGGAAGCCTGTTTAACATACTAAGATGATGAAAATACTGACACTGTGGAAGTTAGAGATTTCATTATTTAGTCGTATGGCAGGAGCATTTCTCAAGCCAACCTAAGACAAAGCTGTAGAAGTACAACAGTCTGATTCATTGGTCTGCTTAAGAGGTTAAGTCCAAAAGTTCGCTTCCCAGTTTTTATTTATTTATTTTTTTTTGCTCTCCTGGGGTTTTAATGAATATTAAAGCTGCTACCTAGACTATGGTATTTGTTTTCAGGTAGAGTTCTAACTACAAGTAACATAAACTCAGAGTGTCAGATCTGAAGAAAACTGTAGAGATCTCCTACCCAAATCAGTAGTTTACAATTAATTACCCACAGTAACTAACAGTACTCATTCTCCTTGACACAGTAACTAACAGTACTCATTCCCCTTGACACAGTAACTAACAGTACTCATTCCCCTTGACACGGTCACTAACAGTACTCATTCCCCTTGACACGGTAACTAACAGTACTCATTCCCCTTGACACGGTAACTAACAGTACTCATTCCCCTTGACACGGTCACTAACAGTACTCATTCCCCTTGACACAGTAACTGACAGTACTCATTCCCCTTGACACAGTAGCTGACAGTACTCATTCCCCTTGACACAGTAACTGACAGTACTCATTCCCCTTGACACAGTAACTAACAGTACTCATTCCCCTTGACACGGTCACTAACAGTACTCATTCCCCTTGACACAGTAACTAACAGTACTCATTCCCCTTGACACGGTCACTAACAGTACTCATTCCCCTTGACACGGTAACTAACAGTACTCATTCCCCTTGACACGGTAACTAACAGTACTCATTCCCCTTGACACAGTAACTAACAGTACTCATTCCCCTTGACACAGTAACTGACAGTACTCATTCCCCTTGACACAGTAACTGACAGTACTCATTCCCCTTGACACAGTAACTAACAGTACTCGTTCCCCTTGACACAGTAACTGACAGTACTCATTCCCCTTGACACAGTAACTAACAGTACTCATTCCCCTTGACACAGTAACTAACAGTACTCATTCCCCTTGACACAGTAACTGACAGTACTCATTCCCCTTGACACAGTAGCTGACAGTACTCATTCCCCTTGACACAGTAACTAACAGTACTCATTCCCCTTGACACAGTAACTGACAGTACTCATTCCCCTTGACACAGTAACTGACAGTACTCATTCCCCTTGACACAGTAACTGACAGTACTCATTCCCCTTGACACAGTAACTGACAGTACTCATTCCCCTTGACACAGTAACTGACAGTACTCATTCCCCTTGACACAGTAACTGACAGTACTCATTCCCCTTGACACAGTAACTGACAATACTCATTCCCCTTGACACAGTAACTGACAGTACTCATTCCCCTTGACACAGTAACTAAAGTACCTATTCTTCTTAACCAAAACTGCTCTGATGTTATTCTTATAGCTTCCATATGTTTCTTCAAAACAAAATTCCACTGAAAAGGTGTGTGTGTTACAATCCCTAACCAGAAGAAAAGAAAATATATCAATTTCATTTTGCCTCTTTACATTTATTTATTTGTTCAGCTTAGTCCTACAGAACTTAACTGGAGGTTCTGTCAATCAATGGAGGAGAAAATCCACTATCTTGTCCTTGAGGTGTTCAGAGTCTGGTCCAAGAGGCTGACACAGAGATAATGCCTTCTGAATGAGATGGAGTAAAGCCACACAGGGCTTTGTCAAAAGAAATGTGGGCACTGGTGTAAAGTGACTGAACTAAGGCTCTGACCCTTAAATAGGGTGCAGGACACAGGAAAAACAGGGGCCAAAGCATCAGGAACTCATATAAGAAGAAAAAGATGAGAGCTCAGAGTGACAAATGGTTGGTACAGCTGGCCTGTGAGGTGCATTTCCTATGACAGGTTTCCAATAAGTAGCTGATTGATTGATTGAATAACTGACTGATTTTTCTTGGGTAATATAAACTTCATGATGGAGCTCATAGGTCTCTGAAAAGTGTTGACTGAGGTTTTCTGCCCCACCCGGTCCTTGTGCTGACTTGTTCCTGCAATCATTAAGTCCCAAAGAAATCACACAGAGGGCTACACTAACTATAAACTGATTGGCACATTAGCTCAGGCTTCTTATTAACTCTAATAACTTATATTAGCCCATTATTCTTATCTATGTTAGCCACATGGCTCGGCACCTTTTTCAGCAAGGCAGTCACATCTTGCTTCTTTTGTGGCAGGCTCACAACTGCAGAAGGAACTTCCTTCTTCCCAGAATTCTTCTGTTCTCATTGACCCACCTCTACTTCCTGTCTGGTTGTCCCATCTATACTTCCTGCCTGACAGCTGGCCAATCAGTGTTTATTTAAAATATAATTGACAGAATACAGACCACTGTCCCACACCACTTCCCCCTCTTTTTTTTAAACAAAGGGAAATGTCCATAGTCCATTTTTGGGGAATGTAGGCACAGTTTTCCAGGCTACTTCCTGTTGGTTGGGAGCGCTAATAGTCTTATGGAGACCTAAAGAGAATTTAGAATTATAATCAAGCCTCACAGGTACTCCAGTCAGGACTTGATCATAATTCTGAAAACCAGGAGCCAAAGCATCAGGAACTCATATAAGAACAAAAAGATGAGAACTCAGAGTGACAAACAGTTGGTACAGCTGGCCTGTGAGATGCATTTCCTATGACAGGTTTCCAATAAGTAGCTGATTGGTGGATTGAATAACTGGCTGATTTTTCTCGGATAGTATAAACTTCATGACAGAGCTCATAGGTCTTTGAAAAGTATGTGAATTTTATTTTGCAAATTAGAGCCAAAAAGTACAAATATCTGTAATGATGTTGTGAAACTGTGAATGTTTAAAACAGGCCAGGTATTAAAGAATGTAATCATGGGGAAAATGGCTTATCTGGTGTTCAGGTTCTGTGGGCAGATAGATATCTCACACTCAATCCAGTCCCCAAGGCTGAACAAAGAACTTATAATATAATATAGTGTCAGTCTGCACTCATGGACCAAGGACAATAGGGTAATAGAAGGTGGCTTCCTGAATTCCATCTAGGGTGAGCAGGAAGGCATTGGTGATATGATCACATTTGAGGTAGTCTGAGGACAATCAGAAGCACATCTCTATGTCCAGTGACACGGTGAAACATCTTTCAGTTCTCTCAGGCTGTTCCTAACCCTCCCTCAACACTGGGTGCTGATCCTCTCCCTTTCACTGTGAGTAGAGACACCACCCTCCCTCCTTCAACAACTTCTGCTAACCCCAAAAGGTCCAATGCAGACATTCCTCACACATAAAATCCATGGACACTCCCAAGTGCCAGATCGTAGTTGAAAATGTAGCAGCCACTAACCACTGGAAAGTCAGAGACACCTAGGATTGAGCGTAGCTGCACTGGAGAGAAGGAGGAAATGTGACTCCGGTGGCGTCTGAGCTCAGGTGGCCAGGATCCTTCTCAGTCAGAGGCCTTTCTTCACAGATAATGCTCGTGCTAAGATTATTAATCTGAGTTTGAAAAAAACTTTGTATCACTTTAATATGTTCCCTGTAGGGTTTACACACAGCATGAAAAATAACCCATGGCCAAGATCATCTCTGTGCCATTATGGGTATCAAATGACTCTCGCTGTGAATGCAAGAAGTTGGAGAGGTTACAGGTTCGCGGGGCTAGATTCGGGTGTCATGGACCATGCTGCTGCTTTACTGACCTCCCGGCGCTCCGTGGTTCTTTGTCTAGACTCACAGTGTCCCAACAGTGAAAAGTGAGAGCAGCAGAATACAAATTCTAAATAGCAAGGTTACAGGGATGCCACCCATGGAGAACAAGCAAGAACCAGGAAATTTATTTTTAAAAAAACTTAATAGGGTTTGTTTCATGGAACTTTTTAGGTGTAAATTACTGAGGACTTGTTTACCTACATTATAAACATCAGCTTGCTGTATAGAGGAATCGAACGTATGCACTAATAATGTTCCGTTATGAAGTGTCTCAACTTATTTTCTAACCTTGCATTCAAATTATTATCTGTATATGTTTGTGTGTGATTTGTATGTTTGCATGTGTGTTCGCACATGTATGGGCACATGAATATGCTTGTACATGTGTATGCAGATCAGGAATGTATTATACTTCATCCTTGTTTGTTCTTTCTGCTTACTGAGGCATGATCTGTCACTGAAACTGAAACTAATTCAGCTAGTCCAGGAGACCTGTTTGCTCCAGAGATTCCCCCTACCCCGGTTTCACCACCCAGAAGTGGACTGAAATATGCACGCACACTCCTGGTTGTTTATGTGGTACTGGGGATCTGAACTCTGGTTCTCACACTTGTCCAGCAAGGGCTTTATCACTGAGCCATCTCTTGAGTCAATTTAAATATTTGTAACACTTTTATCAGCATCTACTATTCATTTTCTGTTTGCCTGTCTTACTTGCATTTTGGGTTTTACACGAAAGAACTAACTTTGACAAGATTTCGGCAAAAAGCTAACATACTGAAAAAACCCATTGGGTTATTTCAGAGAGTTCAAGGAAAAGTCAAGAAGGGGAAAGGAAGTGACAGATTTTAGAGAAATTGGCAGTGAGACTTGGAGAGACTTCCCACCACAGATACTCCTTTCAAATCAGTTCTTGTGATGTCAACCTTATGGCTTTCCTCAACCCCACCTCCATTTCAGTTCTTTGGAAAGAGCCCCTATTGGACACAAGTTAGATCAAATATTCTACTGGAAAAAAATGTTTAATAACAATGTGTATTAATGGGAATTTAAACCAAGCCACTGGAGAAGCCAACGGTACAGAAAACAGAGAAATTTCTGGGAAGGGGGAAACCTGGTTAACTAATACATCACTTCAAAAGATACATTTCCATTTCAAGTGTCTCTTTTCTGCTGTGGTTTTTCCTCTCCTTCCCTCCGACCCCACTGCAGGCTGAGAAGAGTTTTGCGTCTTGTTAAACAAGATGCTGGCTGAGCTCAAATGCCCTTGAACTGGACTTGCATATATGAAGGAAAATTCAGAAAAAAGTATCTTATTCTGCAAGTTATTAAAACAATTCAGTTCAATTGTCGACTGTATAAAAGCATCCAGGATGGAAACTGAAAGTTCTGTAAGTAGGAGCTGGCCAGTACATGTAGCCGATGATCACGTAGTAACTGTTATCTTGACTACACACAAGATTCCCTTCCTTAGTTACTAATGCCATTTAGCTATTTCTTGATATTAAATCTAGGCATTTATCTATGCCAGAAAACATGTGGGGTATGTGTTTGTGTGTGTGTGTGTGTGTGTGTGTGTTTGCATGTGTACACATGTGCATGATCCAATATGCCCCATTCAATAATCTGGAAAAAAAATTACTGTTGGACAAGTCCAACGACCTTATCAAGATGATCATCCTTGTTCACATGATGGCACCTGTACACTCTTATTTCTTGAAAGTTTTGATTTCTTCGGCCCCTGTAGACCTGTCCTTACTGAGGAAAATATTCCAAGGTTCATTTTTCTTTGCTTTGCTTTTATCCTTTCCCTTATTCAATGACATTACTCTCAGACAAAACTTCCAATTTCATCCTGAAAACTACCTTCCTATTTTTAAATAATCTATTTCATTCATACTTAAAGAGTAGTATTTCTCCAGTAAAAACTACAATTATGTCAAAAATCTTATAATCATTTTGGAATTATTACTATCAGTTTGCCCCTTCTTGGTGTTAGATTTAAGCCCTGGCACAAACAGTGGAAGTGCCTGCTGCAATAGCTACTCTTGGCTGTCAGCTTGACTACATCTGGATGACACATGCCCTTAATCCAGCCCTTGAGACTGGAAGGCACACCTTTAATCTGGGCCACACCTTCTGTTGGAAGCCTATGTAAGGACAATGGAAGAAGGGAGACTGTGTTCTTCACCTACCTGCCCTCACCAACATCACCACATCCATTCCTTCCTTGAGATCCCAGAAGTACAGCCTCATGGAACTGAGCCACTACTAAATTCTGGGACTTTCCATTAATAACTAGCCATTGTTGGACTGAAGCCTGTAAGTCATTCCAGTAACTTCACACACACACACACACACACACACACACACACACACAATGTGAAGAAAGATGAGTATCTTGAGAATATTGTTGGACATACACCTGTATATTTATGTGTGTGTGTGTGTGTTTGTGTGTGTGTGTGAGTGTGTGTTTGTGTGTGTGTGTGAGTGTGTGTGTGTGTGTGTGTGTGTCTATAAAGACTCTCTGTAAGTTCTGTGACTCTAGGGAAACCTGACTAATAGCACCCTGTTCGGCATCAAAACAGACCTGGTCACCAGCTTCTCCCAGCATTCCGCAGTTCCTGTCTCTTACAGGATACTCCTGGCTGGCATACTTGGCCCCCTAGCCTGAACTCACCAATCAAGGGTACTGGGCTGTTCTTCCCTATATAATCTAGACATTTTGATTACTTGCTCCTTTTTGTACTTTTGGCTTCCTGGTTACTGCACCAGGTTCCCCTCTCTCCCATCTCCCTTTTCCTCGCCTTCTTCCCACAGGGCACAGCTAAGTCTGGTCATGACCAAACGGGCCTCTCCCAGACGTCCAGGGTCTGCCTCTACCTATGCTCAACCACATTCAACAATAAACCTTCTCCTCCATCATACCTAAGAGCATTCATGTTTCCTTTTCTTTTCCTTTTTATTTTTTTTTCTCTATTCACTTGATATTGCTCCAAAGACCTAGAATCATGAAAAGATCTTTTTGTGTGTGTGTGTGGTTTTTCGAGACAGGGTTTCTCTGTAGCTTTGGAACTTGTCCTGGAACTAGCTCTTTCAGACCAGACTGGCCTCGAACTCACAAAGATCTGCCTGCCTCTGCCTCCCAAGTGCTGGGATTAAAGGAGTGCACCACCACTGCCCGGCTATGAAAAGATCTTTAAATAAGACTGCACGATTCTACTGATAAACTGTCCTGTAAACTTTGATCTATAGCCATCAAGCCATAGTTACTGAAATATTATAGGGCCTATGCAGCCCAATATTGCTATCACTTGGGATAAATTACTAAGAAATTCGGGAATCTTTGACAGAGAAAAGTTCTAAATTACACGGGACGAATACACAATAAAATAATGTTCTACCTGCCTATTTTTCGAATCAGTTTTCATACATCAAAGAGCTGCTAATTATGGAAAATGACTAATAACCTTTTAGCCCCAAACCAGTGATAACTACAAGTCCCATGATGCAAAGCTCGAGCCTGAACCTAGATTACCCGCAGTGCCTCCTGGGAAATGAAGTCTTTTTGTCACCTACTTGGCAAACCAGATACTGTAACCCCACTTCTCAGAAAGTCGCTTTTAATAATAAAGCCTGTGACAAACCATCGATTCCCTGGGAGGAGATTGGATTTGTTCTGGCTACTGCAGAGACTGGGACCAACAACTCTAGTGCGAGCCTCCGGGGGCGGCACCATGCTGTGACGTCACTTCCTGGAGCCGCAGCCCCGGCCATCCTCCCTCCCTCCGGTTCGCGGGAACCGGGCTGGGCGGCTAAGCATAGGCACCGAGCAGCTGCCTTCGGGTGAAGGTCACGTGCGTCATCCCGGGGAGGAGGCGACCAGCCGCTGTCGAAGAGGAGCCGCCTTCCTTAACCTGAAAGCAGGGGCCGCAGAGCGCGCCGAGGTAGGACGCGAGGACACCTGCCGCCTCGACGGCTGGCGGAGGGTGCGGGGCCGCTGCAGGACCCCACGTCAGCCCTGACCTTCAGTCACCCTGGGGGGCTGGAAGCGCCGAGCGGAGACTGAGGGGTCGCGGCCCGCGCCGACCACACCGCCCTGCCATGTCCCCCGGGCCTGCTGTCACCCACCTCCCGTCTACCTGAGACAGGTAGCATTGGCGCATCCTCATGGGGGACAAACGTCAGGCGCCCCCAAGAACGCGCGCGACACGCCCTCCGCTCGGCTGCTCTGGCGGGTGGAATTCCCGGGTGCACGCGTAGGCCGTGTTTGGCAGCCCGGGGCCTCAGGTGGCAGATGTCAAAGCGCTGAGAACTCTGAGAAGTTATCCTTTCTTTTTTTTTCCTTTTTTTTTTTTTTTTGATGGTGGTGGGGTGCGTCAGGAAGAACTCAAGAGGTGAAATCAGCAGCTGGGGGTTCTTGAATATTCGACTGTAAGGAAGGTTCACTGGCCACACGAGGTTAAAAACCCTGTTTCAGCATCTTCCCAAGGGCAGTAGAGTTGAGCAAATGAAGCTGTGCTGGTAGGTCCCCTGTTGTTGTGTACAGAGCTGTCATTTCTAGCAGTCAGCACTTCAGATTTTAGAGTTTGTTACTTAGTGATGACATGATAAATCATTACCTTTTTATAGTACAAAATGACTCTGACAAAATACAAACATCTTTTGGGCCCTAGATTGAGAATTAGTCATCTAGAAACTAAAACAAAGTCTTAATCCTTTAATCTTGTTGATTGTACATCCTGATTAAATTTTGATCAAAATTCATTAACTTGGTCAAATTTATTTTTAAATCTATTTGATGCTAAGTTTTATAAAATGTTGTCTTCAGAACAGTTGTTGCTGACTTGGTGGTTCAGGTGCGTATTCCTGCACTCGAGGCTGAAGCAAGAAGATCAGGAGTTCAAGTTTATCTGGGCTTCTTAGCGAGTTCACAGGCAGCTCCTTGGTAAGTCAGAAAGACCCTGTAAAGCCCGGTGTGTGCTCTTCGTGCTACAGTACGGTCTGCGAGCCAGGAACTAGGCTGGAGATTTAAAAGATTTAAAAACATACAGAGACACGGGGACATGGGTCATCCTTGAAACAAGAATGCCCCTTTATTGTGTTCAGGGGTAGCTTATATAGGGCTCTGGCCACACCCCAACTCTTTCAGCTACAGACCCATCAGAACCCACTTCCCTGCCATCAGGGTCTCATGCTCAGAGCCGCAGGCTTCAGAGCAGAGGAAAACAATTGTTTACAGGAAATTCAGGGTCTGGTGGTCCACAGTCCCCAACAAGACCCCATCTAAAAATTAAAAACATTTTTTGCGAGGGATAGAGTATCTTCCAGTCATTTACAAGTCTCCACCAAAATAAGAGTACTTCTTAATCCATACTAGTAAGTTTGTGATTGACTGTGATTAGCATGCTTGCGTCCTTGGTATATAAAAAGGCAATGTGAATGAGTTTCCCTTTCTGTCCCTATGCTGTTCTTGTAGTACTGTCAGATGACAAAAATCTCTTGTTTTTCCTCCGTTGGGAGGGTGTGTTTCTATATGTGCTAGGATTAAGTCCATTTGAAATGAATACTGCAAAAATGGAGGAATGAAAGTAGGCAGAAAAAAAGAATTCCATGAATTATGAGGGTTAAGAAAAAGAGAAATTGAGTAAGTTTGTTCTCTTTACCTTGCAAATACGAGCCCACAGAAGTAATTCAAATTAAAGGGAGATATCAGAAGTATGTTTTCATAAAATAATTGAGTGTCACAGATTAAAAAAAATTGTTTTCTTTTGGAGTATGTTTTAAGTAGGACACTAACCCTTCACTATTTCCGTCTCATTTTAGATCGTGAATTTCTAAGAAGAGAGGAATGAACCGCACAGTGCTTGTCCTTTAAGGCTTGGAGTCAAAGGTGGACAGCTTTGTTGCCACGGCCAAAGAAGATGGCAACCCCTTATGTCCCAGTTCCCATGCCAATAGGAAACTCAGCTTCTGGTTTTACAGCCAGCAGAAATCAAAGGAGTTCTTCTTTCGGTAGTGGCTCCACAAGCTCGAACTCTTCCAGAGGGCACCTAGACGACCCGAATGTGGGGAATTTCAAGCAGACGAATGTTCAGGATCGGATGGATAGTACATCATCAGTCTGTGGCAGTCCTCTCATCAGGACCAAATTTACAGGCGTAGATTCATCCATTGAATACTCTGCTAGACCCAGAGACACTGAGGAGCAGCACGCTGACTCAGTGAACTGGGAAGAGAGGCCTTCTACACCGACCATTCTGGGTTATGAAGTTATGGAAGAGCGAGCCAAGTTTACTGTAAGTGTCGCTTCTGCTGCACACAGTGACAAGTCCTTAAGTGCATGCTCATTAGGCAGTCCCATTCTTCAAATTCTTGACCGTAAAATTGTGTGACTTTTACCCACTGCTATTGTAAATTCTTATTTTACCAGCAGACATATCTCGGTAACTAGCACATAGATAAAGAAAAAGAACATGGCTTGCATACTTAGAGCACCTCATGCTCCCTGACAGTCAGTACCCACTCACCTGCTGCTTTTCTCGTAGTCTCAGTTAATTTTGCCCCTTTTTGTCCTTGACATAATGTGGCTGTTGAGCATATACTCTTTAGGATCCAGTGTTGTTTCAGCATTATGCTTGTAAGAGTCACCCTGAATCTTGCATAAGTTTAGGTAGCTCGTTTTTATTGTTGGTATATTGTTTTTTAGGTTCTTCCAGGCACTACTGCTGTGATATTAGTGTTGATCAGTTGGGAAGCACAAGTACACATTGCCATTTGCAGTACGCTTAGGAGTAAAGTGCTAGTTCAGAGGCCCAGCCATGAAAGATAGTGGTGAGCTGGGCTCTGTAGGGGTCATTGCACTCCTTCCACACCTAACTAGTGTGTCACCTTTTTCTTCCTTCTTAATTTGTATATTCCAGTTTATATAGGATGTGAGTTTTCTTACCTAGCTAAAGTGGAGGCACATGCCTTTGGAGATTGCAGATGGATCTATAAGTTCAAGGCCAGCCTGGTTTACAGAGGGAGTTCCAAGACGACCAGGGCTATACCAGTCTTGAACCTCCACCCACACCCCCCCCCCCAAAAAAAACACCCAACAAACATCCTCTTTAGCTGTTTGCATACTCTCTTATGCATCTCCATTTTGCCGTTCTCTGCATTCTGTACGCAAGTCCTTTTTCAGATATGTGAGCTGTGACTGTTCTTACTTTTCCTTAGGTCGTGCGATAGATACAGCCTTAACGTGCCCCAGTGTGCTCCTCTCTGACATGCCCTTCTGCTGCCATTGCTGCTCAGGTGCTAGGATTAGGCCATGACTACTAAGCGTGACTCTGCCTAGCACTTTTTTATAATTTTTGCCTCCTCTAATGTTTTTGTCCAACTTTTTTGGCACGATTCTTATGTCCCTGTTATGATGAAAGGCTAAGCCATTTGTATTTTTCTGTGAAATCTCTTAATCAGCCTTTTATTTAAAAGCGCTTTTTTTCCCGGTGTTGCCTGTGACATAGTTCATAAAGGTGAATCCCCTTCGACGCTCCATTTTTCTGTCTTACCAGTTCCACGACCCTAACTGGCACAGCATTTAATAGGCCGTGGTACCCAGTGTTTGCAGCACTCAAGCTGTTTCTCAGGATGGCCTCTGCCGTTGTCTGCCCTGTGCACTGGTTTTCTTAGGTCTGCAGAGCAGCTGCACAGAACCTTCATCTTCACGGCACTATCTTCACCTGGCTGTTAAACCCCTGACTTTAAGTCTTTACTAGTGCTTTGTAGTTGCCGATGCGGGTCTTGTGGTCAGATTTGTCTGGTATAGCTGTTTGATACTCTTAGAGGAGATCTATTTTTATTTGTTTTCTGTTTTTTAACTACTCTTTTTTTTAAAAAAAAAATCTGTCCAGCTCTAATAATATTGTTTCATTTGTTTCTTTTATAGTACTTTCATACAGGGTTTCTCTCTGTAGCCCTGGCTGTCTCTGAAACTCGCTGTATAGCCCAGGCTGGTCTTGCACTCATACAAATCTGCCAGCCTCCGCCTTCCAAGTGCTGTGGTTGTAGACATGGGCCACCACACCCAGCCTAGTTTATATACTTTAATATTGTGTGTTTATGCATATTAGGTTGTACGTGTTTTTCATTAACCCTACCAAAGTCATATATGATCAAAGAGTTTGTTTTTGGATTTTCTTGCAGAAAAGTTTTTGTGTTTATGCTGATGGTTCATGCTGTTAACTTATCCCTAGAGTAGAAGATCTCCAAGAAAAACTGTTAAAATTTTTGAAGAAACAATCTAGTATAGGATGCAGTTGTCATACCTCTGGGATAAGATGCAAGTCTGTGTAAAAACTTCATTCCTAACGATTCACCAATTATGACCTGATGGCTGTTTTTTTAGTTTGACCCGCCCATCTTATGTAAGAATGGGTACTCAGTAAGAGTCTGGAGGGAGCTGGAGAGATGGCTCAGTGGGCCCGGTTTCAATTCGCAACACTCGCATGACAGCTAACAACTGTCTGTAACTCCAAGGTCTGACACCCTCACACAGATATGCATGCAGGCAAGGCTCCAATGTGCATGAAATTTAAAAAAAAAAAAAGTCTGCTAGGGGTGAGTGTTTTGGTCCACCTAGATTCTTATGTTGAAGCCTAACCTCCACCATGATGCTGCTAATAAGAAGAAGCAAGCTGGGGAGGCGGCTCCGTGAATAAAAGTGCTCGCCACCAAAGCTGATGGCCTTCACTCATTCCCGGGACCCTCATGGTAGAGGGAGAGAACAATTCCAGATGTGCTGTGACATTTTATCTTAGTCATACTTTAAAAAATTATTTTGGTGTCTCCATCTCCATATATTTGATTATCTAAATGATTTCATATTTCTTGCATAAAAAGTACTTGATATATCAAATAAAGTTTTCTAGAAATGTTTGACCTCTTTCTTTTTCTTCCCTCTCCTTCTCCCTTCTCTCAATATTGTTTTCTCTGTATCTCTCCCATTCTCTCTTCCTAGGTATATAAAATACTAGTAAAGAAAACCCCAGAAGAAAGCTGGGTGGTTTTCAGAAGATACACTGACTTCTCTAGGCTTAATGACAAAGTAAGTAGTCTGTAAATCCCAAGCTGCCTCTCAGTTGTGAGTTATGAATCTGTTCACTGTGTCTTTGTGGGTTCATAGAAAAATCATAGACTTCATTTCACTGTAATAATCTTCCATGTCATCTGCACAGTTAGCTGTTTATTTATGAAAAAATGGTCCTAATATAAATAGTAAGTTGTCCTAATATAAATAGTAAATGTTTAATGTTTCATATATGATTGTACAACCTCAAAAGTTTGAGAAAAATCTACATAACATCACTTACAATTATAAGGAAATGAGCAAAAATTTGTAATGTTAGTATTAGTTCTGTTACTGCTGACGCTGCTAAAACTCTTTCTAATAGTGGCTTGCAGTGAGGTGCGGGTGCTTTTTAGGGTCAGACAAGCTCTTGGGCCAAGCTGGTCTCTTTATCTGACGTCTCTGGGGAAGAATCAGCTTCCAAGCTCATTCAGGCTTTGGTCAGAGTTTAGTTACTTGACGTTGTAGGGACAAGTCACTTGTTTGATTGCTGCTGTCAGCTAGAGGTCATTCTTAGGGCATGGATCCATCCTTAGTTGTGAGTCCTCCACCTTCAGAGCTGCAGCCCAACACTGTATGAGTTGGTCAGGGACTGGTCCGAAGCTGAATAGATAATGCACCAGAGAAGATATGCAAATAGCTAACTAGATAGTATTTAACAGTATTTATGGAATCAGAAATTCAAATTACAGCCGCAGTGAATCTGACTCCTTATCCACAGGGGTGACTAATGAGAGAAAGTAGCAAATCCCATGTGCAGGCCCTAGAGCAACTGGCATGCCGGCAGCACACCTGAGAGGCACCAAGAAGCAAATGCAGAGAAAGCCTTAGGTGGTTTAATTATCTTAAGCTTGTTTGGTGAATATTTCATTTAGTTAATGGGTTAGAACAGTACTCAATTTGTGTAATTAGTTTAATATCTCTCTCTCTCTCTCTCTCTCTCTCCAGCTGAAAGAGATGTTTCCAGGCTTTCGATTAGCACTTCCTCCAAAACGCTGGTTTAAAGATAATTACAATGCGGACTTTTTAGAAGATAGACAATTAGGATTGCAAGCATTTCTTCAAAACTTAGTAGCTCACAAGGACATTGCTAACTGGTATGTAACAATCTGAAATAAGAGATTATAAAATCATTTCAAAAGCCAATTTAAACTGAAGAATAAATTTAGGACTGACTTCATATAATAAGCACGTAATAGAGGGTGGGGTTTTAATTATTTCTCCCAAATCTCTACATGGAATTTTCTTGCTTTCTTTCAGTGGAGGATTTCATTTGTTATTTCATTTGTATTATAGTTTTAAACAGGAAGGGAAACTTGATTTTAGTATCTAGCATATTAACAATCATTTAAAAAAACATGTATATAATATTCAGCTTTTTGTTAATGTAACAATAATTTTAAGGCTAATATTTTATAGTAATATAAAATATTAATATTTACAGTAATATAAAAAATATCCAAAGTAATATAAAAATTAGGAAGTTAGATTAATTCATGTAGTAAAGTAAAATTTCTGGAAACATTGAACAAGTGGATCAAGATTTTTTTTTTTACTTCTAAATATAAGAAACTCCCTTAATGAATTATCTTGTTTGATGTATTACATTATTAGAAAAATTAGAACTGTTTTACAAAAGCTACAGAGAACATTTACAGTGAACAGTAGCATATGGTACGTCGGTAGCTGTTTTCATTGTTCAGATCATGATGGAAAATAACCAAGAAGCCCTGTGTCTCTTCTTCCCGTTGTTCTACTCTGTCTTTGCATGTCACCTTCAACCTTGCACACTCTGCCTGAGCACCTGCTCATCAGGGCGCGCGGCCCCAGCCTGGGAATGGTCTTCAGACGCATTGTTGTCTAGCCAGGCCTACAGTCATCTTTCACACAGCCTGATGAGTCATTCTGGTCCCAGCCTACTTGACTGTCTTTCCATCACGGATTCATTATTTCTCCATTCTCTGTACATCTGTCGTATCCATCACTTTATCTAACATTATCATGCTCTTTGGTCTTCTAATATGTTCCTAGAAAGGCAGTGTTTCAGACTTCTAGTCTCCAGTAACTCCTAGACATCCCCAAACTTTCAGCACAGATTTACTTTATTAGGTACCAGGCTTTCTTGACTAGCTCCTTGCCTCTCCGCCACAGAGAACAAGATGTCTCCTTCCTCGTACTTGTAGGAGGCCATCACTGGTTTTACAGTTCTCTCCTAGTGGTATGTAATGAACTGCTGGATTTCTCGGTAGGATGATACTAGCTTTGTACCAAGCTTAAGAATTGAGGAGATATCCATTCCCAGTGTAATTTTCATGGCGTGCCCATTAAGAAAGGCTGGTTGTTTCTTGACTTTTACCATATTTTGGTTTGCATAATATTTTTTGATTATTTGGTTTTGTTTCTTTCACCAGATTGTAAAGTATAGTTATGTGGTTATTTCATTTATTGTGCCATGTGCCATGCTTAGCACAGTGCAGACTCGGTCAGCTCTCAGGATCTCTGGAATAAGTGAATGCCAAACCTGCTGTTAACTCTATTAGAAAGAGAAGTTTCTGCAAATGAGACAAAATATTTGTGTGTGTATGCACAGAAATATATATATTTACATTTCTCAAAATACAAAAGAAGAAAAAATATCATTAATGCCAGAACAAAAAAGGCAGTAACAATAACTATTAAGTACTAAAATCACAGAAAAGGTCCTTGAAATTTATCTTGCACATACCGTAAAGGGACACTGGAATATGAGAAGTCTTTCCATGCTTGTTCTTTTCTCTTGCCCCATATTCAGTAAACCTTTGTACTAAAAATGTGCTAAATTACTCTGTGGACAACTTTAAGTAACTTTGCTTAAAATTTTCTTTTTAAGTAGCAAAATGTAACAGATGCATAGATTTCAAAATTACCAGGACTAGATTTCAGTCATTAAAAGTTAAGCATTGCAGCCAAATGTGGTACAGAAGCCTGGGAGTACCAGCCCTTGGGAGGTAAAGGCCAGATGACTGTGAGTTTGAGGCCAGCCTGGGATACCTGCAAAGGTCATATCAAAAGATAAACAGATGAAATAAAATAGATCAAATCTACGTATCAGAAAAAAGAAAAGGATGTAGATCAGTAAAGAACATATGCCTTGTATACACGGGATTTTGAACCTTAGAACTTCAAATGAAAAGAATAGCCGTAAAGTAGATGTGATAGAGCATGCCTTTAAACCCAGCTCTTGAGGCAGCCAGGGCTATGTAGAGCTAGCCTGAGGGCGGGGGGGGGGGGGGGGGGGACCATTAGTTCCTCTTGCACAGAGGGCCTGCGGTCAGTTTCCAGCACTCACATGGCAGTTTACAGCCATCTATTAAGATGACACAAGTCCCTCTTCTGACCTCCATGGGCAGTAGGCACATAGTTTACTTACTTACATGCAGACAAATCACTTAAATGCACAAAATAAATCTCAAAACATTTTTTGAAAGATTACTGAGACAGCACATCTCTGATCATTGGTAGTTGCTTTTCTTAATTTATAAATGTGCATTTCAGGAAAATTAAAGTTTCTTAGCCAAGTAAGATGGTGAAAGTATTTATTTTCTTGTCATCTTAGAGGATTAAAATTTACGAAGTATCTGGTGTACTTCAACGTTTATTCGTCTAGGCCTATTACTGCTTTTGTTTTACATCATCAGGATTCACGGAACCCAGTTAAGAACTTATATTGATTGAAAATGGAATACTTTTTTTGTTTTATGATAAAGTATACATTAATTTTCTGGTATTATGTAACATGTAGCTTACAGTGAAAGAGGTTTCTTTAATTGTTACGCATAAGAAGGTGAAGAGAAGGATTACTTATCTGTCATAAGGGTTAACCCCATAACTCCTTGGTCCCATATCTGTAGAGAAATCAGGCTTCTGTTTGAATAAAAGAAGGAAGTTTCTAAATTACAGCTCTGTCTGATGGAGATTGTTAAAGTAGAAGCACTGGAAGGGAGGAGCAGTACTGGAAGGGAGGGAGGAACACTGGAAGGGAGGGAGGAGCAGCACTGGAAGGAGCAACACTGAAAGGAAGGAGGAGCAGCACTGGAAGGGAGGGAGGAGCAGTTCTGGAAGGGAGGGAGGAGCAGCACTGGAAGGGAGGGAGGAGCAGCACTGGAAGGGAGGGAGGAACAGCACTGGAAAAAGCAACACTGAAAGGAAGGAGGAGCAGCACTGGAAGGGAGGGAGGAGCAGCACTGGAAGGGAGGGAGGAGCAGCACTGGATGGGAGGGAGGAGCAGCACTGGAAGGGAGGGAGGAGCAGTTCTGGAAGGGAGGGAGGAGCAGCACTGGAAGGGAGGGAGGAGCAGCACTGGAAGGGAGGGAGGAACAGCACTGGAAAAAGCAACACTGAAAGGAAGGAGGAGCAGTTCTGGAAGGGAGGGAGGAGCAGCACTGGAAGGGAGGGAGGAGCAGCACTGGAAGGGAGGGAGGAACAGCACTGGAAAAAGCAACACTGAAAGGAAGGAGGAGCAGCACTGGAAGGGAGGGAGGAGCAACACTGAAGGAGGGAGGAGCAGCACTGGATGGGAGGGAGGAGCAGCACTGGATGGGAGGGAGGAGCAGTACTGGAAGGGAGGGAGGAGCAGCACTGGAAGGGAGGGAGGAACAACACTAGAAGGGAGGGGAGAGCAGTACTGGAAATAGGATTTGTATGTCTGAAAGGTAAGGTTGAGTTTAGGGGTTGGAAAAAAATGTATAAATCAAAAAGAAAGAATTCAAAGATGTATAGTAAGCCTGAGGCTGCCAAAGATCTATTTTCAAATTCAAGGTCAGCTTCTTAAAACTGACATGGTAGCTGCCTGCTTTGTGTTTGCATCGTCTCTCCACCTTCCAGGACTGGTTCCTCTGTAAACATAATGCCTGCTTCTCAGCCTGTCCGAGGCTGAATTCCTTGCAGCAATTCTGTCTTCAGGGACAATGTTCCTGTTGTGCTCCATGTACAGGAAAGGACTCCATGGTCTCTTCCGTGTCAAGTTGCGTAGCAGAGGGAAGAAAAATTCACTGTTCAAAGTCTTCATTGTACTTAAAAGTATAGGAGAGAAGAATCTTTCCCTTTTTCTATGCTGAAAAGAGAACAGAAATTTCCTCCCAAGGGATAAAAGAACAGAAAAAATTTATACATTTACAAAGAAATGTATGGTGGTGTACCATATACTCAAGCACACAGGAAATGAGGCAGGAGGATCTCAGTTTCCAGACCATCCTGGCCTACACAAGGGCCTACACTGTCTGTCTGTCTGTCTGTCTGTCTGGGATGCTGGAGCGTTGGCTCAGGGGTTAACGGGGCTGACTTGTTCTTTGGAAGAGTTCCACATTCCAGTGCCCACACAACAGCTAATAACCGTGTGTAACTCCAGCTCCCAGAGGGTCTCGCGGCTCTGCTCTTCTCCGAGAGCACGGTGTGTATGTAGTGCAGGCAGACACACAGGAAGCTCCCCTACACAGCAAAATATCAAAAAGTTAGGCATAAGTGTGTATTATTATATATAAAGAGTTGTCCCAGTGTTCCTTCAGTCTCCACTCTCCCTTCGGGTGATCATGTGCACTGAACTTTCCGGAGCCGGAGCGCCTTACCACGCAGCTGTCACTGCACAGCTGGCAGCGCCTAGTGCTTTAGATCCGCTCCAGCTGTGGCGGGCGAGAGCGGAGGAAACAGGAAAGGAAATTAAAAATCCTAGTTTAAAGTGCTGAGAATAGTTTCCAGGTCTAGTTACAGAACACTATTTCCATGATAGTGGGATGTATTAGAATTTTTACCCATTCAAGAAATTTTTATTTAGAGCATATTGTGTGAAAGTATGGCTTCACAAAGATGAAGTAGATGTTGGTCCTGTATTAAATCTAAGTGAGGAAACGTGCCCTCAGAAGTGAAGAGTGGAAAGAAGTATATCTTTTAGCTGAGGAAATGTCAGAACTTATGACTGGATGACATTTGGGCTAGTCTCTAAAGAATTAATGATATTTGTACCATGTTTGAGAGAGTGAAGAAGGATTTGCCAGATGAAAGAAAATTTTCTAATCAAACTGCAGCAGTAAAGCCTAGGGTCATATGTTGGGAACAGCATGGTATTTGGTTTGTCGGAGTGAAGTACAGTTATTTGCACAGTCTCAGAGTTTAAACACGGCTCCCACACTGGCATCAGCTTACCATTATGCACCATAACAGTGTTTCCCTGTTCTCCCAAGTATGCCATATCCTCTTTCCAGTGTCTTCTCCTTTTAAACTCTTAAATCTACCAGTTAAACCATAAGAAGTCCTGTGGAAAGGAGCTTTTAGACCCTAACAGCAGTCCTGTCGGAGGGCGGAGAGGTGGGTAATGAGAAGCTATGTGGATAGTGCTAGACAAGCTGAACCGTGAAGCCCAGGAGGCAGGTCAGGGTGGGCGTGCTGAGCCAGGGCACAGCTCCAGGTCAGGATGTAGGCTGCTGCAGTCGTGGAAGAGGATTCACGCTAGCGCGGGTCATAAAGGACCACCTGATTAGTAGAGGCTCTAGTGGGGAAAGTATCCTGGGGAAAGTGGTCAGAATCTAAGCCCCCTTCCCACCCTTCCCCACTACTTGAGAAGCCTCACAACCACCCACTGTTCTCCACTGTGATTGTCTCTCCAGCCTTGATTCCTCAGTCTTCATCTTTAAGGTGTGTATTCAATAGCTTGGTGTGTATCTTTTCATCTGAAATCCCTCATTATTGTATGATACTTTGATTGAGTTCTAACAATAAAGTTTATTTTGAATGAGAGAGTGGAGCCACTAGCTGTCCAGATTTAACCACAGAGGTTTTGGAGGACTGAGGAAGTAGTAAAGCAGGGCTTAGACAGAATCTCAGCCCTTTTGTAGGAGGGAACAGAAGAGGAAGGATGTCGTTGGTGGCTTCTCCGCAGCTTCTCTGATCATTCAGGTTCTTACCCCGATATCTGACGCCCAAATTTTTATTGATAAAGAATAATTAGTTAAACGTGTCACCTCTTAAAATTTTTATGTAATGGCTTTTGTGTCAAATTTGGTATTTCTATTTTTAGTATACTTTCTTTTAATTTTTTTTTTAAGATGCAAGGTCCTGGGGGCTGGAGAGATGGCTCAGAGGTTAAAAGCACTGACTGTTCTTCCAGAGGTCCTGAGTTCAATTCCCAGCAACCACATGGTGGCTCACAACCACCTATAATGAGATCTGGTGCCCTCTTCTGGCCTGCAGGTGTGGAGGCTCAATACTGTGTACATAATAAATAAATAAATCTAAAAAAAAGAGAGAGAGAGACAGACAGAGAGACGGGGCGGGGGCGGGGGGGGGAGGCAAGGTCCTGCTATATAAGCCAGACTGGCCTGTAGCTTATAATCTTCCTACCACAACGTCCCAAACACAGGCTTGTGCCACTGACTCTTTAATTGATTCTTTAATGAGTTTAGAATTTAAAGAATGAATCTTTAAATGAGTTTAGGCCTTAGTTTTATGGGGTTTTTTCTTTTAGAATGCAAAATGAATTGTAAAAAAAGCCTATTTAGCTACTAAACTACTAATCTTTCAAAAACTGGTGAAGTCTAAGGAAATAAATTATCTATGCAAGGAAATAAGCGACAAGAAATAGTAACTATCAGATGAAAGCTTAATAATGGGGTAGTTTATTGGGAACATAGTTTAAAGTACAATTGGACACTTAGAGAACACGTGCTTAAAAGAGTAAAAGAAAGAATCAAGTTAGAGCACAGATTTTCCTGGATGTAAAGACAGGGCTGACCTGCATGCGACAAACTTCCTTCTCTTGAGTTTTAAACTGATTTCCCCACACATACTAACAGATAGTCTGCCATGGGACGGGGGTCAAGTCTTCCCTTGCTTTTCATTTCCTGATTTTCAGATTTTCTTTTTCTCTGTTTCATCCAGACTGTCCTGTTTGTTCCTGTGTCTGACTGTAGGTGTTTCATAGAGAGTGTCTGGGTGGGAGGAGCTGTAGCTCCTACACCAGAGACCACCAGTCCTGCTCTACTCTGTGCTCTTAAGCCAGTAGCAGGATTCTAAGCGCCAGAACTTGATAATCATACATCAAATTGATTGTATTCAGAGAGAAGTGTCCTACAAAGAAGTATTTGGCTTAACCAAGGCATAAGACAAAATAATTTTCAGGTAGAAAGGGACACAGATTTAAGGTCCATCTCTACCACTTGTACTTGGTGACACTGGAAGGTCATTTTTCTGCCTAGACTCTGACAGCCTTCCTGAGATGGGACGATGTCCTGCCCAGCAGGGCTGCTGTGCATCTGAAGCGGTGTGGTGCAGTCAGTGTTAGCGCATCGGTGCTGCTCCTAGGAGAGGAAGCATTCAGGAAACGGAGGACGATCCTTAATGCTTGGTGTCTAGTAAAGGACTTGGGGTTACCCTGAATGGTCAAAGGATGAGTGAAGACTCAGAAGTAGAAGCCTGGGGTAGACAAATAAAGGAAATAACTGGTTTCCCACAGGGTGGTTTCTGTAAACACACACACACACACACACACACACACACGTAGACCATCACTTGTTGTCGCCTGAAGCCTGAAAGGGGACAAAAGTGTAGCAGGTGGTTCTACATCACTGTCGGTCTTCCATGCTCGTGGACATTTGTCTTTTCTCAGCCTCCCTGGACGTGTGTTCTTTTTCCTGGATTATAAAGCTTTAACAGTCCAGAATTTGCTTGCCATTGGCTCCTTCTCTCTGTTTTCGGACTTCATGTTATTAATACTGCTTTTTTATATTCCTGTTTTTCTTTTTAAAGAACTCTCACTTAATATCCAACTTACCTCTTCATGATTATAGTGACACAACTTTGTCATTGTAAACCTCTCGGGACTAAAGTGACCCCAAGTCCCATTCTCTTCAATGCAAGGCAGCATCTCCTTTATGTAGGGTGTCAGTTAGTCATGTTTCTTTCCATTAAGAAAAAAAAAACTGAGCTGCATGTATGTGCCAAGTTAGCTCACAGGCCCAGCTTTGCTGTTAGAAAGAGGAGAGCATTTTGTTGTGATGATCCACCTTCTTAAACCTCTGCTGATAGAAAGTAATATACTTCATTATATAAAACATTTAGTAATTAAGGATTCTTTCTCTTAATATCTGGGGAAATATGTTCATAAATAATAAACATACCGAAGGCAGTCTTTACAGTATTTCAGACTTTAAAGCACTCAGTGGAGAAGAGTATGAGTAAGAATTGCTTTCCTTCATAGCAAGATGACAGCCGCTCAGTGCTCTACTGATGCTTATGAAAGTCAGAGTGAGGGTCTCTGCCCTCTACGTTATTCTGAATTGTGTGTATTGTGTAACAGGAAACTTGTGGTTCTTATTTGCATTTGTAGATCCTATGACTGACATAATGCCTTTGTATCTTTCGTAGTTTGGTATTTGCATGTAGCTGCTTACGTGAAGACACATACATGAATCGCATTTTTATATATTGTCTACAAATTGCCTGCCTCGCTGTATAGCTTCAATGTGACTTTGCTTTCTGCTGTCTTTTGTAAACTTAATTGTGTGCCAGCTAATTTTTTTACCTTTGAAAAGCCTTGCAGTGAGAGAATTTCTTTGTCTGGATGATCCACCAGGTCCATTTGATAGCCTAGAAGAAAGCAGGGTAAGTGCTGTATTGTATGTCACATGAAAGAGGAATAAATGATACAGTGCAGTTACTGCAGTGTTCCTTGGATGGATTAGCAAACAGCAAATATCATTTCAAACTATAGTGGTTTTTATACAGACAGCTTTTAATGTTTAGTCAAAGGTTACTTTCATGGAAATACATGGTCCTAGTTTAGTGAAAAGATAAAACTTCGTATGTGGCATGTAATAATAAAAATCTAAAATTAAATCCTTTCTGCTAGATTTTTACTACAAAAAGATTAATGAAATGCTACAGGAATTTGCTTGACGTGGCTTGTGATTTTATGATGGTCATTCCTTTCCTGAGGCCCCAAGTGAGGAACCTGCTGTTAGACCCGCCTTGAGCTGCTCTTCAACAGTAGACGGGGTTGTCTTGTTAGCAATTCAGCTCATGTTTGATGGGACTCAAATTGCAATAATTGACACATTAAAGTGGCCCATTTCTTGAAGCAGTAGGCTAGATTCACAAAACAGATTTGGCTATAATAGATTAGCTGGAATTTTATGCAAGTTTACCCCCAAATGTTTAAGGGCATTTAAATGAAACAGATTGAGTTGGTAGGCTTGGAGTTTGTTCAGCTAAACTGCAGCATTTCTTTGTGTTGGAGTAAGCGTGTAGCTGTTTAAACAGCTTTATTAAAGGAAAACTTCAAAAGCTTCGCTCATTTGTTGTTTTGTCATTTTGTTGTTAAATATCCAGCCTAGTAGTTTTTAGTATCCGTCCAGCTGCAGTACCATCGCCATAATCCAGTTTTAGAGGAGTCACATTACCTCAAACATTTTAGGCTGCACCTCAGCCCAAGCAATCCGTAATCTGCTTCATTCCCTATAAATTTGCTGCTTCTGTTTGTTTTATATATATATAGGTTCGTGCAATAATGTGGGCATGTCTATATCTGTAATCCACATGCAGTATACATAATCTTTTGTGTATATGATGTGCATAATAGAGTTTACATATTTTAATCTTTTCTACCTTCTTTCACTTAGCATGTTTGCAGGGTATTCCATTTTATAGCTTCTATCATCAGTTTTTATGCTTCTATCATTTTATAATGTGTGCACCAACTTACGTTTCCCCCATCACCAGCTGACTGGTACTTACAGTGTGTGCAGTTTCGTACCATTGTAAGTCACACTATGGACAGCTTCTTGTACACACTGGTACAAGCATGCTTTTCTTTCTCTTCAGTGGTTTGCTGGGAGAGATGTTGTTTTCTTGTTGCATCCTAACATCTAACTTTAAAGAAACTTTTCTAAGCAAATGGACTGTTTCACCTGAGGAGTTTCCGCTGGTAGTTGGGAGAGCTTCTGTTTCTCCATTCCCTCACACACATTTGACAGTGGATACTTCCTTTGTCCCCAGGTTGCTTTTCTTCCGGCCCCTTGGTTGTCATTTCATCACCTTCTCTGTCTGGTCTGAATGAAAAGTGAGCCTTTAGTTTTATTGTCATTCCCGTTATGTGCTGGATACTTTGCTCTGTCTCTGACTTTAATAACTTGATTGTGATGAATCCCCAGAAGGCCTGTGTTTATCTCTCCCCTTCACTGAGCTTCCCAGGACTGGAGGCTATTGCGGCACCTCAGCTGTGGAGGTTTCCTAAGTAGTTGTTTTCAGTCCCATACTCCCTTCTCCCTGTGTCTCCCTGTAATTTTCATTTTGTTGCAGAACTCCGAAGTGTTGTTGATTTTTCTCAATTATTTTACTCAAGTCATTTTTTTCTTTGTTTTCAAGATTGGATTATTTCTATTGATTTGTCTTTGAATTCAGGGATCCACAGTTCTATCTTGTCAGGTCTGCCATTGAGTATTTCTTACTGATTTTTTTTTAATTTTAGCCCTTGTATTTTTTTAATTCCAAAATTTTAATTTGCTTCTATTTGTCATTCTTTCTTATTAAGATTCACTATTTAGTGAGAAATAAATACACCTTTAATTTTTTTCTGGCTTTAGTGCATCTAATGCATAAGCTGCTTCAGAAATCATTTATTTTTATACCATTATTTGAGGTCATTTAGAGATAGTTTCTATTAACTGTTGTTTTTCCCGAGAGTGCTTGGGTTTTTTGGTTTTTGTCTGTCTGTTTCCAATTGTTTTATTAAATACTAGATACTTCAGGAGAGACGCTTAGCAGTCTTGATCTGGTTTCTGCTCTCTAGACTGTTATGGTGTCCTCATTTAACAACTGTGGTATTAGTCTCTGCAGCATATGTAGTCAATGGATTTGGGCTCGGTTTGTTATTTTGACCTAGAATGTGTTGAAAGTTAAAGTTCCATTTTAGGTAGACACGTTAGACTACAGACAGCTGGCGTTGCTACTTTTCCTGAAGAGAACTCGTGATCTCTGTCCTTTCAGACAGAGTTCCGCCTTCCTCCAACACAGTTCTTAAATGTGTTTAAGTTTTACATTTTTCCTTTTTACAAAAATATCTTTTAAATATTTTAATTCAAAATATGCACTGACTGAATTGAGAAAGAATGGAGTTGGTTTGAGTTAAGATTTTTGAAACTCCAAACTATTGCATAGGGACTGGCTGATTCTTTGACAAGGAGAGCTGATGAACTCATTGCCAATTTGGTTGGAAAAACTAGTGGAATAAATCACCAAAGCTATATTAAGCCTGTGCATTCAACAAGGCAATGTAGACTGTAGCTCCTAGAATTTTTCTGTAAAATGAATGTAGTGTCTTAAGACTGTATTTGAAAATGAGTATTTGCCAGTCACAGAAGATTGCATACCTCACATCCATCATCGCTTAATGTTACAAGTCATCCAAGGCAGTTTGGGTTTACTGTTTACTAATAGCACAAAGCATTTTGAGGTCTCATTAATAGTTAATAGTTCCATCAGCATACTTTTCTAGTGATGATTCTGCAAGCCTAGTCTCTAAGGACATCTTCCCTAAGATAGTGCTCCTTGTTTGTAGGGTGGAGTGTCTGACAGTGTGTTACTCCTCAGCTTCCTCACCTTGTCTGTCAGTTGACCCATTACCGTACTTCATCATATTTCCTGTGCTTTTTATTTAACTACCCTCCAGTACGCAGATGTAATCTTTAAATTATGTTCTGATAGTAAAACTTGCTTTTCTGTATGGGTGAGCACTCATCCCATTACCGCTTATAAAGTGTTCACCTCCGTCACTAGTCAAGTCTTCCTGTCTCATGAGTCATTCATCTGGCCTGTTCGAAGCCAGTCAGTCCAGCTTCAGTTAGCCGTCTCCTCCTGCCAGTTCTGTACAGGCAATTTTAGTCGCCTTAGAGTCCGCAGAGCAAAGGTTCTCGCCCATGTTTGTTTGTTTGTTTTCAAAGTTGTCTATTTATTCTTCCATGTGAATTTGATAATCAGCTCATGAGTTCCTTGAAAATACTATTGCATTTTACTTGGGAATATTTTTCAATAAAGGTTTCATTACTTTTCTCCTTTAACTTTCAAGACATCATTAAATTTCAATAATTCTGTTAATAGTTGCTGTTTTATAATCTAAATTTTTGTTATTGAATTGTTGGATTTTGTGTGTTTATTTCACATCCCTACTGTATTTTTGTAGAGCCTTTTGAATTGTCTGCATATCTAATTGTATCCTTACAATACCGATAGCCACAGTTTTCCCTACTGGTCTTTAATGTTGTGCATGGCATTTTCCTATATTATTGTGCTTGCTAATATATCCTTAGAGATAAATTGAAACCGTCATAGCAGGCATACTTTACACTTCTTCCTAACCTTAAAGAAACTGTGGCATCATGAAATGTTTTCTGTAAGCTGTTGATAGCTGTGGTTTATTCACTTGTTACTCTTTGTAGGTTAGGAAGTTAGTCCTAGTTTGCTAGGTTGTAGGGTGTGTATATCTTTGTCCTATTGATGGTTTTATTTACAAATGTAAGGATAACTTTGTGAGTGGTCTTTAATCAACACAAATTATATTCATAGATTTTCAAATAATAAAGAATTATTTGCAAGAGAAAATTTTATGGCGGGGTGGAGGGGAGCATTCAAGGCAGGGTTTCTCTGTGTAGCTTTGGAACCTATTCTGGAACTCTCTCTGTAGCTCAGGCAGATCTTGAACTCACAAAGATCCACTTGCCTCTGCAACCTGAGTGCTGGGATTAAAGATGTGCACCACCACCCGACTGAAAATTTTATTTTTAATTGCTGAATTTAGATGATAATGATTTTGTATCAAATTCCTGAGTGTATTGTTATCCTTTCTACCTCTTGTTGAATCTGGTGTTAGGATTATTTCAGTTTCCTAAGGTCAGGAATCATTCCTTTCTCTGTTCTTCAGAGCTACGTGAAAATACTGTTAATAGCTTTTGTTACTTGAGTCCTCTCAGAACTTGTCTGAAAGACTAATTTGATTGATAATTCCTTTAGTTTATCAGATATAATAACCGATTCTATTGTTTTTAATGAATGACTATAGTTTATTCAGATTATCTATACTTGGGAAAAGCAGTTTTGTATTTTTTATAGAAATCAACAGCTTTTATGATTTTAAAAATAAAGCCATGCAATACTATTCTTCATTTTCTTACATGATATTCTATTACTTTATCTGTAAGTATACGTCCACTTTCAGTGCTAGCTACTGTGGTTATTCTCAAGAAAGAGAATTTACAAGTACCCTGTGCATGGGAATTACAAAATAGCAGTAATCTAAAAAGATAAGCATGAAGAACAAATTGCTTGAGTTTTTACATGTATTTCTTTGATATCTGTGTTCCTGACTCTTTAGCAATGTTTTAGAAAAGGGTACTGCTTCAGTACATAATTTTTCTTTGCCTGCATGTTCTTTGTAAAGGCATTCTGTGAGACTTTAGAAGAGACTAACTACCATTTACAGAGAGAACTACTGGAAAAGCAAAAGGAGGTGGAATCCCTGAAGAAACTGCTCGGGGAGAAGCAACTTCACATAGACACATTAGAGAGCAGAATGAGGTGGGTCATGGCACATTCCCTCCAGTCCGGCAAGGCTTACTCCTCACATTCTAGTCTCAGTGGCCTTCAGAGTTGAATGCGACTTCAGAAGTTTCTGATTCTCAATGCCCTGGGCTCTTGGCCTACTTCCTTGTAAACCGATTGGATGTAGGAGACTGAACATTTCAGGATGAGACACCTCAGGAGATAGAACTCTGACTGTTGAGAAAGTGAAGTGCTTTCGTGTTATCGATGTAACATGACGTACTATCTTCTAACTGCAAAAGCTGGGGTTTGCCTCCCCACTGGTATATACTAATGCATGTGGGAAAGACTCAGGTAATACAGCTGCTGAGTTCACTGTTGAGTCCTCATTTAGCAATTTACTAGCTTGACTGTGCAAACTTAGTGGCTGGAGGCTAAGAAAGCTGCATGTTTTCATGACAGCGAAGGCACACATGTCTTCTTCAGAAGAAATAACTTTATGTTGTGATGTACTTCTAGAACATTGTCCTTAGAACCTGAAGCATCACTGTATTTGTCAAGAGCAGAAGGTGGACAGATCCTAAGGGTGGAGTCCTCTGTACTTCAAGTCAATCGGGATGCCTTGGATGAAGACTCTAGGTATGTAATTGTCATAGGGGTTCTGTGGCTGTGGTGAAACACCAAGACCAAAAGCTACTTGGGCAGAAAAGAGTTTATTTGGCTTACCTGTTCATCATTAAAGGGAGTCAAGACTCAAACATGGCAGGAACCTGGAGGCAGGAGCTGATGGAGAGAAACTGCTTCTTGGCTTACTTCTGGTTTGCTCAGCCTGCTTTCTTATAGAACCCAGGACTGCCCAGAGGTGGACACTACCGTCTGTGGACTGGGCACTTCACTATGATCATTAACTAAGAAAATGCCCCGCAGGCTTTCCTATAGCCCAATCTGATGGAGACATTTTCTTAATTGAGATTTCAGAAGCCTTTAGATTGTGTTAAGTTGACATAAAAGTATCAAGCACAATAATATTTAGTTTACTACAGCCTGAACATTTCAGTCCAAAGAGTATTCTTCATGAACTTTGTGTTACTAGATCATGAATCTGCTCATGGAGAAAAAAAGAAAAGAAAGAAAGATATTAAAGTACCCTGGTTTCTTCCTAAGAAGTGAGTTGGCTGGCCCTCCAGTCTTTCCTAATTGGCAAATTGCAGGCGACTGTGAGACTTTTCTTGGGAAATCAGGTAGAGGCCAGTGAGGTGGCTTATTGAGTAAAAGTGTTTGCTGCCAAGCCGGACAGCTGGCATCCAGTTCCTTAGTCTCACCTCAGTAGAAGGAGAGAACCAACTCCCTTAAGTTTTCCTCTGCCCTCACACGTACATCAGCACACGCGCAGACACTCTCTAAATGAATGAATGTAACTTTTAAGTGGATAGCATCTAAGGAATGACACCGAAAGTTCACCTGTGATCAGCATAAACTTGCAAATACATGTACACATAGACACACAAGTAATTTCTGGTTAAATATGTAACGACTTTCTGTGAGAAGATAGCAATAAAGTGAACGCATGTGTCTTCCCTTGTCCACTTCACTAACATGATCCTCTTCCTTTCCAGAGCTAACAATAAGCCACACTTCAACCCTCGAGAAGGCAGAGGTGCGATGGCAGCCATAGAGGCCGCACAGCTGGCGCCCAGGGAGGAGGGCGACTAGCGCGGTGAGGGCTCTCCTCAGCAGAGAGCAGGGGTGCACTGTATAAAGTTTACATACAGTCTCCTTGTAAGTTATTGGAGTAAGAACTATATTCATTGCTGCTTTTAACTGTCTTTTCCAACATTGTATTTACTACACTGAAAAAAAAAACTCTTTAGAATTGTTATCAGGGCCCATATTCTTAAATACTTTACATAAATTATTACAGTGTCTTGCCTGTATATTGCTCCAAACTCTACTCTGTGTGTGTGTGTGTGTGTGTGTGTGTGTGTGTGTGTGTGATATGTGTACTTGTCTTAAATCACCAGTTATAGTAGGTGAAAACTAATTGCATGTTAGAATCTGGGTGATGTTTCTATCTTGGACATGATATAGGTTTAAATCAGTGGACACCATAGGGAAGATAAAGATGAATCAGTTTGAAATGTTGCTTTGTCTATCATCTCTAAATAAAAATTGCTTGTTTGAAATGTTAATACTATTTAAAAAAAAAAGATGACTTTCTAAAGCCAAAGATAATGTGTCTTGAAGATCTGTAATTAGATAGGCAAAATGATAAAATAGCCTTGATTTAAATGATGATTAATTAATGTCAAGATACTTACTGTAAGTGTCCTGATTTATTAATATCTTATACTTGGATATTTTCTGCATAATCCAACTCAATTCTCTACCCACTGGTCCAGTGGAGTTTGCCTCATTCAGAACACTACCTCTTTGTGCTAATCAAGACATATTCTTTTCAAAATAGATTACAGTTTTGAGGCAAGTGAGTTTCAGAAAAAGAAATTAAAATAAATAACCATATATACTGCAAACTTCCCAAGTAGCTTGACTCCTGGTGTTCCATTTGTATTTCTCTGTGTATGAAGATGTTATGCTATATAATGGCTGATTTCATTTATAATGTATTTAGCCAACTGATGCACTTTATGATAATTAAACTCCTTTGTGCCAAATTCAGCTGGTGAGTTTCTTTAGTAAGTGGAGTTAGCTGGAAGAATGTTGTATGCCTTTACTGCTATTACAGAGGTCTTCTAGGGTCTGTGAGCCAGCCTTGTGAAATGTTGGGTCAGCTCTGTGTACAGTTGTGGAAATGCCTTTTTTCATCTTGATAATGTATGTTTTCTATTTTCATTGTTTGCATATTATTCTTAATGTGTATTGTAATCACAGTAACATCTCAAAATTCCAATTGGCATTGGACTACATATGCTTTCTAAAATCTGAAAGACCCTCCTGGAGAAAAGAATAACATTCTCATTTCTCCTTTATAATCTAAAATGGTATCAGTGTCGTAAGATGCATATTGAGGTGTAGTTGTTTAAAGTTCTGCTCATATACATGCAGTGACTCTTGTTAACCTTTGGTCTTACAAGGAAAATACTTTTTACCAAAATAATAAAATTAAGTCTTTGTCACAATACACATATGCTCTGAATCAGAAGCAACTGGTTGACTTTGGGAATGTGTTCCTGTAAGAAGGTAATCAACCACTCAGAGGCCCTGTTGACCCTCCATGGGAAGCCTTACCCTCTGAGGAGTGGGGGGTGGGAAGGAACAGAAGGGGGGGCTATTTGTTAAACCACTACAAATTGAGGGTTTTATTATACTGAGAAAATCTGCCTGAAATTTGGAATACATATTATAAATGGGGAAAAAATCTGTTCAAAAAAGACTTTTCTGTCTATAAGGTTGAAAGTGATTGTCCTCCAAGCCAAGCAACTGTCATCTTGGGAAGCACAGTTGTGTTTCCCCCATTCCTTTGCAAAAGATACCAACGGGGCTGGTCAGCAGTTCACCCCTGCATGGAGAGGTAGAGTGAGGCGTGAGTTTCTCACTTGAATACCCAGATACTCACCACCATCAGGCAACTCTGCACATGGCCAGTGGGAGGGGCCTAGAGTGTATAGAGACCCAGCCAGGTCTTGAACTGGCCTCTATCTTTATGGCCTCTGGAGAAGCACTCATCCCTGCCGAGTAAGTCTTTTCACCTGCTGCTGGTTAGGTTTGAGAAGTGCCCGCGTTACTCTAAGTAACCCCACTACCTAGGCTCTGTAAGGAAGTTCTGTAAATTCAGGGCTTCCCTGGAATGAACTTGGGTGGAATCTTGCCTCTGTTAGGAGGACCTCCAGAGGAATTTTAGCAACAAATGGTACTGCATATTTTGTTAACAGAATAAGATGGATAAAATTTGTTTTTTTGAAAATAAGAGAACATTTATTAGGCATAAAGAATATGAGACTCCTTATAGTAGTTTAAATGAGAATGGCCCCCATAGGCTCATACATTTGCTTAGTCACTAGGTAGTGGCACTATTTGAGCCAGATTAGGAGGTGTGACCTTGTTGGAAGAAGTGTGTCACTGTGGGTAGGCCTTGAGTTCAAAGGTCCATGCCAAGCCCAGTCTTTCTCTCCTCCTCCTCTCTTCTCTTCTCTTCTCTTCTCTTCTCTCTCTCTCTCTCTCTCTCTCTCTCTCTCTCTCTCTCTCTCTCTCTCTCTTCTCTCTCTCTCTCTCTCCAAACCAAGATGAAACTTTCAACTCCTCCATGCCTGTCTGTATGCCACTGTGCTCCCTGCCATGAACTAAACCTCTGAAACGGTAAGGAAGTCCTGAGTTACATTTGCCTTGGTCATGGTGTCTCTTTACAACAGTACCTAAGACATAGTTGGTACCAGGGACTGGGGTATTACTGTGACAGGCCTGCCCATCTTTTTTGTTGAGGAATATGGATGGTTTGGAGACTTTGGACTAGAAAAGCAGCTGGACACTTAAGTGGCCATCCTAGTAGGAGCACAGAGAACAGTGCTAAGGGGATCTCGGCTGTGAAGTCCCAGCTGAAGGGGTTCCAGAGGGGAAGAAGACTGATCAATCTTGTCATAGAGATTTCAAGACAACCTGGTATTGACTTAGTTCTGTAGTTATTAGTAATCACTCTTATGCAAATCTATAATGAAAAGGAACAAGATAGACAAAGAGAAATACAAAATGTGTGGTCTGAGGAGAAAAGCAGCAGCAGAAGTGTAATTGAGCTAAGTGCAGTGCTCAAGGAGATAAACACGTGAAATAAAAGTTGATAATAAATGGAATAAAGGGGGTGGTGACCTCAGAGCAAGCCCCCACCCAGCTAAGCTTCCCGCTTGTGACAAGGAATTAAAGAAAAGCTTAAGCCATGCAGAAACCATCAACAACAGAGAGCTGACGTAAATGTTCCAGTCTCAGCAAGCAACACAGCTTGACAGCTTAGTTTTGGCCACGTGAGTCTGGCTTTACAGTAAAGAATATGAGAGGCAGGAGTGGAATCTCCCCAGCTAATGCCACTGAAGCTAGGAGTGTGCCAGGTGCGTGTCTACATGAAGCGTCCAGAGAGGCCATGGCATGAATCTTGAGGGTAAAGCCTAGAGTGTGTTGCAGATGCTAAGATGCTGGAGATGCCAGAGTTGTAGAATACTTGCCAAGGAAAGCTGCAGACTGCATTTGGAACCAGCCCAAGAGAAATAAGTCTGTTCCAGTCAACAAAGCCGAAAGGAGTTGGGGATCGATCAGGAGAGCACTTTGACATCAGACAGGAGATGCAGAGTTTGGAGTTTGCACTGCTGGATTTAGTTCTTACATGGGGCCAGAATTTCCTCACTGTGCTGCTTTTCCTCCATTTTAGAATGGAGTATTTAGTGTGTCCCGTGCCAGTTTATGTTGAAAGTAACTGTAATGTCTATTCTATATCATTGTATTCTGGAAGTAACAGTAATGTCTATTCGATACCATTGTATGTTGGAAGTAATTGTAATGTCTATTCTATACCATTGTATGTTGGAAGTAATTGTAATGTCTATTCTATACCCTTGTATTCTGGAAGAAACTGTAATGTCTATTCTATGCCATTGTATGCTGGAAGTAACTGTAATGTCTATTCTATACCATTGTATGTTGAAAGTAACTGTAATGTCTATTCTATACCATTGTATGCTGGAAGTAACTGTAATGTCTATTCTGTACCATTGTATGTTGGAAGTAACTGTAATGTCTATTCTATACCATTGTATGTTGGAAGTAACTGTAATGTCTATTCTATACCATTGTATGTTGGAAGTAACTGTAATGTCTATTCTATACCATTGTATATTGGAAGTATGTGATCTGCTTTCTTATAGAAGAGAGTTTGAACTTTGGACTTTTAAACAGTGTTGAGACTGTTTGAAGTTGGACCTAATGCTCTTTTGCATTGTGATAGAGCTACAAGCCTAGGAAGGCCAGGGACTGAAATGTGCTTTGGCTAAGAACGGCCCCCATAGGCTCATCTATTTGAATGCTTCTTTGCCAAGGAGTGGAACCATTTGATATGAATAGAAGGATTAGAGGGCATGGCCTTGTTGGAGGAAGAGTGTCACTGGGTGGGCTTTGAGGTTTCAAAAGCTCCTGCCAGGCCCACTCTTTCTCTCCTCTCTGCTTATGGATCACATGTACTCTCAGCTATTTCCAACAACATACTTGCCATGTGTTCTCTGCCGTGATGGTAATGAACTGACCCTCTGAACCGTGAGCAAGTCCCCAATTAGATGCTCTCTTTTTTTATAAGTTGTCTTGTTCATGATGTCTTTTCACAGCAATAGAAACCCTAAGTAGGAAACTCCTTTTTCTGCACAAAGTATGTATGAAATAGAGTATTTATATTCTATTATAAATATTATAAACTCGGGCTGCTATAGTAAAAGTCACAAACTGGGTGGATTAAACAACAAATTTATTTTCTCATAGGTCTGGAGGCAAGATGTTGAAGATTGAGGCTCTGGCAAGGTAGGATTCATGTATGTTCAAGTGAGCACTTGCTTTGCACAAGGTAGGATTCATGTACGTTCAAGTGAGTACTTGCTTTGCCCAAGCACCGACCATGCATCCTGAGGCCGTTTTTTTTGACTAGTTCGTTTTATTATTATATTCATCCCTCCATTATCCTCCCGTTGATGGCCCCTTCTTCCCAACTCGTCAGCTAGTCTCCAGCCTAACATCTGCTTTCCTGTCCTTTTTTCCCCTTTTTCTCCATGTTGCTTGTGGTCACAGTCTTTATCACCAAGACAGAAACCCAACTGTTGCCACCTGATCTCCTGACGCCTGCCTGCTCCCCAGCCTGTCAGACCCCAGTGCCTTCCCCACCTTGATACATCCCTGGAAAATAAATAATAAAGGACCTAATCCCCTTGCTGGGGTCTCCTTCTCAAGTCTAATATCCACCTAAAGCATCCTCCTCACAGCACCCCAGATTCCACGTTTACTGTCTGCTTTGTAATCATGTCTCACCTGTCCTCCTCCGCACTTGCTCCAGGAAACATTTTCTGTTTCCCTCTATTCTTTCCCCTACACCTTGTACCTAGAAAAAGATCTGTCACACAGTGCATATTCAGTTGTTATGGAATGGCTGACATCATAAAACCTGAAACTGGGTTATTGGAGAAATTAAAAGTCAAAAGCAAGAGATGTTTAAAAAAACATTTCAGTCCGAGGCCTGATACTCTTTGGTGTCATGCTGTGCTACTGACTGAGAGGGTGGTGGCAGCTCAGACCCACAATCCTGGCTCAGTGGAGCATGCTACATACTGTGACGAGGGAATCCAGGTGAAATGCTCTAGTAGACGGTAGATACAGTTGTCCTAAATGAAGAGGAAGCGCCTGACTTCATGGAACTTCTCCTCTGTGCCCTTCACACATGCAGCACTGTCTAGAAGGCAGTAGAGGTCCATATGGTAGAGGAACGGAAATAAAGGTCAGAAAGATAAGACTCCACACACGCCATGGTGACAAGTGTCCTGGAAATACACCTGCAGGTGTCTCACCCAGTTCCTTTGCTTTTCTTTCCCCAAGTAACTGATTATCACAGAAGATCATGTTTTCCTTCCAAAGAAATACAATGATAGCACAGTACCACACAAAGTTTCCTCTTTGCTAATTTTAATAAAAATGTAGTGTGTAAAACAAATTGTAAGAAAAAGACATTCAAACACAGTACATTTGAGCTCATAAGTAGTCCGAAGTGCAAGACAGCCATGGCCATGGGGTGGGGTGGCTGTCAGGGGTTCTGTGAAGGTGTTTCCACTGCAGTGTGTGGACATGAACCCCGTATGGCTGGTGGGAATAACTTGACAAGATCCAACTGTCAGAGATGTTTATAGCAGACTTTCCATGAGAAAACTGAAAACAAATGCTTAATATGTGTGGTTTGTCTCAATACGAACAACGCACTGTTCTCAAACATTCAACATGACGTTTCCGTATGGACGGCTGTCAGGTCACTGCCGATACACAGTGCACCGTTCTCAAACACCGCAACACCACGTTTCCGTACGGACGTCTGTCACGTCACTGCCGGCACACAAACCTCCCACACTGACATTTTTGGAGAAGTGACACGGCCAAAGAGGAGGAGTGGTGTGCAAGGAAGAGCAAGAAGCAGGCTCAAGCAGAGGACCTCGCTGGCAGAGGTTGAAAGCATCTGCTGGGCTTCTCTGCACAGCAAGAAAAGTGGGGTGGTGGTTCTTGCAGGGTGATGGTATACCAAAGTCACAGGAACAAAAAAAACCCTGGCTCCGACTTTCCTTCTGCACGTGCTTTAGACCCAGCAAGACCACCGCAGCCCTGAAGGGCCTGTCTCCTGAACATGTGAACACTGTGAAGCTATTTAGTCTATCGATCACTAGCTCTTGTACTTATTTGCTTATTTTTTTTTTTTGAGGAAATATTGTTTAGGATTTTGGAGGGTCGTTTTATAACATGTGAATAGCTTTAGAGCCGGAGAAAGGCCTTTGTTGTGTGCACTGAAAACCATGAACTAAGACCCTGAGAGCTGTCTGTCGTCTGTAGGCTGGATGGCCGCAACTCACCTGAGGTTGACCTTACTTACACAGACACATAAACTATGTAGCCTGAGGTATCTTGGAACTCTATATGTAGACCAGACTGTCCTTAAGCTATGATCAGCCTCCTGCCTCTGCTTCCTGAGTGCTAGGATTCCAGGCGTGTGCATCACACCCAGCCTAAAACAGAAGAGGGTTTCTGGGCAGAGCTGACAAAAAAAGAAATGTGAACTTGTGTCTACTTGAATTAACTAAAGAATGTGCAGCCCGATAGGGAAGAAAATGTCACAACATGTGCGCTCAGTCATCTCAAATGGCAGAAAGATGACCAGGGAACAAGGCAGCTAGTGCGAAGCCAGGAGGACAGTCTGGTAGATTGGTGCTTTGACCTCCATCCACTCTTCAAATGTGTCTACACTCTGCTCCAAGAGAATAGCAGCGCATTTGCCAGGGCCCTGGAGGGTTGTTTTTGTAATATGTGAACAACTTTGGGGACAAAGCAAGACCTTTGTAATCTCAACCAAAAGTCATAAACTAACTAAGACACTGGGAACTCTTTCATTTCTCAACTGGATGACAGCTACTCTCCTGAGGCCTGCTCTTGTCCGCACGAACACATAAATAGAAGGTTTGTCAAATGCTTGACTTTCCGTCCCCAAGTGCTCTGTGTCTGCCAAATGTTTCAGAGTTTGCAATAGGCCTTAGTGCCCTAGAGCCTCCCATGCTTAACCCTACCTCCTAATTTCTTCTAGTTAAGAACCTATTTCAAATTTGTACAGACCTATGCTTACATTTAGATTCTGCTTCTTATCAAAGAGGCACGTTCATTCACTTTTCTGAGTATTGGTGATCATGTGTAAGGGAGGACTTGGATAGAGTATACAATGTGCCCAGCAGTATGCTTAAAATAGTCACAGGAGCCAGCGTCATTGACCCCGGGAAGCAGGGACGTCCTGTACATGCTGAGCAGTGTGCTGGTCTCCGTGTCAGGTGACTACGGTATTATCCTCATTAGACATTTCTGTTTCCCCGAGCCTGCTACACTGTGCTCCCAGAAGATGACAGCTCCCTGCAATGTCGAGCCAGCCATGATCCACCTTCTTGGGCCTGCTTAGAGATGCCGGAGCCCCAGACTTTGCCATGAAATATTTTTAAAGCACCCAACTAGGCAATAAATGGGAGCTTAACCTTTTTGGTCTCATCCCCCAGGACTTGTCAAATTCACAGGCCATAGTGGACCATTCCTGTTTCTCGAATGTTTGAAACGTAGCCCTACCCCAAAACCTTCAGGCAATATTTTCTCCACATTTCCTCTCTATAGGGAAATAATGCCTAGACACAGTCCACCTTCGTGTGCCATTATATAATGCTTAAGAATTGTTTTTATAAGCACTGAAAATTAAAATAAAACTTTCCACATAAATGTATCAGATTTACAGAGGTCACAAAGAAATCAAAAAGTCAAAGTTGACCTACTCAGGATCAAGTTTCAGATTCCTCTAAGTTTTTCTTGGAAGCCTTTTTTTCCTTTTGGCTCGTGTGTCAACTATGTCAAGGGAATAGTGGTGATTTCCTTTGCTGTCAAGACAAAGACATCGTACACAGAGGCATTTCTTAATTTCCAAGGTGCAAAATGGTCACATGATAAAAGGGTGCTCACTGGAAACTGATTCCTCATATGGCACAGGTTTTAATTTAAGGTGGTTAAAAGTGGGCATTGTTTGAACCCCTTTTCCACACCTCTCTTCACCAGCTGCTTTCTAAACTTTAGAAAGGAACTTGAATTATGAATAAGAACTCCCTCCCGTTCACCCCTCTATCCTGAGATCCCTTCCTTCTTCCATGGAGTTCTGGAATAGAGGATAACAGGAACCCTATGTTCACTGCAGATGAATAGAAGTGTGCCTATGGCACACTGCGTCTGTGAAGGTCAGAAGACAGCCTCTCCTGTCTGTCCTCACCGTCCACCTTGTTTGAGCCTCTTTGTTGTTCAAGCTGCATCTGCCAGGCTAACCGGTCAACCAGCTTCCAAGCATTCTGCTGTTCCTGCCTCCTGTCTCACCGGAGGAGTGCTGGGCTTACAGGCGCACGCTCCCACGGCCTGCTTCGTGTGGGTTCCAGGTGTTTTAACACAGCGTCTCATTCTTGTCCAGCAAGCACAGCACTTGATCCAGTGCGTCAACTCCCCAGCTCCATAGCCCAATGCAGCTCAGTCTCTGATCCACAAAGATTTCTGGCTATCTGCGTGGCAGGATGTGTCTTTGACATGTGCTCCAATGAGGAAAGACCTTCATGACACTAGTATTTCTCCTGTCTCCTCTGCATGTCAGTGACCACCAGCAGTCCTCGCGCTAATCCTTCTTTGTTCCATCTGTTATGTGCCGTTCCTCCCAGGGTTCCCAGGAAGTTAACACTATCATATAATGTTCCTCTTGCAGCCTACTTGCCACACTGAGTTGCCTTCCTTCTTCTATGTCTATCTATGAGAGTGGACTCTAAGGACCCTCGCTACCTGTTCTAGTAATAGGTCGGGACACACTCTGCAGGGACTCAATACATACTTCTTGTATTTGAACAATCCTGAAAAGAGCACTTAGAAATGGACTATTTGAGGGCTGAGAGATGGCTCAGTGGTTAAGGGCACTGGCTGCTCTTCCAAAGGTCTTGGGTTCAATTCCCAGCAACCACATCATACCTCATAACTGTCTGCAACTCCAGGTCCAGTGAGATCTGCCACCCTCACACAGACATATACATACAAGCAAAACACCAATGCACATAAAATAAAAACAGAAATAGACTATTTGGAGCCAAATGTAAGGTGCGTGCCTGTAAACTAGATTCAGGAGTCTGGAGGAGAAGGGTCACAAGTTCACAGCCAGTCTAGATTATGTTTTATACTTAGTGCCTGACTCAATAATAAATAAATAGTATTCACAACTCTTAGGCCCCAGCCAATCAATATTTTATAATCTACACACAAGTAATAGAGCCTAGAAACTTAATAACCAAAAGTACTTTAGAAAGCAGTTGGACCAACTTACCGCAGCACATAGATCCTTTCCGGAAGCTGCCATATTCGTGGATGCCAGGAATTCAGGAAGCTCTCCCACGTTCCCAGCAGGGTAGCAGTTTTCAGACCAGCTTCCCCTGGCTGACTAGCCCGGAATCTTTACCCCACGAGAACCTTCCAGACCTTCATCCCAGCTGCTCATTTCACAATGAAGCCTGAGGGGGCGCTGCAACCTTGTGGAAAGAAAGCTGCCTGACTGCCTGCCCAGAGATTCCTTCTCTGTCCATCTCTCCCGCAGAGAAACTATGTCTGTGCCGCTTGTGTGGAAGCCAGACCAGCGCACCACACAGTGCTCCTCTCTGGACCCCAGGTTAGGCACACCCAAACCCAAACACAAATTTCCAAGCACAAACCAAACGCAAAGAAATCCTTTTTTGTTGTTGTTTTAACTTAATGTTTTTATTGATTATTTGGAAATTTCACATAAAGCGCCCTGATCCCATTCACTTTCCAGGCCACCCAGGTCCACCTTCCACCATTATGGCCTCTCTCAAATAAAAAGAAGAAAAAAGATACCAAGTCCAGTTAATGTTGCCCACATCCTCACTGGAGCATGGTCAAACTCCCAGTGGCCAGTCCCTTAAAGAAAACTGAGTCCTCCTCCCCACCCCTCCCTTTTTTGAGTGAAGCAAAGAGACAAGGTGGCTGAATCTGAATAGGGCAGAAACAGCAACAAACAGCTTTGCAAGTGTTAGTTTATGAAGTAAAAGGGGGGAGCTGTGTTAGAAGGAGCTAGGATGGGATGGTGAGTTCTGACTGCGTATTTTAATTAGTCTAGTCAAAATAATAAATTTTGATTGCTTGACCTCGGTGTTTTGATAGTTGCACCTTGGTGATCAGTCTCAGGATGAGTCATTGACCAATTAAGGGAATAGGCCTTGGGGGCTGGCTTTAGAAATATGATCTAATGGGTAAAAGGAAAACATTGGTGCCATGTTTGGCACGCTTGGGCCCTCGTTTGCTATGCTTGGGCCTGTGTTTGCCTGCTAGAGTCCTTCAGCTGTGATCTGGGAAACACACATTCATCAGAGCCAGGAATAGAGTTCTCCATCTCATTCCTGATCCCTGCATTATGTCTATGTCATAGACTAAATTTTAATGCCACCAACCAAGACAACAACCTCCACCTGAGGTGGCTACAGACTACCCCCTGGCCCCACAGACCTGGAGCGAGTGCTGACTCCTCATGCTAGCCCACAGTTGCTGGGCTCAGCTAGAGAAGGACTGGGAACCCAAGGATCTGGAAGCAAAGCAGGACATCTGTCCTGACAGGAGCTCAAGCAAGACAGGTTTATGTTGTCCCTTGAAAAATACTGTTAAGTTTTCTCAGTCCAACAAGCCTCTCTGCCAACGCAATAATCCAAATCAGACCAAATCAAACCAAATTAGAAGAAGCCCAGGTTTAATGGATGCCAGAGCTCCCAGGTGGCCCTCTGGGAAAACACGGAGAGGGGGAAGGAAAACCAGGAAGACCACGTGTTTGTTCTCTGGGGAGCAGTTTAAACAGCCTGTGGGAGTGGTCTTGATCCTTCCTGTGGAGGGGTCACCATCTGGTGGGCTTTCTCAGAGGTGGGGTTTGGACTGAGGCAACATCCAGGGAGGAAACTTTGAAATAGAACTTTCCACCCAACATTCCAAAATGGATGCCAAGAGCTGAGGTGAAGCCCCCAACCAAACAAGAGGTGCCAGGGAGCTGAGGTGGCGCTGGCGCTTCCAACCAAACAGAAATCATAGCCCCTTAGTAAGCTTCTCTCCTCCAGTGGCTAGTTTAAGTTAGCTTCAGGCCAGAGTCATGGGAGAGGTCTACAGTCAATTGAGAAACGGCCTCCATAACGCCTGTAAGGCATTTTCCTAATAACTGATGGCGGTGGGTCCAGCCCATTGTGGGTGGGGACATTTCTGGGACGGCAGTCCTGGGTTCTTCAAGAAGCAGACTGAGCAAGCCAGCAAGCAGCACTCCTGCATGGCTTCCGCATCAGCTCCTGCCTCCAGGTTCCCCATAACTGTCTTCTGTGATGAACAGTGATGCAGAAGCGTAAGCAACATAATCCCTTTCCTCCCCACGCTGCTTTTGGCCATGGTGTCCCATTCCATCAGTAGTAACTGTAACGAAGACATCTCCCCCAATCTGTACTTTCTTCTTCAGAATCCCTTCCGTTCCTTTGCAGGTTCCAGGAAGGAGGCTGGCTCTTGCCTTCTTAGCTTCAGCAGCTGAGAGTGAGGCGGACGCTCACCTTCATTCTCTGCGTTCTAGAGGAGGAGTGGAAAGCCCCTGCAGACAGGAGGGAACTCACCAGGTGCAGCTTCAGGGAGCCAGAGCCTCGTGAACCCTGACACATGGAGACAACCAAGATGAACTTTTATACCTGTCAAGTTCAGAGTTATTTCAGGGCCACCCAGGCCCCTTGTATGCAGAATAGAAGCATAGCAGCCTACAGTCATGGTAACTTAGTGCAATGCTCTTCGCTCTGGACAGGGTTTACTGTTCCTGGCCACAGAATCCACAGTGAGAAGGGGAAAAGGCACTCAGAGTGCATGGCTGCTTTAGAAATCACAGAACACCGAGTTTAAACTCTCGCCCCTGTCCCTTCCCTGATGCGGTTTCTCCCACACGGCCTGCCTCTGCAGCGTCCTCGCCCCACTGCCTGGAGTGAAGAGAGCTCAGCCTTTTAGCACGGCATGGCTACTACCTAATAAGATGCCTGGCACACACTAGTTCATTAGTAATCCGAGCTTAGAGACGCTCCGAGATATTTCAATATAGATTGTTGCATGCTTTAATTAATGACAAGGAGCCCCCCACACTCATGCCAATTCAAAATACTGAACAGGATTATACATGAACCGACTCCCAAAGCGAGAGTTGTGTCAACTTAACTCCCAAATGGCCCCATCCTTTCTGAGGGGCTTTGTAGATGGGTTGAGGGGAAAGGCCTTGAAATGACGAGACTACCCTAGATTGTCTGGGTATCCCTGTGAAGCAGAGCGCCATCTCCTGGCTGTGATCATAAGTGCAACGAGGTGGCTTTGAAGATTGTAGGAACACCAGTTAATATTGTCTCAGAAGATGACAACCCTACTCCGCACCTTCTCTGTAGCCTTCTGAGACCCTTGAGTGTTTGACTTCTGGCCTGTAAGATTTAAGATGACTCATTGCAAGCCCCTGTATCCTGTGACGATCTGTTAGATTTATTAGCAACAGGAAACACAGAGTACCAATCCCCGGCCCTTCACAAATGGATCATTCTGAACCTCTGCTTCCTCGTTAACAGGAATAGACAAAGGACGCTCGCCTAGGCGGATTCCCATGAGGATGAGAAGCGAGACTGCGGGACACATTGCCTGGACCCTGCCTGTAAGGAAGGCAGTGGCTCCCCCAGCTGAGGGTCACGGCGAAGAGGAGCCCGTGCCCAGGTATCTGAGACTGCTGGCTAGACTAACACCTATTCTGATCAAGGTTACCGAGCCTTCCATAAATTCCTTCCCTAAGTATAGGTATCATATCCTAGTTACTACAATTGCGGTGTCTGTACTGAAAGGTGGGCACGCACTCCCAAGTGTCATTGCCTCCCGTAGCCTGGCCCCAGCTGTCCTGATGAGAAAAGAAAGAACACAAACAAACGCCTTCTCAAACACCGTATGCGCTCAGAGATTTCGTTAAACCATATGGTCTGGTCTATTACCTCGTTTTGAAGCAATTATTTTCATTTACAAAGCCCAATTAATAGAATACAAACTGCTGTCAATTTTCTACAACTGGAGTTAGTCGGCCTTTCCTCTCATTTAGGACGGGATCAGAGCGCCGCCTCGTGGCTACTATGAGTAACAGCACAAGATGACATTCTGCAAAGAAAACAACTCCCAAGGGAGAATCAGGCTGGCTGAGCATTGAAAATCCCAAGGTCTCAGATGACTGGCCAGCTCATATTTCATGGACTTGCCTGACCTAAGGGAAAGACATCCCAAGATTTATCTGAGATGACTGAACGACTGCCCCAGTTAAGATGGAAACAGCCAAATCAGTGTGTTCATTCACTTCATTTACCTCTCAGTCTCAACACTGGATTCCATTTACTGAGACTTCTTTGGCAAATTCTTCTCCTTACCATCAGAAGAGAACACAAATAGATCCTGTGACCAAAATACCTGAGGGGAAAATTTAAAGGACAAAAATTTGTTTTCTGGTCTTGGAGCTTTGAGATGAAGTCCTTGGTTCTGCTGACTCCGAGCTAGCAATGAATCAGAAGAGCAAGAAAGCAGGAGCCTGTACCAAAGGAGGCAGTAGTTCACCTTGTGATGAACCTTCAAAGGGCTAACCTCCGCCATCTGATTCCTACAAGCATTTCCTACCTAATGTTTCCAGAACCTTCCTGGGAATCAAGAGTACACCATATGAACACATGGGAGATGTATCAAATCTAAATCATATCTTTGTATTGCCCTGGATGTTTTTATAGATAATATTTAATATACACAATACTGAGTTGTTATCTCTGTCTTTAATAAATTTTCAATTTACTCATTTCTATTAACTGTTGTATTAGATGCTTTCCTTGTTGAAGTGTCAAGTGCCTGACAAAAGAGACTTAGGAAAGGAAGTCTTGATTGTGGTTCAGCTTTAGGGTGCAGTCCACCACGCGTTGTACCTGCAGGCACGATGTAAGGGATGGATGCTGCGGTCCACCATGGAAAGAAGTCTGCAGTCAGGATGCAGGAGGGACGGCTGCTGTGGTCCACCAGGGATGGATGCTGCGGTCCACCAGGGATGGATGCTGTGGTCCACCACGGAGAGAAGTCACGGTAGTGGGGTTTGATTTGCTCTTCACAGTCTCCCAGCAGTCACGATGCAGGAAGGGATGGATGCTGGTGCTCTGTTTGCTTCCTGCTCGTATGTAGCCCACAATCCCACTCCATGGAGTGGTATGTCCACATTCAGGGGTATGCCGTCCTACCTCCGTTAACCCAGTCTAGAAACTCCCTCACAGACATGCCCACTCTGTCAAAGTGACAATCTCACGCCTAGTTTTCATGGACCACCAGCCAAGGGATATTGATGTATCTGTTTCTAACAAGGTTCTTCTGTCTCAGAATTACTCCCATATTATCTATTTTCTGACATTCTCTTTGCTCCTTGGCAAAACTTAACTCACTTTTTAACATCTTTAAACTTCACCTAGTGTTTTAAGAACGTCATATATAATGACCACTTGCCACCTTATTCTGAGAAAGTGCGGTTGCTCTGACTTACCCTTTAGCTTCTTTTGGGAGTTGAGGGAGGTGCTGCTGTATTCCAATGATCTTAAATTCAGAGAGCTGCTATTTGAAAGAGATGGACATTTTGTCCGATATTGTCAAAAGCATGATAGCAACTGGAAGCGAAGTCGATTTTCTTTTCTCCCAGTCTTCAGTGGTCATTCATACAAACGAGGTGCTGAGCGGTCCTCCTTCCCTTGCTCTTCCTCTCTGCAGCCATCGGTTGCTGTCTCTAAACTGGATCCTCCCGGGAGCACTGCTGCACCCTCATCCTACAGCTGGCTTGGAGATGCTCATCTTCCACCCTCAAAACCAAACTTCTCCCATCATGCACCATCTCCTCCCCCTCCCAAAAAATGTCTCTCATCATAATGGTACCACCTTCTGAGCCATCCAGACTAGAAATCCCTCCTCCTCCGACCTGCTTCAAACCTCACTAACTCTCTCTGTTCCCATTTGTACCCCTTTGTCATAATAATCCTACATAAAGTTTACTTTTCTCACATCTATTCGCTATCTATTCAATGCTTTTAATGTTATAAAATGAAAATTCATCATTTAGTAATACTTCATTGGTTAGGGAAATATATACCATACAAATGGAAATCAAAACTTTAATCTTAGCAGCTATAATTATATCAGGTAGAGTAGACTTTAAGTCAGAAGCTGTTAAGAAAATCAAAGAACACTACTGCATTGATGAAAAGAATAATTCAGCAAGAAACAACAATCAGAAGCAAGTGTGGCCCAACCAGGACCTTGCAGATACATAAAGCAAACATTAAATGTGAAAGGGTGAGAAGACAGCCATGCAATAGTAAAGGAGAACACACTCCAGTTTCCTCAGTGAACAGATCACCAGGCAAGATCACCGAATGAAGAAACCCGAGTTTAGAACACAGGGACTTAAGAGACATTTACAGGACATTCTATGCATTGGTGACAGCATAAGCTTTCTCCCGCTAGCCCACAGGAGACGTCCTATGTTAGATCTCACTATCCAAAATAGAACCAAAATTAGTTAGAGCACAGGGGGCTGAGTCTGTACCTGTCCTCGGGCCTTCTCCTGAGCTCTTTTCCTGTTTGTTTCGTCCTATTCTGATTTGTTTATTCTGTTCTTTCTTATTGTATTATGTTTTAGTTTATTTTGTCATTATCCCTTAGAAGTCTGTTTGTTTTCTAATGGAAGACAGAAATAGGGTGGATCCAGTTGAAAGGGGAGGTGGGAGGAACTGAGGAGTAGAGGGAAACAGCAATAGGAATACACTGTATGAAAAAAAATCTATTTTCCATAAAGGAAAGAAAAAGCAGACTTGAAAAGGAAACATTACAACCAACACTACAGAAATAGTAAAGAAGATCAAAGGGACCTACTATAAATTAAAAAACTACAGTCTTTTTAAAGAAAATTGGAAAATCTAGAACAAATGGAGAAATTCTTGAATGGTTACAACCTACGAATATTAACTAAAATAAATAGAAAATTTATGTTGATCAATTATGTGTAATGGAATTGAAGTAATTAAAAATCTCTCATCTGGCACACGCCTTTAAGCCCAGCACTCAAGAGGCAGAGGCAAGTGGATCACTGTGAGTTCGAGGCCAGCCTGGTCTACAGAGTGAGTTCCAGGAGAGCCAGAGCTACCAAAGAAATCTTGTCTGAAAACACCAAAAACAAATAAAGAAAGAAAGAGGCAGGGGCAGACTCTTTGTAGAGAAGTAAGGGAGATGGCAGCACTGGGCAGGAGGGACACAGCATCCCCCAGCACAGGGTCGGTGGGACACAGCATCCCAGCATCCGCTACAGTTACTTGTCACTGCCAAAAAGTCTGACAAAAACAGTTAAGGAAGAATTGCTTCTGGCTCATAGTCTGATGGTCCTGGCCGTCTTGGTGGGGAAGTTCTTGTGGCAGGAGCCTGAGACAGTTGGATGCTGCCTCTCTGGAGACAGGAAGACTACACTGCCCAGGTGGCATCCTTAGTCCCAGCCTCCACAAAACAGCACTGCCCACAATGACAGTGGGTTTCCCACCGCAGGTTACCTAACCTAGAAACTCCCACACAGACTCAGCCTAAAGGTTTGTTTCACTGCAGCTCCTGAGTCCAGGAATCCAGAGAAAACACCGCTGCCCAGGAAGGAGGGTGTGAGTCTGGGAAAGCACTGGAGTGCCTTCATAAAGAGCACTGTGAAGGAGACAACACGCAGAATTAGATAGGAACGCTACAAACTAACCCACAGCCCTGAACACGGCGACGGGGAAGGGAAGAATTGTCCCTCCCAGGGCTGGATGTGAACACCAGCTGGGAAAGGGAAGGCTCCGGAAGTGAATACAGCAGAAACACAAGTTTGAAAGCAGAGCCACGTTTCATGAAGCAGATGCTGGGAAGCACCAGGCGCCTGCCCGTCTACATCGCTTGTTTTAAGAGTTATGTTTGGGAGCAAAGAGGGAACAGACCCTGCAACTCTGATTAAAGCGGTTCTGCAGGAGGCAACTGCCAAGAGCTCTGGAAACCCACAGAACCACGTGAACACCCCACAGGAGTCTGCAGACAGCTCAGGCTCTGGAAACAGCAGCGCACCCTGCCACAAAGGTAAATACGAGGATGGAGTTGGCCACACAGAGAACCTAGACATTGACACTCACGTAGGGGAAGCTGGTGATCCGGCGTAGAAAGTGGATGGAAATTACCCTGAGCTGCGCTCCAGTTGAGGACTAGACAATTGCTAAGGGAGGGCTGACCTACCCACAATGACTTCTGGGTAGAAACTCAGTCCAACAGGACCAGGGTTACTTGTTTGAACCCCTCTGAGACACTGCCCACAGAAGGAATGAGATCTAACAGGTTTGGACTGGAGACATCAACAACAGCTCTTCCATTAGCGTTGACTCTGGAACCCCTCTCAAGAGAGCGCCCACCCAGCGCCCGCCCGACCCGGAAAGAGTCCTTTGTTTTTACTTTTCATTCCTTGCCCTTGCATAACCACATTTTTTTAAGCTTTGATTGTTCTGCTTCTGTGCCTATGCTGTAGTATCTGCTCCACTATTTCTTACCTAAAACCCAGAGAGTTTCCCTCTCATATCCACGTGGTCCTTCCTCCTACATTAATCCCACAAATTCGAGGAACAAGACCACCAACCCAAATCATGGCCATATTAACTAAAGCAAGCTTTATTCATGTGAACAGACTATCTCCCCGTAAGGTGGGATTCATGAAATCAGAATTGTTGTAGTGAAGTTAAGGTTTTTATGGCTCAGGAGAAGGGGCTTTCCAAATGGGGGTTTGGCAGGAAATAATCGGGGTTCGCAGAAGCAGAACAGAAGCATAGCAACTTGGTCGTAACAACCTTCTGAAACAAAGGCATGGCTGCAAGGTGAGCCAGGAAAAGGGAAGGCAAGAATTAGGACTAAAGAAACCCAGACAGTAAATCTTAAGAACAAGGAGGAGGTTTTCAAACACATGTATGTCATCTGTGCTTAGCACATACACATTACATGTACACACATCTGCAGGGAATATGGACCAAGACCTTACCTGAAAATCATGGGCAGACCAAACCCTGTACATACATGTATACATGTGCTTAAATACACACACACACACACACACACACACACACACACACACACAGCTTATATTAGACACAGTAAGGACTAAATTGAATCATTCCAACATATAACAGTAAAATTACATGTTCCACTATTCTTACCCTTTGAGTACATTATTAAGTAAAATAAGGACTACTTGATCACAATCACTGTAATATTGTGGCAGTCTGATAACCAAGGCCACTAATTAGCTTTAGTGAGGTAGCATATACTGTGTGGATACGCAGTACAATACCCAAGTCACATCCGAGGCCAGATGCACAGGGAGCGTAGGATTTCATCAGCACACAGAGAATTGCACACACTTACAATGCCACTTTCTGATTTTTTTTTCCTTTAACATGTTCAAGTTGTAGCTATCCAAGGGTAACAGAAATCAAGAAAACCAAAACTCAGAGGGTGAGGTGGTGAGGTGGTATTTCTATAGTCACACGTCAGCATCCCACGGGACGCCCAAATGAAGGGACCGCTTACTCTCGAGCGCCATAGCTGTGTCCCCAGTCCTCCACGGCGTGTCGAGCGCCATAGCTGTGTCCCCAGCCCTCCACGGCGTGTCGAGCGCCATAGCTGTGTCCCCAGTCCTCCACGGCGTGTCGAGCGCCATAGCTGTGTCTCCAGCCCTCCACAGCTTGTCGAGCGCCATAGCTGTGTCTCCAGCCCTCCACAGCTTGTCGAGCGCCATAGCTGTGTCTCCAGTCCTCCACGGCGTGTTGGCACAGAAGCAGCAGCCTTCAGCACAGGATACCCGTGTGGGTGGAGGTGACCATGTGCTTTCTGAGTAACACAGCTTTGTCCCGGCTTCCCGCTCTCCGTGTTTCCTAGCTCGAGTGTTCTATGTTAGTGTGACAGAGCCAAGAAACAAACGATAGAAAGTGAGTCTGAAGTTGGGGAAGGATTGCAGCTGCTTTAAGAAGCATTTTCTCCAACAGAATCATTAATGTCTGCCTTAAATTAAGGAGATGGGAGGAAGGCAGAGGCGAGGAGATGAGCATTGACTCGCACGTGATCACTTTATTTCCCGGGGCTGGAATGCAATGGCTCCTTATTAGTCTTAGCATCTTTGTTTGCTTTACTCTTGCTAGGCTCGCTGGCTCTAATTTGTTTACTAAGACAGACGCCGCTGTGAAGTCTGAGCTCTCCACTACTTCAGTTCCACTAAAGATGCCGGTTCTCTGACTCCGTTTTCCCCTGGAGACATATTAGTTAGGACCAAACTGTAGACTTGACAACCACGCATCAGGGGGCGTGTTGAAGTTTAGGTGGGCAGCGGCAGGTAAAGTCACCTTGATTCCAGAACTTTGTCGCCCCCAACTTGCTTTCTCATTTGGGAGTCCAGATGGCTGACCAAGGAGTACTTAAAGGAGCCAAGTTTGAGTAGCTGACGTCCTGACCCTGGACCATGACTCCTGAGGAGAACACCTGCCTGAATGACGGCAGTGTGCCGTTCCCTTCGGTTGGCCATGAGAAGTCTGTCAGCTATGGCTGCCCTGTTTCCGGGCACTCCTCCCATCTGCATTTTAAGAATCTCCTTTGATTCTCATCACGAGCTGGGGCTTCTTTTTTAAATTATCTTGAGTGTGTTTCTTACACAACAAAAACCTGAGGTCTTCTACTGCGATCCCTGATAAAGGGGGTGGCATATTTTTTTTTTTTAAGCAAACATCCCAGAATGTGTAAATACAGAGTTTTGTTATGCTAAGAATGCTTTATTGTGTGGGACCAGGATTCATCCCTAGGGCCTGAGCAGGCTTTTAGAGCCCATTCCTTATGGATGGATTTCTTGCTCAGCCCAGATATATATAGTAGGGAAGACCTTGGTCCTGCCTCAAAGCCAGTGCTAGACTTTGTTGACTCATGGGAACCACGTCCTCTCCGAGGAGTGGATGGGGCGCGGGGGGGGGGGGGGGGGGGGGGGAGTGGTGAGGGAATGGGAACTGGGATTGGTATGTAAAATGAGAAAAGATTGCCACAGAAGCCCAACAGATCTTTGAATGAGGGCAGCCTGCCTTTACAGCTCACTTGTTCCACTTCACTGTTTCCTCCATGTTGTCAACATGGGTGGCATCAAGATTCACTTCAAAGTATTCTTGTGTTTTTACAGTGTAATATCACCTCTTTTTTTGTGTGTGTTTCAGCGTTTTAGTGCCTCAACTCACACATTACCTGTATACTCAGTGACAGAATGGAGCTGGTGTTGCCCAGAACTAAACAATGGAAATGTAATGAGACCATAGTTACAGTTTTAAGTTTCTCAGGAACTACATGTTTAAAAAAATAAAAGACATAGGAAAGCTAAATTTCCAATACTGTATTTTATTCAATGCAAAGCATTTAAAATAACATTTCTACATATAATCAATATGCGATTATTAATGAGATATTTTACAGTTTTGTTCACCAAGTCTTTGTATTTTACACTGAGAGTGCCTCTCAGAATGGCTGTAAATATCTGCCATTAGTGTTTTGCCCAGTGCTGGTCACAGCGATGGGAGCCTGTAATTCCAGGGCTTTGGAGGCTAAAGCCAGAGGAGTGAAGTTCAATGTCAGCCTGAGGTATAAAGTGAACTTGTGTGCTACATGGTGAGGCTGTCTCTCAGAATCTCAGAGAGATGGAAAGAAGCAAGGGAGGCAGAAAAACAGGACAGACACCCATACTGGCCTATAGACAGACTTTACAGATTTAACTGCTGAAAAGGCAGAACTAAGGTGCTGAAATACTTCAATGTTTCTAATAAATGCATTGAGAAATGTTTTTTAATTAAATTAACTAAAGTTAAGCATAACTAAAATTCACTCGCTTTACAAGTTTCCCAAGTGTGGTGGGGGCTTTGTGCCTTCCCTTCCCTGCAGCTAGCTGCGCTCAGCAGCCATGTGGGTGGTATGCGAGCCAGGACACGGGATGAGCACACTGCATCAGCCTCCCTTGTCTTGGGCATCGCTGTCCAGAGCTGGCTCTCCAGAGCCGGCTCTCCAGAGCTGGCTCTCCTTCGGTGTCTAACACTGTTGCTGCTCCACAGGCGTGGCCCGATTTCAGGACTGCTTAGGGACAGAAGGCAAATCCGTCCTCTGTCAGTTGCTGAGCATTGAGTGAATGCTGAAAGACTTGCCTAGGGTACATGAGAGATTTTGAAGAGTCCTGAGAACACACTATTTAAAGCAGTCTCGTTCCGCACCCTACCACAGGCCAACAGGGGAATGCACTCAGGTTAAATGTTGAGAGAGAACATGTAAAACGCTATAACAGAAAGCCGAGTGCTATAAAAGCATATAGTCTGGAAAAAAAATTTTTTTAAAGTTTCCCAAGATGGAATATTTTAGCCAGAATTTAAAGAATGAGGAGGATTTGGTGTGTGTGTTGTGCAGGGCAGGAAAAATGCCAAGAGAAAGAACAAGTGCCAAACACCTGCGGCAGAATGGGAGCACTGAGCCGGGACGAGGGCTCAGAGATGCCGTGGTGTTCCTCCTCCAGGCCCCAGCGTTGCTCAAAGGAGTGCAGAGGGCATCAGAAAACCTCGCATTGTGTTGCTTGTCATTTTTACCGTCTGATATGGCACGCGAGATACCTAAGTTTATAATTTATCCGTAATTTAACCGTAATTAGGCACAAAATTTTACTCCGGATATATTTTTAATTGCCAGTATTTTAGTATTTTTACGAGGCGCATGCTGTGAAGCATTGTTTCCGCTTTGTTAGTGCACAGGAGAGCACACAACAGGAAGCAATGGGCGTGCCTGTGGAGCCTAAGCAGCAGCAGCACGAGGCCTGTGCTCACTTGGCTACCTAAGTGTCTGACTCACACCCCGGAGAGCCCTGCTGAGCAGGCTAAACTGCTTGTGTGGTCAGACATTTGGGGCGATGCATGCACTTCCCCCTCTCAAGGCTCAACCAGCATAATAAATGTCAATTAAAGCTCCGTGAAGATTTTCAACCCTGAAACTCAATTGAAACTGTATATCTAGACTCACTAAGGACTTGTCTTCAAGTCTGTTCTAGAAGCGTATTTACATTTACTGTGGGCGACCTGGATGCACACAGCCTTGTATTTGCACAGACATCACCCCCAGTTACCTTAGGTATTGCTTCAGGAGGGCTTATAAGCTGGAATATGTATTAAATGTCAGTAGAATCAGTTTTCTTTCAATACATACACACAAAGAATCAACTTGTACCAGAACTAAAGTACAGTAGAGAATAAAGCAGACAGTCCCCCACTCCATCCGCCTGGAAGGGTCTTCTATGATGCTACCAGCCCCTTTCCATGCCCGGTCGTGTCTTCACATGACTTAACTGCTTTGTAAAAGACAGCAATTCATAAAACAGGTCACTGCTATCTTCTAGGCTTTGCAAAAGCATTTACGTCTTATGTGTAGTTCAATAATTTAGGCGTCAGAGGTTCCCATTTTAGCTTAAGTAGCCCAAGCTGCCAGCTGCTGAAAGTCATCGTCCTCGGTCCTCCTGGATGGCGCTGGAACACAAAAGTGAGGAGATCAGTCGTCAGCGTGCTTACGTATACAAATCTGTCGTCAGCGTGCTTACATATACAAATCTGTCGTCGTCGGCGTGCTTACGTACACAAATCTGTCGTCGGCGTGCTTACGTATACAAATCAGTCGTCGGCGTGCTTACGTAAACAAATCACTGACCGCAGCAGCCTGCCTACTGCTCTGAGAACCTATGTGGGCGCGGGTTGTGGGGTGTGCACACACCTGCTCGAGATCGGTGTGCACTGGAGGGCATGCTGGGCTTCCTGCTGGGCTGTGAGGGGAGGGAAGAGGCCGGCACATTCGGAAGCTGCATCTTTGTCATCTTCTTATTTAATTCTTCCTGCTCCAGTTCCTCAAGTTCCGCCAGCAGCTCATCCTGAACACAGAAGGGAGAATTACGGAGTTAGTGTTACAGGAGGTGGCTTCCCTAAACAGAGTGAAGAGAACATCTGCCACCCAAATGATATGTGTGAACCCAGTGGAACGGAATATTTATTATTCTAAAATTAAGCAACACTGAGCAATGATTAGAAATGAATACTTCGGGTTGTACAAATTTGTTGTAGTTAATCTTATAATACTTCAGCAAACAGCCAGCCATTCCGGTAATTTGGGCTGAATATATAATCTCCTCAGGTTCTGGAAATTTACACCTTGACTGTCATTTTTTCAGTATGTTCTTTTTCTTTCTCTCCTGTTGAGAATCTCTACAATTTTAATTAGAGGAAATAAATATTTTCAGTTGAGTAAATACTATTGAAAATAAAACAAGCATAGAAAATATATTGCACAGAAAGTAAAAAAAATACCACAGATCCTCTATCAGATCATTAAAGTCAATATAAATTGTGTGTTTAGGTGATTTTGTTCACGGTGCTGGGGATGGTACAGCAGTGTCTGCTCGTGCTAGGCAAGTGCCGTGCCACTGAATTACGTCCCCAGCCCATGAGTTCATGTGAGGAAAACTCAAAATTAGTATAATGTATTTTCCTTTATAGTGGACTCAGAAAGCCTGGCTTAATCAAACTATTCTCCACCCAACACCTGTAAAAAAAAAAAAAAAAAAAAGAACAAAAACAAAAAAAACAAAAAAAACTCCCATCAGCTTGAGGTCTTAAGGACATTGGTCACCTCCTGCATAATCTGAGATAGCTCACACCTGCCTAATCTGAGATAGCTCACACCTGCTAATCTGAGATAGCTCACAGCTGCCTAATCTGAGATAGCTCACACCTACCTAATCTGAGATAGCGCACACCTGCCTAACCTGAGATAGCTCACACCTACCTAATCTGAGATAGCTCACACCTGCTAATCTGAGATAGCTCACACCTGCTAATCTGAGATAGTTCACACCTGCTAATCTGAGATAGCTCACACCTGCTAATCTGAGATAGCTCACACCTGCTAATCTGAGATAGCTCACACCTGCTAATCTGAGATAGCTCACACCTGCTAATCTGAGATAGTTCACACCTGCCTAATCTGAGATAGCTCACACCTGCCTAATCTGAGATAGCTCACACCTACTTAATCTGAGATAGCTCACACCTGCCTAATCTGAGATAGCGCACACCTCCCTAACCTGCGATAGCTCACACCTGCTAATCTGAGATAGCTCACACCTGCTAATCTGAGATAGCTCACACCTGCTAATCTGAGATAGCTCACACCTGCCTAATCTGAGATAGCTCATACCTACTTAATCTGAGATAGCTCACACCTGCCTAATCTGAGATAGTTCACACCTGCCTAATCTGAGTTAGCTCACACCTACTTAATCTGAGCAAGCTCACACCTGCCTAATTTGGGAATTCACTCCAGCTCCCGCAGAAGTGACTGGCAGTCTAAACAGAACATCTCACTATACCTCAGAGGCTGTCATATGAGAAATGATGAGAAGACAGAAGGGGGAGAGCTTGGTCTGACCTTAGGCGGGACCATGCTTATTCACAGCAAAGGGGCATCTTGTCACCCACGTGTGTCACAGGAGCAGGAAGGACTACTACCATACATAGCATTCCCTCCCAGCATCCACTAGGGAACCTGGAAGGTGCAGTCATTCAGCAGGGAGCTATCAGAGAAGGTCTAGCCTACCCGTGTACTCATCCAATTAGATTCTTTATTCACCCATCATTCAACAAATTTATTGAGGGCTCATTACTGGCAGTGCCAGGGTAAATCAGCATGCCCTACATCCAAGGGGCCCATGCTTGAATTTGTGCACATGTACATGGATCCATATTTGGTTCTTTTGTTGCTGTTGTTTTAAGACAAGGCCTCTCTATGTATCTCAGGTTGGCTTTGAATTCACCATGTGACCCAAGGTTAACCTTGAACTCACAATCCTCCTGTTCTTCTACATAGGGCCAGATAGTATTTTGGGCTTTGCAGGCCAGATACCTTCCTGGTTCAGGCTCTTCTTTCTTATTTTCTACAGCTTAAGAGAGTTGAAACCATTCTTTCCTTGAGAGCTACATAAAAATAGTCCATGACTGATCTGACCTACAGGTCAACACCTTATGTGTACGAGTGTATTGCCTGCATGTCCATAAGCGTATCACATGCGTGTCTGGTGCCCACAGAGATCAGAAGAGGACGTCATCCATACTGGCAGAGTGGATGATTTTGATCCCTGCTGGGAATGCTGGGAGCAGAGCCCAAGTCTTCTGCAAAGGCAACAAGTGCTCTTAACCTCTGAGCCATCCCTCCAGCCCCACTCCCATAGCAGTTCAGAGCATTGCTAGCAGCAAACTGTCACTTCCTAAAACTCTGTGGGCCACTCGCTACTCATCATAGAAACAGAAAGCTGTGCTATTCTGTCCCTTGGGACTGTGCCTAGGAATGTCTTCATCCTGGACATGTGCAACTTGAATGGAACCATTAAAATTTCCATCGTGAGCACCACGAATGTAGCTACAGCCTTCCCGGGCTGCGGGACTGATTGATATGAACGGAACGGGAGTGTAAACAATGCCACTCCACAATTACTTGTTTCATAGACTGAGGGATGAGCGGAGCAGCCGAACTCCTAACTTAGCAGCCAGGAGCACAGTCATCTGCTGCTACTGAGCGACACCGTCTGCTCTATGGGCAGATGCGAGAGCACGTGATCCTTCAGAATGAGACTATTTATACTCCAACCATTAAACATCACTAACTTCATATAACCGCACAATGTTTTCTTTTTCCTTAATATCTAAAAACCTAATTAAGAAGCTGTTTGCCAAACCATAGTCATCTTTCCTTGAAATCAGCTGCTAACACCTCATTTCCCGCCTGGAAAATGATACTTCCCATAAATATCATTTATTTGTTAAGCAATAAACAAATTGTCTGCTATATGTGATAGGAAGCTGCCCCTGAGAGCAGCCACAATGGCACATTCTCTAGGATTGCACCTACCTCATCAAAGCCATCGGCAAACTGAACCCTCTGAGAAAAGGCTTCTGAGATTTCTTGGGCGATGTCCTGCTGCTCTGTGATGTCCTGCATCAGGTCATCAATTTTGTTCAGATCCCTGGGGAACATTTTGTTAGAACTTTAGAGTTTCATCTTACAATTATGAATTTAGACTTAATTCCATATGAAAATAAGTTTATTTCAGATATACTCTTTAGTTACCTCAGCACCATAACAAAAATTCCTGGTTCAACATTCATCAGTTAAGAAAAAAAAATAATTAGAGTGTCAAAAAGTTAGTAACCCTGGACAATCACATGTATTTTCGATATTACCTTCTACCTTCAAGAATCACTTGAAATAGAAGAGTTTGGGAGGTGCATGGTAGAGTGTGTGCACTGCCCCTATGTGGATGTCCCTTAAATCGCTGAGAACCACCATGACTGAGATAGCACAGTAGTTCTCAGCAGCCAATCCTGAAGCAACTCTGTAGAGAAAGAGAGTCACACAGTAGCTCTGAAATGCTGACTTGAGAGTTTGTTTCCCTTGCAGAGAATGTGGGGGGGGGGGGCGCTGAAACAGTAGGATTTGGCCCAGCACACCCTCAGGGAAGCTACAACCTCAGCCAATGGCGCAGGAGCAAGCAGGTCCAAGCTCAGGACAGCTGCTTCACGGTTAGTCTCTGAGGCCTCCAGGCCAGGCTCCAGCTTGCTTTTGTAACCCTGTTTCTGAATCTTTCCTCCAGCTCAGAAAGCAGGCCAAAGCAAGGAAGTGAATGTCCTTCAATATGAAGTACCCTCACCATTGAAAGGCTGAGCCCAGAGGACCTCCCCCCCCTCCCGCGCCGTCTTTTCAGTTCCTCAGACTCTACTACTACAGAACTGAGAACTTCGGCATGTTTTCACAGGTAATGGAAGGGAATTCTGTTATCATTTCCCTACCACCCGTTATGCGCAATCCTTATTAGAGCTGCAGCAAATGTGTTTATTAAAGGGGGGTACCGAACATGTGTAACCACAGGCTGGGACTGAGACTAAACTTCTCTCCAAAGAGCACATTGTCTCATGCTACTAAGGGACTTGAAGGTAAAGCTCAGCTTTGCAATCCACTTCAGCACTCAGTTTACCACCGTGGGCTACTGGGGTCCAATCGTACACATTGGATCTCTGAAGTGTCAAAATGGCAGCTGGCTGATGAGTTACTAAGGCAAGAAGATGGCCTCAAAGAGGTCTTCATAACCCCAACCGCTACCTTTGCCTCTTCTCGCCCTCTGGAACCGAGTCTGTATCTCAGCACTTACTACTCCTTGTCCAGGAGTCTACAGACACTTGTCACTGTCCCTAATCAGCAGAGGACCAAGTCCCAGGTCTTCATTGCCCACAGTGAACATAGACCATGGTGTCTTACCACATCTCAGAGACTGACTGCTCAGTGCTTGCTTGCAGCAGGAACTGTGCTATATCTAGCATCTCACTGAATTTCTCAACAACCAGAAGTAAGTAAGAAATGACAGGCAAGGAAATTGAGTCAGGGGAACATAGAAAGTCATTTTCCAGGGTATAGTCAACTTTGGGAATGGGATTACAGCCAGAAAACTATAAACCCTGGTCCCAGAAACTAATACTTTATGTCAGGGGCTTTCAAATAGTAGGTGATGTCCGTCATGGCCTGGGGATCTCAGTTAAAACAGAAGTTCTGTTCTCCGGTTAAATTCAAGGAGGCTGGGTGTCTGCAAGCTTTTGAGCAGCTTATATCTAGATGATTCTCATAGACACCAAAGTTTGGCAACCACTATTCTACAGTTCTAACACCTTCACTGACCTTAGAATCCTAAAATTACGGTTTTTATAGATAGGATTTCATAAAGGAACTGAGAAACAGTAAAAACAATATTCTATACATTTTTTTCTTTTTTTTTTATTTTGTCACTGGAAATTCAAAACTACTTCTGAGAGAGCATCCCACTCAATATGCTGAACAGTGATCTCGTCCTACCAGAACCGTCATACAGTTTCACAGGCTCTCCCCAACATTAAGGACAAGGAGTCCGGGTCACTCACATGTTTTCATGAACGGCTTTCATTGCCTTGGCTGCAAAGCCCATGTTCCGTAAGACCTCAGTGTTGGTGTGCGAGTTCTCTAGCGCTTCCCGCTGGAACTCAATGGTGGACAGGGTGCCATCAACCTGCGAGAGCTGCTTCTCAAACCTCTTCTTCCTTTTCAACGCCTGCAAGGCAGCTAAACAAGGAAGAAACCGGTGTTTGTATCAGAAGAAACAGCTACACTCGCTTAAGAGGCTCAGACCATGCATGGACTCAGAACTGCTGAGTCCATTAAACAGCCCTGAGACAAGGGGAACATCTGTGTCTTCATCTCCACACCAGCTATTCTCTCGAAACACTCTGTTATTCTTTCTTACAAAGATCTGGCGAGGGTAAGAGGACGGAAAGTCAACTTGCATAGTCACAAAATATGCCACAGAAATACATATGTTCATGTCGTATAGGGGGTAAAGGTTAAGTATATTAGGAAAAGCCATACCAAAAAAAAAAATCTTTACAAGAGGCAAAGACTTTAATGGCTGTCAAATCTAGCCTCCTTTCTTGAAGACAAATTTACTAAAACTCAAAGAAACACAATGACTTGCTAAAGGCAGCCAGTTTAAGGCAGCCAGAACGTAAGGTCCTGAGCATCTTGATTTAAAGGGAGAAGGCCCTTAGGTTGATGTCCCAAAATCAGTGCAGCTGGAGTCCTGCTCCAGGGCCAGATGGCGCCCTGCTGAGAGGGTAGAGCACTGTTTCTGAGATACAAGATCTGAATAATCCTCCCCCTGGCCAGTTACTTGCTCCACTTGGAAACCACAAAACCAAGAGTCCTTTGGACTGTGTCACCCTGTGAGATAGCCTCCAAAAGGGCTCAAAACATCCAGGTTGTCAAGACATTTGGGGAAAATCCAAGAAGAGAACAGTAGAAGTGTGTTATAATATGTACAATGTGTAATATACAGAGAAAAGACAACTAAACAGATTTGGCAATGGAAGTCAAGTAGTTTGTGGATTCAGAAGGAAGCAGGCAAATTATCACAACAAATCTCTGGGGAAACCTCCCAGTCTATGCTGGTCAAGGGCTTCTCTGTAGATTCAATGGATTTCACTATTTATTCCATTGTGCCCAGAGTCTCACACAGCCATGGCCTCTTGGAAGTTCTTACTAGTGATCGATGTAGCTCTATTCTTCCCAAGGCTGCCTGTTGGGCAGCCACCACCATAAATGACACAGTAACTGCCTGAAGTGGGGACTCGACAGAAAACAAATGTTTATTTAATGAAATCCTCCATTCTGGGAAGACAACAGAATCCAAGGCAGAAATCCAAGAAAATGATAAAGGATCATGCACACTCCACCCCATGCCACCTTGGTGTCTGAATTCAGAATCCACCTTGGTAACACTAAGGTGACTGTGGTATGGTTTGTGATTCCCCAGATGGTATAAAGAAATATTAACCCAAATGCTATGGCAAGCTGCGATGTATTAGGAGAAGGAAGAGTCAAGCGAACCATGGGTAAAAAATCTAAGAAACAAATGAGGAGACTCAGGCCGCAGAAGCCAGCACCCGTGTAGGCAGAATACAGAAGAGATTTGCAGTGACTTTATTTGTGGAGATAGGCAGTATTTTGTGAAAGATCCATGGACAGCAAAAAATTTTGAAAACCCATATAAAAAATACCCTATCACATTTTTATTCCTTTTCCTTGAAATCCCATTTTACTTTATTTAAAATTAGTATTTGAAATTCTCTTTATTATAATCTGTCTGCAATAATTTTATGTAAATCTCTATTTCAAACATGGTTTGTTAGCTTACTTGTTTGTCTTTGAGACAGGATTTCATTATGTAGTTCAGGCTGGATTCAAACTCATAAATGCCTTGTCTCAACTTCCAGAGTCCTAGAATTTCAGGCATGCACCACCATGCCTAACTCAAAACTAGGATACTTGTTTTGTTTTTTTTTTGAATGCTAAAAGATTTTCCACGTGGTTATACATGTAAAGTCTATCTACAAAGTGAATTCTTTAGAACATCATGGCAACAGGAACTGCTGAAGACTTTGAACAATACTTGAACGGATATATGCATTAGAATTCTTTCCAGTATAAATCTGTGTGTGAGGGTTACAAAAACTGGATGTGCTGAAGACTTTCCCACATTACAGATACTGTGTAAGATCTTTATGTTTGTTAAAATGACAAGAACAAAGAAATAGTCTATATACCATGTGTACATACAAAAGGTTTCTAACCAGTGTGAATGTTTTTACTCTTCCACCAAGTGAATCTAGTAAAGACTTTCTGACAATGGTTACACACATTAGGCTAATGACTAGTGTGGAAAGTTTCATGTTTGTTATGATCACAAGAGCAGCTGAAGGCCTTTTCACAATTCTTATGTGCATAAGGCTTTACTTTCAAGTGTACTATTTTATGCCTGTCTACAGAATGAACAGTTTCCACATCTTTTACACACGAAGAGTTCCTCTCCAGTGTGATTGTTTTTCATGTAAATAAGGACAAATTGAAGTGCTGAAAGGTTTCCTGTAATGTTTACATGCAAAAACCTTCTCTCCAATTTGAACCCTTTCATGGATGTTCAGCTGACTGGAGTGGGTAAATGATTTCCCACAACGCACACATGCATAACACTTCTCTTCAGTATGATCTCTTTCATGAACTTTCATGAATAGAAATTGATGAAGGGTTTTACACAATACTTACATGAACAAAGCTTCTCTAAAGTATGACTTCATTCATGTATGTTATGACTACTGAGGTCACTGAAGGCTTTTCCAAGATGTTTACATGCTCAAGACTTTTTTTCCGTGTGAATCTTTTTATGAATGTTCAGGTGATTGGAGCAGGTAAACATTTTTTCACACTGCTTAAATGTGTAAGAATTCTCTCTAATGTGAACTCTTTTCATGAGTCTTACAAGAACTGAAACTGGTATAGGCTTTTTCACAATGCCTACATGAAAAAGGTTTCTCTGTGGTGTGACTCCTTCCATGTCTGTTACAACTACTGGGGTTGTTGAGTGATTTTCCACCATGCTTAGACACATAAGGCTTTTGTCAGTGTGAATTATTTCATGGATGTTCAGATGCCCACATCAGAAACAGTTTTTCCACAATGCTTGCATGTATAAGTCTTCTGCTTCTCTGCAGTGTGGCTCCTTTCATGTCTGTTACAATTACTGGGGTGCTTGAAGGCTTTTCCACAATGCTTATATGCATAAGGTTTTTTCCAATATGAATTATTTCATGCATATTCAGAATCCTAGGACAGAAAAGGGCTTTTCTACAATGCTTGCATGTATAATTCCTCTCTGCCGTGTGCATTCTTTCATGAATGCTACAAGCACTGGAACTGGTGTATGATTTTCCACAATGCTTACATGCATAAGTTTTCTCTGCAGTGTGAATTCTTTCATGAATGTTTCAATAAGAAGAACTGGTGATGTTTTTCCCACAATGCTTACATGCATAAGCTTTCTTTGCAGTGTGCTTCCTTTCATGTCTGTTACGACTACTGCGATTGTTGAAGGCTTTTCCACAATGCTTACATGTATAAGGCTTCTTTCCAGTGTGAATTACTTCATGGATATTCAGATTACTGGAACAATAAAAGCCTTTTCCACAATGCTTACATGCATAAAGTTTCTCTGCAGTGTGGTTTCTTGCATGTCTGTAACGACTACAGGGCTGGCTGAAGGTTTTTCCACAATGCTTACATGTATAAGGTTTCTCTACTGTGTGCCTTCTTTCATGTATGTTATGACTACTGTGATTGTTAAAAGCTTTTCCACAGTGCTTACATGCATAAGGCTACTCTCCAGTGTGGCTCTTTATGAATGTTTCGATAAGAAGAACGGGTGAAATTTTCTCCACAATGCTTACAAGCATAGGACTTTTGTCCAATGTAACTGCTTTGATGACTGTTACGATGATTGAATTGGGTGAAGGCTTTTCCAAATGTATAGAAGCATATGGCTTCTCTCCTTTGTGAGTTACTTTCTGTTTCTCAAAACATGTTGCATATTTAAATGTTTTGCCACATTGCCTACAAATGTACCTTTTCTCTTCAATGTGACTTTTTTCATGGTTGGTAAGCTCACTGGAATCAATGAGGAATCCTTCTGAGAGACTACAAACAGATTGTTTCGCTTCTTTATGGTTTTCTTCATCATTCTGGCCATGTGTGCATCTCATGAAGACATCCTCAGTGAGTTTATCTCCAGTGTGAGTTCTCTCCTGAGGCTGATCGAAACAGACTCCTACAGGCTTCATTTCATTATTATTTTTTTCCCTGGGTTTCTCTTCAGGAGAAGTTTCAAATACCTGAAGTGATTCAGAATAACTGATATCTTTCCAATGTTTCTGATGTTTAAAATCTTTTGCCACAGCTCACTTATACAGTGGTGGTTTCCCTCTACCTTTTTCTCTGAGATACCCATGTAAGGATAAATGACCAAAATGTTTGTTGCAAGCAATGGAGTCTCATGAGCTCTTACTCTGGAAGGCATGTCTTTATTGATCATACTCTCTGGAATAGGTTGCTGGTTTTTATCACACTCATTATGACATTCATTTACATGGTCTTTCTCAGTCCTCTGGATCTCCATATTCCTGCTGAGGTCTTTATAGTCCTCTTCAATATTTTCTTCTAGTGTTTTTTTCTATGGAGATCAGGTTAGAAAATGTTTCCTTCATCACATCTCTGTAGAGATTCTTTTGACTAGAATCCAACACAGCCCACTCTTCTGAGGCGGAGTTCACTGCCACATCCTCAATATTTACTGGCTCCATTTTGTACTGCTGATGTGTCTCAGTTTCCTCCCAAGAGGTCTGGGATACTTGTTTTCAATAGCATATAATTGACAGCTTATTCAATAGTCACTATTTTAATACATTATTTTGTCTCATTTATTGTAATAACTTTTTGGTTTATGGATATGATATTTTATGCATTTTCTGATTACTATACTCTTTATCCTCTTTTTCCCTTTATGTGAGATGATAAATACCTTTGTTCATTTTTTACTTTGATTACTTGTATATACTACATTTTTTTCCTCAGATGCATATATTTGTATTTACATATAATGTATTTGTGGAGTTTTATAACTCTTTTAAAAATTAATTAATATCACCAACAACAAAAACTAAAAGAAAAAGGAACTAACAGTCACTGATCATTAATATCCCTTAATACAAATGAATTCGACTTACCTAAAAAAAAAGACACAGGCTAAAGCCGGGTGGTGGTAGCATATTCCTTTAATCCCAGCACTCAGGAGGCAGAGACAGGCAAATCTCTGTGAGTTTGAGGCCAGCCTGGTCTATAAGAGCTAGTTCCAAGACAGGCTCCAAAGCTACAGAAAAACCTTGTGTCAGAAAAAAAAAAAAAAGGACCCAGGCTAACAGATTGGATACAGAAACAGAATCCATCCTTCTGCTGCATACAAGAAACTCCTCAACCTCAAAGACAGACATCACTGCAAAGGAAAGGGCTGGGAAAAGATTTTCCAATCAAAGGGACCCAAGAAACAAGCTGGTGTAGCTATCCTAACATCTAACAAAATAGACTTCAAACTAAAATCAATCAAGAGACAAAGAAGGACATCTCATATTAGTCACAGGAAAAATCCATCAAGAGAAAATCTCAATACTGAACATCTATGCCCCAAATACGAGGGCAACCTCATATGTAAACGGAAGTATTACAAAAGCTTAAATCACACTACACACTAAGAGTGGAAGACTTCAATACCTCATTCTCACCACTGGACAGGTCTGCCAGACAGAAAATTAACAGAGAAATAAGGGAAATAACAGATGTTATGACTCAAGTGAACATAACAGACATCTATATAACATTCCATCCAGACATAAACAAATATATTTTCTTCTCATCACCTCATGGAAACTTCTCAAAAATTGAACGCATGCTCGGTATCAAAGTAAACCTCAACAGATACAATAAAAAAAAAAAAAAACTGGAATAACCCCATGTATCGTATCGCATCACCATGGCTTAAAATTAGAATTTAACAGCAAAACTAAGTTCAGAAAGTCCACGAACACGTGGAAATTTAACAATGCTTACCTGAATCACCATTGGGTCAAGGAAAAAAATAAAGGAAAAAATTAAAGACTAGCTAATATTCAACAAAAATGATCACACAGCATACCTAAATTTATGGGACACAATGAAAGTGGTGTTAAAAGGAAAGTTCATAGCACTAAATACCTGCATAAAGAAACTGGAAAAGTTCCACACCAGTGAGCCAACAGCACACCTGAAAGCTCTAGAACAAAAAGAAGCAAACGCATTCAGGAGGACTAGAGGCCAGAAAATAATCAAATTGATAGCTGAAATTAACAAAATAAAAACAAAAGAATCAATGAGACAAAAGAGGTGATTTGTCAAGAAAATCAACAAAATAGACAAACCTTTATCTATCCAAACTAGCCAAAGACACAGAAAGAATATCCAAATTAACAAAATCAGAAATGAAAAGGGGGACATAAAAACAGACACAGAGGAAATCCAGAGAATCATCATGACACACTTCAAAAACTTGTACTCCACAAAACTGGAAAACTTTAAGGAAATGAACAGTTTTCTAGATAATTATCACTTACCACAATTAAATCAAGACCAGATAAACAAATTAAATAGACCTATAACCACTAAGGAAATAGAAACAGTCATCAAAAAGTCTCCCAACCAAAAGAAGCCCACATCAGATGGTTTCAGTGCAGAATTCTACGAGATTTTTAAAGAAGAACGAATACCAATACTCCTCAAATTATTCCACACAAAAGAAACAGAAGGAGCATTGCAAAACTCCGTTTACTAGGCTACAGTTACCCTGATACCCAAACCACACAGAGACACTACTTAGAAAGAGAATTACAGACCAATCTCACTCATGAACGTTGATGCAAAAATACTCAATAAAATACTGACAAACTGAATCCAAGAACACATCAGTAAAATCCTCCACCATGATCAAGCAGGTTTCATCCAGAGATGCAGGAATAGTTCAACATACGAAAATCTGTCAGTAAACCACCATATAAGCAAACTAAAGAAAAAAAAAAAAACACCTGATCATCTCATTAGATGCTGAAAAAGTCTTCGACAAAATTCAAATGGATTAGAGATCTCAACATAAAATTCATCACACTAAACCTCATAAAAGAGAAAGTGGAAAGTACACCTGAATGCATTGGCACTTCCTAACTACAACCCCAATAGCACAGACACTGAGAACAACAATTACTAAATGAAACCTCCTTAAACTGAGAAGCTTCTGTAAAGCAAAGAACATGGACAACAAGACAAAATGGCAGCCTACAGAATGGGAAAAGATCTTCACCAACCCCATATCAGACAGGGGTCTGATCTCCAAAATATATAAAGAACTCAAGAAATTTGACATCAAAAGAACAAGTAATCCAATAAAAAAAAAATTGAAGTACAGACCTAAACTCTCAATGCACAGATCTCAAAAGGCTGAAAACTACTTAAAGAAATGCTCAACATCCTTAGCCATCAGAGAAATGCAAATCAAAACAACTCTGATATTCCATCTGTAAGGATGGCCAAGGTCAAAAACACTGATGATAGAGAGAATGTGGGGATGTGGGGTAAGGGGAACATTCCTCCATTGCTGGTGGGAAGGAAAACTTATACAGCCACTTTGGAAATCAGTATGGCAATTTCTCAGAAAATTAGAAACAACCTACCTCAAGACCCAGCAATACCACTTTTGGGCATATACCCAAAGTAGGCACACTCACACTACAAGGACATATGCTCAACTATGTTCAGAGCAGCGTTATTCACAATAGCCAGAACCTGGAAATGACCTAGATGCCCCTCAACTGAAGAATGGCTAAAGAAAATGTGGTACATTTACATGATGGAGTACTACTCAGTGGGGGGGGGAAAAGGCATCTCAAAATCTACAGGCAAATGGATGGAACTAGAAAAAGTCATACTGAGTGAAGTAACCCAGACCCAGGAAGACAAATATATTATGTACTCACTCATAAGTGACTTTTAGACATAAAGCAAAGAAAAACTATCCACAACCCTAGAGAACCTAGACAACAAAGAGGACCCTAAAAGAAACAGAGAGATATACATGGATCTAAATAGGAAGGAAAGACAAGCTCTCCTGAGTAAAGGGTAGAAGGGGGAAAGGGGAGGGAAGGAAGGGAATGTAGAAAAACGTATAGCACACTAAAAACAATAAAAAAAGAAAGAAAAAAGAAAATTTATATCTATATGTTGTTTGGAAATTAGATTATCTTATCATCACAGTCTACAATATCTAAATAAAATAATCAAAAATTTTACTTCTATAATCCCATCATTTCAGAGGCTGAGGGTCACAAATTTGAAGGAAGCCTAGGACATGATAGCCAGTTTCAAAACAGCCTGGTCTATACAATGAGATCCTTTCGTTCATCAAAATACATTACTATTAATAACAGCAGTATTGCTAGTTGATTATTGCTAATCTTTCTGTCCTTTTAATTTTAAAAGACTCTTGTTAATACTTGTATTAAACTTCACAATTTCAGTTATTTACATTAAATTATAGTGTTTATTCTTTCTTATTTTCTTATCATTGCTCCCTGTATCCCACGTTGTTCTCATTCTTAGATTTAAAACATTTTTCTGGAGTGAGTCTTCTTTTGTTCTGGAAAGTGTTTTCATCCTCACATACAAACACTAGCATATAAAGGTGGACACATATAAATTCTCTGAATACCTACAAGTCTAAAATGTCTTCAGATTACTGGGGACAGTGCTGTGTCGTCTGCTCCTTCCTCTTGGTCAGGAAGTTCCACACCATCCATTCCAGTCGTGAAGACATGGCTGCAGCTCCTCTAGCAATAGTGCCTGGATACTCACGCACCGTAGAACCAGGTCTTCCCTCTAGCAATAGTGCCTGGATACTCACACACTGTAGAACCAGGTCTTCCCTCTAGCAATAGTGCCTGGATACTCACACACTGTAGAACCAGGTCTTCCCTCTAGCAATAGTGCCTGGATACTCACGCACCGTAGAACCAGGTCTTCCTTCAGTTTCAGAAAATGGTTTTCTATTGCTTCCTTTGTTACTTCTTCTCTGTTATTTCTATGTACTCTCTTCTGAAATCCTTATTTTTTTAGCCATATCTTTTTAAAATTTTATTAGCTGTATTTTTATATAGTTAACATTCTCTTTTTTGTCTCTGTGTTTCAAAATCCCTATAAGTCTAAAACTATCTTAATTAACATCTCTGCATTTTTGTTGGAAGTTCTAGGACTTCTTGACTTTGATTTCTAGATCTCTAATTTATCTTCAGTTACATTCTTTTCTGCTGGGTTTTCTTTTTAAGTATTTTGCTTGTTGTAGGATTAGTTTGTGTTTCAGTTTGGTAACTGTAACACTCAGTTCTAATCCACAATGAATGTCTATAGATGTTTGAAAATGGTAACAGTAACATAGTTTATCAAAGTCTACAGCTTGCTTGATGAACTCATCCTTATGAAATTTCCTGGACAAACACAGACAGATACAACCCTGAACATTCCTTATTCCTCTAGTCTCGGACAGCTGTGCTGAGGTTGGTATCAATGTGCACTTCTGAAGTCCCTATCGCCTTTATGGAAAAGCTGCAGATTTTTCTGAGTGCCTGAAAGGCACATATCCTGAGGGCCATTCATAGATGTGCTTATGAATATTCATGGTGCACTCTGGTATCACTACCTCCTTGATAGCAGAACATCCCTTCTTTTCCTCAACATGTTTCCTAGCAGGAGACTTTCTGGTGCACCCAACATGTTTCCCAGCAGGAGACTTTCTGGTGCACCCAACATGTTTCCCAGCAGGAGACTTTCTGCTGCACCCAACATGTTTCCCAGCAGGAGACTTTCTGCTGCACCCAACATGTTTCCCAGCAGGAGACTTTCTGCTGCACCCAACATGTTTCCCAGCAGGAGACTTTCTGCTGCACCCAACATGTTTCCCAGCAGGAGACTTTTTCTGGTGCACCCAAGTTGGAAAGAAAGTGTTTGAGCTTTTTGAGATATTTTGATGTAGAATTTCCCTCTGTATGCTGTAATTACCATTGATTAATAAAGAATCTGCTTTAGGCCTACAGCAGGGCAGAACAAAGCTAAGCGGGGGAGGTGGGCAGGGACGAGACAACACAAAGATGGCGACACACGACTAAACTGAATGCTGGGAGAAAGAAGGTGGAGTCAGGAGACGCCATGTAGCCACCAGAGGGGAAAGATGCAAGTTGCTAGCTGGAACCTTGCCCATAGGCCACAAACCTCATGGTAAAATAAAACCTACTAAAATAGGTTAACCAAAGATTTAAGAGTTAGCTAACAATTACTCTTAAGTGATTGGCCAAGCAGTGATTTAAATAATAAAGTTTCTGTGTGATTATTTCGGGAGTCTGGGCAGCTGAGAAAAACCCCCAGTAGGGTTTTGTGGAGCCCAAAATGACCGTGAAATCCTGATCCTCCTGATTCTGCCTCCCAAGTCGTGATATTAATATATATTCTTTTAACACCTTTTATTACCAACATTTCTTCTCTCTTGGGCCTGTTGCTTGCTTTACTTATGATACTTTTCATTCATACAGCTGCCTTCTCTCGAAATTCTTATCTTCTATATTTTCACATCTGTAAACTAAATACTAGCGAATAGCACACTTTGTGTGTTGTTATAGCTCCTAGAGAAGGCCATGGCCCTGTGGAGGAAGGGTCATGCTCTCCTTCCATGGCAGCACATAAAACACAGCTGGTGGCTCCTGCACTTGCTACTAAAGGCTTGCCTGTGGGTTTGAGATGTTTTCACTTCCTTTGCAAACACTGACATGCCACCCTGTCCTCCCTTCTCCCATCCCCACCTGCCCAGCTGGAGGTCGAGGTATACTTGGGATCTGCTCTCTCTCTTCCTCTCCAGGTGCAACACCCACAGTTGGCACCTGGATAAAGAGCATCTACAATTTAATTACAGACTAGGTTTTATGTGTGGAACCTGCCCTTTAGGGAATACCTAAAATTATTTTTTTAAGTTAACTGATCTAAAGTCCTTAGTGTAACATCATCAAGGATGAGCACATTAATGACCAGGTGGGAGAGGGGCTCTTGGTGCACAAGGAGAATGGCCCGATGACGCCCTTTTTTGTCACTCTGCCCATGGATTCAGAACTACTGCTGGTCTACAACACTGGTCTGTGGTCATGTACAAAGTCTGCTCCACCCCACCAACCCTGTGCCTGATTATAAACCCTTTGAAAAAAGACCAAGCCCCTTATGACCTATTGCCTTAGCACCTGCTCCAATTGTTGGTACATAATCAACCAAAAACACAACAAAAACTAATGATTTTCTATATATTTCAGTGCGGTGGTTTGAAGAGAATGACCCCTTGGGTTCACATATTTGGTTATTAGTCACCACAGAGTAGAACTGTTTGAAAGGATTAGAAAGATTAAAAGGTGTGGGCTTGTTGGAGGAAGTGTATCACTGAGGGTTGACTTTGAGGTTTCAAAGGCCCACAACAGGCCCAACTTCTCTCTCTTGGCCCGAGGATTGGAACATAAAACTCTCAGCTATTTCTCCAGCACCATGTGTGCTGCCATGTTCCCCATCAGGACAACAATGAACTAAGCCTCTGAAGTTGTAAGAAAGCCCCCAATTAAATGCTTTATTTTATTTAAAAATTGCCTTAGTCGTGGTGTCTCTTCATAGCAAGAGAGTAGTAATTACAATAGCCAGACTGGGGTTAAGAAATGTATGAAATTTGTGTCATTAATCCTCAAGTACCAAGAGAAGGCAATATTACTAGCAATTTTACAGGAGGTACAAAGAATGAAGGTGGTGATACTGTGCTTGTGCTAACAAATAAAGCTTGCCTGAAGATCAGAGGGTAGAGGTAGACACTAGTAAATCATAGCAGCCAGGCAGTGGCGGCACACACCTTTGATTCCAGCACTTGGGATCTCAGGCCTGTGATTTCAGTACTTAGGAGGTGCGTGCCTTTAATCCCATCACTAGGAAGATGAAGACAGAAAGTGAAATGACTGGGTGGAGAGAGGAATATAAGGCGGGAGGTGCTGTGGGATAATGTTCTTGTACACTGTAAAAAATACTACTCATAATGGTTCGATAAAATGCTGATTGGCCAGTAACCAGGCAGGAAGTATAGGCAGGGTAACCAGAGTAGGAGAATTCTGGGAAAAGGAAAGGCAGAGAGGCAATCACAAGTCAGATGCAAAAGAAGCAAGATGAGAAGGCCTTACTGAAAGAAGGTGCCAAACCACGTTACTAAACATAAATAAGAATTATGGAGTAATTTTAAGTTGTTAGAGCTAGTCAAAATAAGTCTGAGCAATTTGTCAAACAGTATGTAACTAATATTAAGCCTCTGAGTGGTTATTTTAAAAGCAGTTATGGGATCAGGTGGGACAAGAAACCTCCACTTACAAATGGCACCCAACATTCAGCAACTACATCCACATAAAACCTGAGAGACCTTGGGAAGGAATTCTAGACACAGAAGAATAGAGTCAAGCACAGCTTCTCAGTAACAGCAATTTCTCATGTGGGCTCTGTTTGCTAGAGACAAGCAGAGGCACGGCTCCTTTAAGAGAGGCTGCCTGACTCAATGTTAGCAGCAAAAACCTCTGGCTGTCCTGGAACTTGCTTCATAGATGAGGTTGGCCTCGTACTCACAGAGATCCTTCTGCCTCTGCCTCTGCCTCTCAAGTGCTTGGATTAAAGACATGCACCACCGCCGCCATGCAACTCTTTTAAGAGGCCCTGTTATCAAACACTTAAATGGTGTTTGTGAGCAGCTTGCTTCTTGTGGTGGCAGGGACCTAGAAACTCCACATGGCTTCCGCCAATACCTCCACCATAAAGCTAGACTCTAGGAAGCCAAGAAATGGGGCAGAGCCAGCCTCCAATGCCACTGCTTTAATTTTAGCCATGCTGCTGAGCAGATTAAAGATTCGTGTGGTCAGAAAAAGAAAGAAATATACAGTAAAGACAAATTTGAATAAAAAAGAACCTCTAAACAGTTTGACAGTGTGTTTAAAAATATATGTAGGCTTGGGAAAGAAAAGAAAAAAGGATAATGAAAGTTATTAAAAAAGAAATATAATAATAAAAGCCACATAAAGATGTAAAATATACTTTGGATACTGTATGTTATTGTGTTGTCTTTGAATTGTTTGACTGCTGAGGAAGGAGCAACAGCTGCTAAAAGACATTTGATTATAAATGCTGCTGGGTTAATCCAACATATATATTTTAAAAATATCTTGACTTCAAAATTCAAATCTAAACATATCCTCTTTGGAAAAGAGGTTCTGATTTTATTTCCACAGGAAATAAGAATCCGTGGATTCATTATGGGTTAAGAAAAATGGGGTTTGACTAAGGAAGATCCCCTGAAAAATCTCTGTAGGAGGGGGTGGCCCAGATGATCCAATCTCAGAGCACCTCTGATGCAGTTTCCTCTGATTTCTACATCCAGAAAGTCTCAAGGGGGCTGGTTGAGGTGGACCAGCCTCACATAATTCTCCAGTCAGCATTTGATCATAATCCTAAATTTTCTCAGGGTCCCTCAAAGATTACCAGTACCCCCAATCAACAGAAAGTAGCTTAGAAAACCATGCCCACATTCCCCAAAAATGGATTATGGATGTTTGGCTTTCTTTGGAGTGTTGGTTACAAGTTGTTATGAATAAAGATCAGGAACAAAAGCTAAGCAAAGGAGATTAGATTCAAAGTTCTTGTTTTGAAAAGGAAAATGCTGTGGGATAAGGCTCTTGTACACTGTAAAGATTTGTCACTCATATTGGCTTAATAAAATGTTAAGTGGCCAGTACTCAAGCAGGAAGAATAGGTGAGGCAATAGCACTAGCAGAACTCTGCGAAGAGAAAAAGCAGAGATGCAGTCACCAGCCAGACGCAGAGGAAGCAAGATGAGAATGCCTTACTGAGAGGAGGTACTTAGCCACATAGTTAATTATAGTTAAAAAATTATAGGTTAATATAAGTTGTAAGAGATAGTTAGTAATAAACCCGAGCAATTTGTCAAACAGTATGTAACTAATATTAGGAGCAACTGTGGGACCAGGCAAAACGAGAAGCCTTCAGTTATAGGAAGAGACAGGAGTTCAGCCTCTGAGAATCGTAAAGCAAGAACTCTACTGGCTGGCTGCTCTGCTTCTCTGATCATTAGGCAAACTGCACAAACAAAATATCACCACAAATGAGTATTAACTGGAAAATGCCATGATTTTCTGAACATATATAATAGCACAGTGCCGCAGAAAACATATGGCCCTCAAGCCTGGGGAGTAGGTTTTCTATGACTTTTACAAATACCTGCTCTTGGCGAAAGTCACTCCCTCATTTCAAAGTCCAGTTGGCTCGTCTAGAAATTTATATTAAATGAGACCAGGGGATTCCGAGAATCGTTGCTAAATTACGAGACCATCTTATATACTCCTTGTGTTTTATTTAGTAACTAAATAACTAGCTATCTATATAACATTCTCAATTAATGAGTTTGTACATCTTATTTGTAATTACCATTGACAAAGTACCCATTGTTTTCAGGATAACTTTCAACATGAGCACAATATAATAAAACATCTCCATATGTCCATTGGCACAACAAACAATGCTATTCAGCAGAGCAGCCTGAGAAGTTAAATTTCAATCGTACATCTCTACCCAACATCCTGGAAGTAGAAGGCCAGTATATCATCTCTATCTTATCAGGCTGGTTCAGGGTCTGTGCTTATTGAAAACTCACCAGCATATTTTGTCCCAAAAGTGTTCTTCCTATTTTAAAGATATTTTTAAGTTCTCCATTAAAAAATATGACATGTTTACTCTTTAAAAAATATGTATAGATTACTCTTGAAAATCAAGAAACACAATTTGGTACAAGAGAAACTTTATGGTCTGTGCCTACGATTTAATACTACCTCAAGCACTTAATAACCTGGGTGTATATTGACCTCCCTAGTCCTGGTAATATTCCTCTCCCAGACAGTAAGAGTCACACCCAGAGGACAGCAGAACACTGTGTCCTGGAGTTTGAGCTCTCTTGTCTCTGACTTGATATAAATTATGTAGTTGAATGGATAAAAAGCCATCCATTTTTTTAGGGATTAGGCTAAATAAACATGGAAAATGTCCATTGAGGTCTAGAACATCATGCTAATTTCCTTCACAGGTGGTGAGAATCCCACAGACAGAGCTACAAAACACAACACTAAACCTTACACAGGTTATTTATCAGAAACTATTTTATTTCCATGTGTGTCCATGTGCACATGTTGAGGGGAGTACACACTTGCCAATTGCACGCATGTGGAGGTCAGGACAACTTTCAAGAGTCGGTTCTAATTTTCCATGTTGAGATAAGGTCTCTCTTTTTATTGCTGCCAGTGAGCAGCAGACTATGCCGGCTGCTGGCTTGCATGACTTTCCAGTGTAGAAGCAGCCACGACTGTAAATGCCGAAGCCAACACATTGCTTCTTACATCCAAAACACTAGGGAGAAATGGGAGAAATTAATGTAGATTTGGCATCTCAAGTCTACATTATAATTCCTGATTCTGCAAACTCCAGATATGCCAGAGCCCCAAACTCAGAAGTCACCAGGAAAGAACAATGGTTGAAGCAGAGAGAGTCCCTGAAAGAGCCAGCATTGCTTTCTCTCCTGTGAGAGAGAAAAAGGATTCCGTACGATGGTAACAATAGCGACAATAAGGATGATGATAGTGCCGCGATGGTAAGACACGGAACTGGACACGGGCCTTCATCTCAGAACACTGAGACAGGGCCCTGTGATGTGGGTGTGTAGCCTTGTCTAAGCAGATGTGCCACAGCTGGCTCCATCCACTGAAGCCACTCAACCACGTGTAAAGGGCAAGGCATCTAGATGTGCGTTCAGAACTGAAATTTGAATTGCTTGTCTTAATCCTGTGTCAATAGAACCAGCAGCTTCTGTGTTGTTGAATCTGATCCCAAGACTCTTGAAAACCACAGTGGCTTTTTCCTGGCACATTAAAGCTTCTCCCTCAATTGTTGTGACAAGCTTGTTGTAGCTGTCGGTTGCTAAAAGCCAAGAAGTACAGGTTGGTCTCTCCACGAGCTGCTGCTACGTGGCGTCATGACGCCACTGACACAGCTAGACTGGCCTTGACTTTGGTTCCCAATTGTCCACAATTGGAGAGAGAAACAGCTGTCTTTTTTTTTTTTCCAGAGGCAAACAAGAGTGACAAAGCAAGCATTGCTCTGATTTGGCAAAGGACACTTTTGGAACCATGTAATTTAACTCACTTTGAAGGTATAATTCAATCTTTCAACCTCCTGTGTGTGCCCCTGAGCAGCTGGTGAGACCTGGGCAACAATGGCACCTATTGTTTTCTCTTCTGGCTGAGGGACAGCCAGGGCTTTGTCCCCTCCCACAACAGTAACGTGCTGTCAGCCCAAGAGCTGCAGAACCTGCATCACTAGCACCTGCCGGAACATTTCACTCACTGGGGACTAAGGCCGATGTAAGAACCGTCCATGCAATCCAAAATTAAACCAGACCTATATAATCCCAGTCTACCATGTCACCAAGGGAGGAAGGATTTCAGAAGTCAGTGTCACGTAATTCAAGACAGCAGGAAGAGTCACCACTTCATTGATTATATTATAAGTAAGACAATCTTTCTGGGCCCAGGCAGCTGCGGTTTCTGGTGATGTCTGCGGCTCCTAAGGTTGAGCAGATAGGGCTGTACAGAGTTGGCCCCGCTACTCACTGGCTGCAACACTAAGGAGAACTGGTCCTGCCCCTCACTGGCTGAAGCACTCAGGAGAGAGGGCCCTCCACTCACCTGGGCAGCACAGCAGAACTGACCCTGTTCACAGGGGCATGGGTGAGCCGGCCCTGAGGGCATGAGAACGGGAGAGCAGGTTGCACCCCTCTCGTATGCCATGTGGTAGCATGGACAAGGGAAAACGACCCCTTCCCTCAGCCTCACACCACCTCTTGACCCAACCCTCACCAGCTGTGCCTTGCCTGGACAGCACAGCAAAGGTGACCCTGGAGACAGGGGTGTGGGTGATCCTGACCTGAGGGCATGAGAAGGGCATAGCTGATACCACCTCCCTCGTCATGGTGGTGGGAGTGAGGGAAAGATGCCCTCCCCGTCACCAGCTGCAGCACTCGGGAGAGAGGGCCCTGCACCACCCATGGGCAGCACAACAGAGCTGACCCTATTGATGAGGGTGTGGGTGAATGGCCCTGCGCCTCATCTGCCCCCCACCCCTCACCACCTGTGGTGGGTGGAAGAGCTGTCCCTGCCCCTCACCTGCTGCAGCACTGGGGTGAGAGGGCCCTGCACCTCCCCTGGGCAGCACAGAGGTGGCCCTGATGGTCCAGGTGTGGGAGGCCAACCCTGAGGGTGTGAAAGCAGCAGAACTGGTCCCACCCCTTGGACATCGCTGAAAAGAGCGAACTAGCTGGGGCAATTCGGGAGAGCTCACCCTGGTGGTGAGGATGGGGAAAGCTGGTGGGCTGACCAACCCTGCAACTACCCACAGCCAGAACCCCAGCATCCACCGGGGTCTATGATCTGTGAGAGCACACGAAGGGACCAGTCCTGCAGACCCAAAGCTGCAGGATCTCCATGACACAGGGCAACAGCAGGATACCCAGTGAGGGCCCAGCATCTACCGGCGTAGAAACCGGAGGCCTCTAACTAGACGGATGGCTCTGCCATGAACACTTGCAAGTAAAGATATATGGATAAGAGGGTTACTGTGTGACTCACTGTTCACACTACAGCTTCCATGATGAGATTTTTCTTTCTTTTCTTTTTTTTTTCATTTTTTCTCTTAAATTTTATTTTATTTTCGTTAGGGTGGGTGGGGTGATTTCAAGAGCAGAGGATACATACGAAGGGATGGGGAAAGAAATGAGATCGAGATGCATGATGTTAAAGACACGAGGAATAAATAAAAAGAAAGTTAAAAATAAAAATAAATCTTAAAAAAAGAAGACATCTTGACTTTAAAGTCTATTCTCCTTCATCCAGGGTGTGTAAATGGGGTCACTGTTAAGCCGTAAGAACCTTTGAGGAGTCAAGCAATGCAGTGAGCAGAGATAATGCTGTCTGTGAACTAGACACCTGGGTACGATTGCCCCTCTCTTGCCCAGGAGTGGAGGATGAGCTCTAGGGAAGAAGTAAATAACGAGGCTCCAGAAACTCAGCCGAGCCATGAGAGTGCTTGGGAGACAGATGTCATCTTCTGTTTTTTACTGGAAAGTCTCATGATCATGTTTTATTGGAGAATATGTGTTCTTACATGTACACATTTTACCCATTAGGAAATGCCTCCATTCGTGGCACATGGCTTTAGTTCCCACAATATCAATTTAAACAGTACTGTTCAAAGTCATGGATTAAATTCAAAACAGCCGAGGAAACAACATAAAATTTAAGACTTTTGCCCAAGACCATCTCATTATGAATTTTCCTGCACTTTTATACTTATAATAAATGTTCTTGATTTATTCATTTCAATCTCTTAAGTATGTACTGAGTATCTGCCATACGCCCGGCACTGTTATGACAAAGAAATAAGGTGAAAATTTCAGTAAGGCAAGACATGAAACGGGCACTTCACCACCTATTCCTCATTCCATAAGCCATACACACCTATTGTGGATGGGGTGGGGCTCAGTGAGAGAGGATTTGTGAAGTGCTTTGGAAGTTCTATGGAAAATCAGGAGAGGTGGTGTTTATTGCCACATACATAAATTACACTTGATCTCTAGTGAAAGAGAAAATGTAGAGGAAAACAGGAGAGATCTGCAAGGTACAAAGGGCACACAGATATTTCAAAGCTCTCTATACATGTATTCAACATGCTGATCAATAAAACGCATGACTTCTACCCAACTGCAAATCTCAGACCAATATGAACTTCCTGACTTGAATAAATGAGAAACCAGGAACTTATACCTTGAAAATAACAGCAAATCACACCAGCTGGTTCCTACGTATAACCTAAATATTTTCAGAGGTCTCCCCAGTAGTGAATTTCATAAAGACGGTAAATGGCAAGCTTGGGGGTGGGGGGAGCTAGACCACAACAGTGATGTAACGGGAAGGTAGATGCAGGATGGCAAGAGAATGAAACTGGAAAAACAAGTGAGCATATTCTGAGGCAGGAGTACTTGGCAGTGGTGTATTCCGTAAGGAAACCACTAATTCTGAACCAATTATTGCATTTTAAAATATGTGATAACTAATATCACACAGTACAAACAATGAGAAAGCCAGGCTGATCAGGGCACTCTTCCTTCTTCAGAGAGAGAAAAGGAGAGAGAGCGTGCAAATGGACCAAGAAAATTGAAATTATTTTCTGAGAAAGATGAAGCTTCTGTCCTCATTCTAGAGGTGACACCAGAATACCAGGGAGAGACTATTAGAGGAGGTAAATCTAAGAGAAAAAACTCGTGATTCAAAAACTGTTACTGTCCTTGGGTTGTCGATAGTGTAGACATGAAGACGGATGTCAGATGCCCGGTACAGCTCTCATTCCTATCTTCTTCTCAGAGACCAGTTGCCAAGCAGGTGAAGTCCTCGGTTATTGCAGCAGCATACAAATTAATTCATTACAATCTACTTGATATTCTTTGTATAAAAGCCAATTGAATTGTTTGATTCCAGGCAGAATACGTAACTAGCTGGGAGGGTTTGTTTTTATTTGCTGCTCGTGTAATTCATAACCTCACAAATTAGTAAACTGTATGGAACATGTTTGGTTTAAAATGTAGGGAAATGTGTAGGTATGAAACTAGTGAATATTAACAGAAAATATCAGGAATAGCAACTGTGCTTAACTTCACAGGGGACATGTGTTTAGGGATGTATGTGCCATATATAACATGCTTATATAATGACTTTATACATATTTATCATGGTTCTATATTGTAATTATAAAAAGTATCACAAGAAATTAGAGTTTTAAAGTTTAAATATTTAAAAAGTAACTGATTAATTTTATCAGTAGGGGCTGGAGAGATGGCTCAGTGGTTAAGAGCACAGGCTGCTCTTCCAGAGGACCGAGTTCAATTCCCAGCACCCACATGCCTTGCAACTGTCTGGAAGTTCAGATCCAGAGGCTCCAACGCCATCTTCTGGCTTCTGTGGACACAGAGCATGTGCCACCCATACGGGTAAAACAGAAATGTTATAATAATCCTAATAATTTTATTATTTTAAATTTCTATTCTAGCCTAGCGTAAATATTTAAACTCTATTTCGTTTAAGGTAGATAACAAATTTTAATTTTTTAGACAGGAATTTAATTTCTAATGTAAAATTTCCATCTTTAACAGAGAATGATTCCTTTTTCTTGCCGGTAACTAAAAAACCACTGCTGATGTTTGCTTGAGTGTTTTCTTTCCTGGATAGTGATCAACTATGTTGATATTGTGAGTCAATAGCAGGCTATGTTGAGGAAGTGACAAGGGAGGCTCCACAGAGGTGTGGGAATAAGGGCTTCTCCCATCCTGAAGCACGCCCAGCTGCTCACTGGAAATGCCTACAGGTCAGAAAAGCCCGAAGAAGTGCTTCGCAGTGACAGGCAGAGTCAGAGATGCACGTGTCCAAGCTCCTATCACATTAAATAATGACCTCATAGCTTTAGAATGGGTCCTGAATATTTCCTTTCATGCAATTAAATTCCCTGTGCACACCAGCCATCTAAGAAAAACAGCCAAAGTCTGCAGTGCAAGAGAACCAATCAGAAAATGGCTTATTATGTATTATGCTTGCTTCCCCCCTTTCATCTCCTTTTTCAAACTTTGAAACCAACTGTGTGATTATTAGAACTTCTACCAAATAAGAATCAGAAAAGAGAAACTAAAATAACCAGCTTCTACTAAATGTGAAGGACCAGGTAACTTTATCAAGGCAAAGATCTAAGGAACATGATTTTTTTTAAATCCTCCATATTGTCTGTTATTTCAAGTATCTGTGCAATTTTATCCCTTATAGGTATATCCACATATACTTAGGACTACAAAAAGAGAAAGGAAGGAAGGAAGGAAGGAAGGAAGGAAGGAAGGAAGGAAAGAGGAAAGAAAAAGGAAGAACACTGTGGTGATTTGGATAAGAATGGCCCTCACAGGCTCATATATTTAGATGTTTGCTTTCCCAATGGTGGAACATTTTAGGAAGGATTCGAGGGTTAGGAAGTGTGGCCTTGTTAAAGGAGGTGTCTTACTTGTAGTTGCTTTGAGGTTTCAAATGCCCACACCAGACTCAGTCTGGCCCTCTGAGTCCTGCCTGTAGACCAGTGCTGTGCTTGCTTGCCTGCTACCATGCTTCTCACCATGACACCTCTGAAACTGTAAGCAAGCCCGCAATTAAACTGTTTCTTCTCTAAGTTGCCTTGGCCATGGTGTCACCTCACAGCGATGGAACAGTAACTAAGACAAACACCAAAATAGATCACTCATACCCACTTCAAAACTGACCTAAAAAGCAAGAACCATAAACTCAAAAAACCCGAGTACTAGGTATTATCCTTAAAGGTCATTGCCTAGAACATACTTACCTTTTCTATTATGAAACTATGTGAAATACGTAGTTCTGAGTACCAGCAAACATAATAGTAACGCTCAGAACACCCATGAGAAGCTCACATCCTCTGCCACAGCTTCTCAGAAATGTTTAAGGCTTATCATTATGGTACAACCACAATCAGTAAAATGCAAAATAATATAAATCAAAGAAAACTAGAAAAATTCAGCCACACATATTTGAAGAAAGATTCATAAGTCTACTCTCCGAGATGTTGGAAAAGATCACAGCAATTGCTAGAATCCAGTAGGACTTCCCAAAGATGTACTAATCCAACCTCATGGCTTCTTTTCTCATCGGTGTACTGGTGCAAGAGAAAGCCACAGGCTACCCATGGGCACAACAGAATCATCCAGAAACAACTGAGCGCCTCAATCCCGCCACTCATTCTCAGTCTCCTGGAAGAACCTTCTGGCACGTCACTGCAAAAAGCTCTCCAGTGCATCTGATGACAGTAACACGTTATCAGTCCATTAAACAACATCTGGGACCCACAATGTGTGCTGAGACAAGGTAGATAGGGTGCAACTAGAGAAAGAAAAATACTAGAAATAAGATGACAAGGACTGGAAATGTGGGTCTGTTGGTTCATATCTCGATGAATAAATTTTCTCGCCAAGTGTGGATCTGTCATAATCCATCACAGGCTTGGCTGGTCCTTCAGTGAAAGACACTGCTATTCTACAGTGGCAACCTTGGAATGAGGTCTCCGGCAGCAGTCACAGGGCCTTGTTTTTGCATCTGTCTTACCAGATACTTTAATAAATATTCATGCAGCAACAAAAAAGTCTGATAGTAACTGGTTCAACCAAATGAAATAGTACACATAAATTGAAATTAATTTTTTTAAATTCTAAGACAATTGGAGATGTTGTTTATAAATATAAAATACTAGACATAAGCTTAATATACTTATTTGAACAAGGAAAGAGGATGTTTGTAAGCTTGAGAACTGTGGTAATTTGAATGCAAACAGCACATAGGATGTGGCTTTGTTGGAGGAAGTACGTCACTGAAGGGTGGGCTTTAGAGCTTTAGATACTCCAGTCAGGCCTAGTGTCGCTCTCTTCCGACTGCTTGCCAATCCATGGTTACTCTCCAGCACCATGTCTGCCTGTGTGGGCAAGCATCCTGCCATAATGAAAATGGACTAAACTTCTGAACTGTAAGCCAGCTCCAATTAAAGGCTTTCCTTTAAGAGCAGCCATGGTCATAGTGTATCTTCACAGTCATAGAAACCCTAACTAAGACAAGAATTTTACATTTTTATTTATTATTTTCTCCCTCTCTGCACATATGGGTGTGATACATGAGTGTGGACACACATGCATGTGTGGAGGTCAGACAACAACTTTTGCAAGTCGTTTCTCTCCCTCTATTTAATCCAGAAAAACAAACAAACAACAAAAAAATTAAGAAACAGCAAGAAAGCAAAAAAAACCTGTGTCACTCCATGCTGTACAGTCCCCAAGCATGTAGCTGAGAGCATAAGCTTTATAGAGTCCTTTTCGGGGGCCATAGGGACACGGAAAGAGGGAAAAGTTAGAGATTTCTAAATAACAGCGTATGTGGATGGGGTTCAAGTAACATTTTGCATGAATACTGATGAGTATTCTAATCATACAACTCAGTTTTCTTCAAGAGCTAGCACACTGAGAGTAGCACAAACCAATCAGATAACAAAAAGTCAAGAAAGCAACATGTGGTAGTGGCTGCTTGTAACGAGTCTGAGAAAACAGGAGAACTTCCATAATCTGAAGGAGTTCTGGAACCATGAGAACCAGACAGTACTCACACAAGCCAAGCCCGGAGACAACCTAGATGCCCAACAGCAGATGAACAGATAGTGAAACTGTGGCGTGCCTGCTGTGCCAGTCGGCACTCCATCACCGTGATGAGACTACCCGAGAAAACCAACCTAAAGGAGGAAAGAATTCCTCAGCTCAGTTTCAGACTATGGTCCACAGTCCCCTTTACTTAGGACCGATGGCTAGGCTGGACGTTATGGCAGAGGGGCGGGTGACATAGAGTCTGATCACTTCATGACAACCCAAGACAGAGCTCCCGAGTGTGCACCCCAAAGATCCGTACTCTTCAACGATGACCCACCTACTGAGTTCTTATCCTCTTCCAACAGCCAATGAAATGAGCTCCATCAGTGGATAAATCCACAAAGAAGTTCAGAGAGCTAGTGATAAACAAATGCCAAAGCCCACCTTGCACATTGCTAAACTGGGCACCAAACCTTTATTTACCATGTTGCGTTTGGACAGTATTCTAAATATAAACAACACATACACCAGAAAGTGTTGCCGTGCAGAAGGAAAGTCTCTCGAATGCAAGCATATGGGTTGAAGTGAAAGATTTCATATTAAGCAAAATAAGCTACGCAGAGAAAATTACTATCTCATGTTTTTGTTTTGATATGTTTTTGTTTTGATATGGAAACAAAACAAATGGATTGAAAGTAGTGATGGAGCTATTGGGGTAGGGAGAGAAACTGGGAAGAGGATATGGAAAACTGATTATTGTATATAAATGTATATATGTATATTGAAATAAGACAGTATAACATAATAATGTACATAATTAATATGTATCATTTTTATCAATAATAAAGATCATAAGACTAGTATGAACTTCCTTTAGAAGCTAACTCAGGGTGCTAATGAAGGCCCATGAGGAGCTCCTCAAACGTTTCTTCTGGAGTAAACAGAGGGCATAAAAGAAGAGATTTCTCATCCATGTTTCTGAATGACAGCAGAAGGAGAAACGATGGGAAGAAAACAATAGCAGTTAGTCCCTCCAGTTTAGCGGCTCCAGGAATAACAAGGCGCAGCTTCTTAAGCGTAGTAGCTATCAGAATTGTTGAGTGTGCTCCAAGTTCAGAGTGTGGAACCTAACAAGGGGCTCCTAAATTAGAATCCCCAGGGGGCAGCTGGGAGTGAGCATTTTAATAATCCAGAAAGAATACCAACGCCATGGTCCAAGAGCCGCATCCTTTCTCTTCAGAAAGGAGGTCATGAGCTAAGCTACCTCTCCTGGGAGACTTTCTCCACTGTCCTGCAGTCTGTGGCCGACTCGCCTTACCGTCCTTCAGGCAGCTGACTCCTCCGTAGCTCTCGTCACACCAAAGTCCCCAGGGTCTTTGGTGGGAGAATTTAGTAAAGACAACTACGTAAGAAGTTAAATCAACAGCACAAAGGGCTCCTCGCATGAGATTAGAGTGGCCTGTGTCCACAGCCCCACTCCAGAAAGACACAAGCCCAGTGCACTAGTCTGCATCCGGATTCCAAAAGGAAACTCAGCCTTGTCCATTCACAGCCCAAGTCCCGAAGTGAAATGGCTTGTTTCCACAGAGGACTCTGCTTGCAGGTTCACTTCCTCAAACAGACCCTGGAGGAGGCCAGTCAATGGTCCCAGCGCCGTGTGCGCTGGACACATGTAAAATGCCACCGAAGGGGGTTTTTGCCCAAATCTGCTCACCCTATCTCGCCCATTTCTATCAACACGCTCAATGCCTACGACCTCCAGATAACCCGCAACTGGATCCACACCTTCTCATATAATTACATATTAGGAGTTCATGCTCCAAATGTGTGATTTGGGGCCCCGGGCTAGATAAGCAGCAGGGCCAGGTCCAAACAGGAGCTGCAAGTCAGTAAGCCAGGACAACACTCCCTCCAAGGGCTTCCGTACCCGTCCCGGGCATTTCACCAGCCTCTTTCTAGGCCCAGCATAGCAAGCCAGTCTTAGCACAAGAAAGGTCTTCAAGGGAAGAGGACGGGAAAGCCAGTCTTAGCACAAGAAAGGTCTTCAAGGGAAGAGGACGGGAAAGCCAGTCTTAGCACAAGAAAGGTCTTCAAGGGAAGAGGACGGGAAAGCCAGTCTTAGCACAAGAAAGGTCTTCAAGGGAAGAGGACGGGAAAGTTGAGGAAAGGGGGACGTGAAGAAGTGACTACTGTACTCGAATATATGAAATGAAATGGAGATTTACTCAGCGCTGTGACAAAATTTAAGCCAATTTCAACTTCAAAACATTGTTAAGGACTAGGGCCTGATGTTTACTAAGCACTGAATGCTTTCTAGAGTGATGTCGCTCATCCACACAGCTCTGAGTGTCTGTGCTGGCACTGCCATATGAGAAGTAACTAGACAGGCCCGCTGGCTGGCGTGAGGACTGCTGTGGGTTAGATAAAACAGGACCTGAGGGGCAACTGGGGCCCAGCACCTGAAGCCTCTGTGGCTCCCAGGCAGGTGAGAGACAGAGTCGGACAGGCATGCCATGCAGAGTAGGTTTGGAGAGAGAGAGAGAGAGAGAGAGAGAGAGAGAGAGAGAGAGAGAGAGAGAGAGAGAGAGAAAGAGAGAGAAAGAGAGAGAGAGAGAGAGAGAGAGAGAGAGAGAGAGAGAGAATAAAGGGAAGGAGGGAAGGGGAGAGGGGAGAGGGGAGGGGAGAGAGGGGAGGGGAGAGGAGGGGAGGGGAAAGGAGAGGATAGGAGGAAACATGGCAGCAGCCACCTCTCACAGAGAGACAGGGCAGAGAGCAGGGCTGGAAGCTGAAGGAAAATCCCCTTGCCTGGGGTTGGGGGAGTGGGCAGGGCTTGACTCTTAAAGGGACAGGCCAGACCATTACAAGGACGTTAACAAAGCAGGGCTGACAGCTCTAAAGCCCAAGCTTTGAGCTCCAACAGCAAATACCCTGTGTGACATTATAACAGTTACATTGGAATATTATATTTCAGCACAATCCCCAGCCATCTATCTGGGATGTTATAAAAGACACCTTAAGAAGAAATAAGAACAGCCACCTCCAAAGGTTCTTGCCAAGTCAACGTGTCAGTAGGGGTTTGAAGTATGCTAAGATACCACCAGCCTGGGACACCAAGAGTTAAATGCTTCCTTATCTCAAGGAAGTAAACAAATACTCATTGTCTTGGGGCCTGTGATGGGGAAAGTCAGAAACCTGTGGAGAGGAGGAGAGCTGGTTCTTCCATCTCATTAACTTTAGAAAATTCCACCCAGAACTGGGCAACAGGGCAGAATCATCTGGAAACCCTTTTTTAAAAAACCTGATACCTGACTCTCATTCCAATCAGTTAGCTCTGAACCCCTGGAGGCATGACTTCAAAGACAGGCAAGACGAAACATTGCTCTGGGGGATGTGGTAAAGAAGTAAGGAAAGAATTAAATGATGTTTTAATCCTAGCACTCGGGAGGCAGAGGCAGGTGGATCTCCATGAGTTCGAGACCAGCCTAGAACTACACTGATGTCCACTAAACTCAAGAAGTTAATGATTTGATATTTAAAGAGCTGGTAAATTAGAAAAACTGTTTTCTTCCTATTTTCTTTCTGTTGTTATCCATAAACTTGAATGAGGAATCTCTACTTCCCACGTCCTCTATTTTACTCTACAAGAAACATTTGAGGAGCTTCGCATTAAGGAAGTTCATACAGTTCTTATTATACAGATTATTTGGTATGTAGTTCAGAGCTTGGGCTTCAGAGAAGTCCACCCTTGTTTGACTTATTGTCTTCACTGTTATGTTGAGAATTCCAAGTCTCAAAAAAAAAGAAAAGAAAAATATTAAAAAAAAAAGAAAGAAAGAAAAGCTACTCATTTTTCCCAGTAACGCCAAGCTATCTTTGGGTATTAAAAAATGCTGCCAAAGCTTCTGATGTTGTAGAGACATTCCTCATTGAAGAACTTGTAGTTTCTGATGTATGCTACCTGGCCATTCAGCTAGGATGCTAACACATTTGGTAGCTAGCTATAGAAGTAAAGCTTCCACTGAGAATGACAGCTACTGTGTAGCCCAGGGACCTTGAGTGCTCAGTATTGTGGGGTCTTCTTTTCCTATCTTTCTGAAAGTATTCTTAGTGGCTAAAGGAAGGGAATGACCATGTATCTAAGGAGTTATCTGGTTTATTTGGGAGGCACAATACTTTGGATGGTGCTCCTAATGCATAGGCCTGTGACTGAATTCATTCCATAGCTTAGATTGAAGATGGTCTCATGGAAGCCAGTCCCTGCTTATTCCCAGGGCCACTGGAGCCCAAGCCTGGGCTAACATCAGTGAATTCCCAAATCTAAATGATGATGAATCAATATTTACTCCAATTAATTACTTGCTCACAAGTGCATCTGTAACTTCCTCAGTTTAAGGAAGCTGGATTGGCACTTGGCATTCCCTTCAGATGTTCTGTCCTTGTTCATAAACTTGTTATACACTTGAGTGCGCTGTCACCTAGAGAGCACTTCTGGAAACCAACATAATCCATTTTATGTTACCCTTCGTTCTCTGAAAGCCAATTCACATTTTTATAAATTCCTAGAAGTAGATGTCCAATTTCTCATATTATTAAACAAATATTCATTGGGTTACCACTGGAAACAAAGGTACTCACAGTTCCAAAGAAACAACAGGTGTCTGTGCTTTGAGGGACAGTAAGCAAGTCCTAAGAGGGCAGAACCAACTGATGAGGAAGGGTGTTGTCACAGCGTGAATACTGACTCTAGCCAACCATAATGGCGTGGTTTCTGTTTAGAAAATGCTGCCGAATAAGTTCCCAAAATACTTTTCAACATGGAACAAAAATAGAAACCAGTCCTTAGCTCTAAGCAGCACTGTATTGTGGCAAAAGTTAGAGACAATAACAGGGAAGAATGAAACTTGGTCTCTTCAGTGGGAGTAACAAGTGTCTGGCCCACTCCAGAGCTGGAGCTCTCAATGTCAGCTCCAGAGGCATCCTGCTTCCCCTGCACTGAACAAAAGAGGCTTCACAAGGATGAGCTAATTCTTCCCAAGGCTTCCCTGTAACTAACCTGGACTGAGGGTGTGGCCCAAGGGTAGAGCACTTGCCTGGTATGCATGAGGTACTGGGTTCTGTCCTCAGTATCCCCAAGACCATAGAAGATGAAAAACAAAACTGGAGAGACGAGGATGGGCATGAGGAGGAGGAGGAGCAGGAAGAAGCCTCTTTCCTTCCCCAAATCACTGACATGGTAAATGTAAGTCCCGGTCTCTGACCTCCATCTTTGGAGGCCCCATCCCTGTGCCCGCCAAAATCTTGACCACTCCCCCAGTCTTAAACGGCTTCCCTGGAAAGTTTTCTCGTGGTCTCTTTTCCTTCCCCCTGGTGGTCGCATTAGTGGCCTCCGGTTACCCCTCTGGGCCACCCGAGAGTGGAGGAATCCCATTAAACCTGGGTATTTTTTAATTTGTCTTGTTGTGATTCGACTTGATTGGTATTTTTGCGTCGGCAGAGAGCGCGTTAGGAAAACTTCCTAACAGTAAAGAAGCCAGACACAGGGTCACAAGTGTTCAGTTTGTCGATAAGCAGCATTACCACTTCTAGTGCAGGGTCCTCCACTGACCTGGGATTAAGAGCTAACCACGTCGTTTCCTCCCTGGGTTTTTGTGCACACCGCACGTGCTCTTGAGCCCTACTCCTGTACAGAGAGGACGATGCCGAACGAACCAATGGACTCTGACATGGAGCAAAAGGTTCAAGGTGTGACAGGCTCTCCAAGGGTCATTACTGACTCAAAGTCCTTTGTGCGTACTAAAAGCCAGTTGAGGAAACTTAATATTTAATTCTTTGATTCTTCTTTAAGACTGCAACTGTACAACAGGCAACTAAAGTTTTCAATAGCAGAGGAACAAAATAAACCATGTGTGACTAAAATACAAACAATACAGGAGAAAACTGGTATGTCCAGCAATAGAGTCAACAGACCTGGGCTAGGAAGTGGTGAGCAAGGGGTAAAACCCAAGGGGGATCCAGAAAATGCAGTCACAAGCTAAACGTCCTTTGAATGCAATATTCTTAAAACTCAAAAATAATATACAAAATAACAATGAGTAAAATATCACATGAAAATAATTTTAATAAAGAAATATCATTAAAACCCAAGACAAGAGATAATGATTAGTGATATCCTAACTTTTAAAGTTTTGATCGATTTGAGTCATTTAAATATTACATACAAACGTTGTTCACGGCGATTACTGGAATTTTTGGTGCTGAACATACTGCTTGCCTGGCAGGTGCCTGGCTCAGCTCGCCTCAATCACCAGTCCTGGGGGTCAGGTAAGTTCCTAGAAAGGCAAACTAGATGGCTGGGGGGGCTCACACACCTAGCTGGAGATTGTCCCCAGGGAAGGGCTGGGAGTGGGTGAGCGCGGCCTGGCCTGGGGCGGGTGCAGCCTACCTCGTTTGTTCTGGGAGCCGTGCTTCTTGGCTAGGGCGAGCTCCCTCTGGATTCGGCTCTCCAGGTACTCCTGCTTCTTGGCCAGCATCTCCTCGGTCTCCCTGAGGCGGGCCAGAGCCTCCTGGGGGCTGGGAGCCGCACGGGCCCGAGAGGAGCGGGTCCCTCGAAATAACTTGCCCAACTTGCTCATGGCTGGGCAGTGGGGGGCGAGCGGCCCTGCGCGCTGGGAACAGGTGAGTCGCACACCCAGCCGGCCGCGCTCCCAGGAGTCAACAAGTTGTTTAGGCAGGTGACACCCACTCCGGGCATTTCCTGGCCCGGCTCGGCCCCGCCCTCGGATGGCCACCCCGGAGGAGGCAGGGCGGCCGGCGCCACAGCCCTCTGGGAGTCAGGGAGCCGAGAAAAGTTGGCCAGAAGTGAGGGACTTTTTTTTATCCACAGTAGGGACACATCCAGGAGCGACTGCTGAGAAAAATGACCCGAGAAAAGCAAACCACGTTGTAAGGGCCTCTGACTGGCTCTGAAAGACTGTGGGCGTGAGTGCAGGTGGCCCACCTAGATATACAAAGTGCTTTTTTCAGCGTATGAGAGCGCTCACAATATTTCTGACTCCAGTCTCTGTCTAAGAAGAACGTTCCGTCATGTTCCTCTATGTCATGTCATGTTCCTCTATGTCATGACATGTTCATGTCATGCCCATGACACTGACTTGTCCTGTCATGAAGGTGTGGGCGTAGAAGAGGCTTCTTGAATGGCCTCTGCATTTCTGTGATCCTGCAGGTTGATGTGCACTTGATTACCCTTTGGAATTAGATGATCTCCATGGGGGGCCGAAGATGGCAGTCACCACTTTTCTTAACTGCAAGACTTTTGCATGTGCTTGGTGGTCACATCACTTCTGTAATTAGGAATACCAAGCTTACAGTGTGATTGTTGTGTATCTGAATCTTAAATGGGACTACTCTTGTGTTTGGATCTTTGTCTACCACTTTTCCATCAATATCCTAGTAATAGGAGGTAGAAGATACCCTGAAAACAATAAATCATCTTAACTCCATGGTCGTTTGGTCAGCCCCACCTCTTGGAGGGGCAGGGGTCAGCTGCTAGAATACAACTGAAAACCTGTTTGAAGTAAGCTGCCAAGAAAAGGTCCGCAGCATTTAGACTAAGCTCTGGGTTCTGTATTTGAGCAGCTTCATCAGAATCTGTAAGTGATCGTAAACAGACTACTCGAAAGACAGCATCCGTGGGTGACGGATTCATCTTGGTACCTGAGAACAGTAGCCGATGCTGCATGCCATTGTGGCAAATTAATCCATTTTTATCCAATATTGGTGTATCTAGCAGAAATTTTGTGAAAAATGGAACATTGAGATGTACTAGTATCACACACACACACACACACACACACACACACACGCATACACACACAGGAACTCACTCTAACACCCACAAGTTCCTATCATTTCCTACTGTCCATCTAAAGCACTATGGTCAGTAGCTTGCGTTTTGCTCTAATTTGGTATTATCCAAATGTAAGCAGTTTCTTTGATAATTATCTAAAAGCCCCTAGAACATGTTTTCATACTGTGTCCTTGATCACACTCTATCTTGCGTGTCTTCTATGGCTAAGATGCTGGGAAGTCAAGCTGGTTAGGGACCTCCCTTTTAAGGTTAGTAGTAGCAGCTGCAAATCTCTCAAGCACCCACCGTGTGTTCACACACACCATACACATATCAGTCCTTTGTAGACAACTTGACAAAATAGTTATTTCCACACATTTATTGTAAACAACTTTTAAAAACTGCTAACTCATTTGTAATTACACAAAAGTACCTTTGTGAAGCTGCCGCAAGACCACACACTTAAGGATGAAAATAGTTAATTTTTCTCCAGCAGATGAAGAGCTTTAGATTTAATTCGTAACTAGGACAGATTCACACAGGCAATCAAAATGCAAGAGATGGTTCAGGCTTAAATCTTCAGTCTTTGCTATTCCCAGTGAAGTCCAGTGGTGTGCTCCTGACGTCCAAGTAGGCCAGCCTAGGCTACATAGTAAAAGTGTATTCTTCTCATTGATTATACAGCCCCTCAGTTGGTACAGAAGAGAAACTCACTAAATGTTTGTTTAATTATAATGTGAAATGAAGGGAGCAGGTTGTTATGAGGCCTTGAAAGTCATAGATCCTATTGGGAGTTTACCAAGGGAAAGGCTAATCCTTCTCTCAGCAGCTATTGTTAGCCTGTAGCGCTTCATCTGGGCATAAGGATTATCCAGTCCCAATCGGCCATCTCTAAAAACACATGCATACAAACAACACTAAAAGCTATGCATATGTACACATACATACTCACACATATATGCATATATACATATATACACATATATATATGATCATGAACTTGAGAGGGAGTTGGGATAAGGGAGAAGTTGGGGCTACAAATGATGAAAATACAGTGCTCATATATGAAAGTCTCAAAAATTTTTAATTAAAAAGGTAATGGATACTGTAAACATTATTGCATTCATGTATGCTTATATAGAAATATATCCGGTGTATTAAAACATTTTCTGGTGGTTTACAAATTACACTTTTTTTTTTTGTTGGTAGTAGTGCTGAGAGAACACTGAACAGTCAGAACATGGGAACCAAAGGGTAATGAGCTATGTAGCTAGCTCCCACCCACACTTCATCTGCACACACACCATCTCTATATTCCTCTACTGTGGGAGAGATATTAGGGAATATAGTTAAGAACAAATAGAAATGTTTTCTGCTTTCACAGAGCTTACATCCTGGGGGAGAACCCAGAAGCTAAACAAATTATCTCACAAATGATAGACTTGGTGAAGGAAAGTTCTAACAATTTCTGAGGAGAAAACTGGGGCTTATAATAACAAATAATAAAGAAAACAGATCTTGTCATGAAATCAAAGAAAAAGAGGTTGGGAGAAAAAAGTGAAAATTAAGCTGTAATTTGAAAAATGAATAGAAACTGGGGAGATGGCTCAGAGGTTAAGAACACTGGCTGCTCTTCCGGAGTCCTGAATTCTGTTCCCAGAAACCACAAGTTTGCTCACAACTATCTGTACTGTGTGCCCCTTTCATTCAATGTAGGAATGCATGCAGGCAGAATGCTGCATACATAATAAATAAATAAATCTTAAAAAGAGAAAAATGACTAGAAGTCCACAAAACTTGCACAAGGAAATTATTGCCCCAATTAAAAAAAAAAAAAAACTCCTTTGTCCATTTAGCCATCATTTTTCTTGAGGGAATTTTTTAGTGGTTTATTTGTATTGTTATTATCTCTGAGCGTGTATACAGGTATGCATGTTGAGAGTATCCTCAGAGGCCAGAAGACAGTCAGAGCCTGTGGAGCTGGAGTGGAGCTGGAGCTACACGTGTTTGAAACCACCCAGTATGGATGCCGGGATCCTAACTCTGATCTTCAAGATAGAACTGTGTGCTGCCTAGTTCCATGTTAACCTGACACAAGCTAGAGTCATCCGAGAGAAAGAAACCTCAGTTAAGGAAATGCCTCCATAGGACTGGGCTGGAGCTGGGCCTGTAGGGTGTTTTTCTCATTATATGATTGATGGAAGACAGCTCAGCCAATTGTGGGTGGTGCCGTCCCTGGGCTGTGGATCTGGGTTCACTAAGAAAGTAGGCTGAGCAAGCCATGATGAACAAGTCACTAAGCTGCACTACCTTATTTGAGTTCCTGCCCTGACTTCCCTCAATTAGTTGTGACTCAAGGGCTGTAAGCCAAATCTTTTCCTTCCAAAATTGTGTTTGGTCATTGTGGTGGTTTGAATAAGATTGGCTCTCATAGGCTCATAGATGTGAATGCTTGGTCACTAGGGTGCAGTGCTGTTTGGCAGGGCATAGGAGATGTGGCCTTGGAGTGGGTGAGCCCTTGCTGGAGATGTGTCACTGAGGACGGATCTGATGTTTTAAATGTTCAGCCAGGTCCAGTGTCTCCCTCTCTCTTCCTGCTGCCTGCAGATCCTGATATAGAACCCTCAGTTACCTCTCATTACCACGTCTGCCTGTGTTTCCCATGCTTCCTGCCATGTTAATAGTAAAACAAACCTCTGAACGGTAAGACAGCCCCAACTAGATGCTTTCTTCATAAGGGTCATGGTGCTTACACAGCGATAGTAAACCTAACAAGATAACCATGTTCTTTCATCACACACCAGGAACCCTAACTTAGGCAAGCAATAAGTATTCTTAACCATTAAACAAGCCCTTGAGTGTGACTTTGCAGCCTACAATCTTGTTAAGGTAAGACAGACAATTAATAAAGTAGTATATTGTATTAAAATAGGGAAGACTGTTAGCAAAAATTATAATAGAATATACATTATACACAATATGTGTAACTATTTCCAGTCCATATATGAGAGTTTGGAAGAAGTCTATAGTAAAGGATTGGTGAGATTTCTTTCAAAGGCACATAGAGTTCAGATAACACAGGGTCTATACATACACTAAGGGTCCTGCATTTTATCCAAATAGATAAAATCAATCAATAGTTAAAATGAAGAATCTAGTCAATGATTTGTAATTCAACAGAAAACTGTTTTATCCAGCATAATATGAGACACTTTTAGAATCGCATGTAGTATGCAAAGCAAAGCACATTTGAAATTAAAAATCATTCCCTTCCATTACTATATAAGTTTAGCGGGAGAAATATAATGCTTGCCAGCAAGTAAACCATCCACACATACATTAGTGTTTAATCCAGCAGTGAAATGTAGAAAAGAAATTTGTAAATCAATGATTTAGAAGCTGAAAATAACACATTAATCTTCATTCAATATTCATCCTACAAATGTGGTTTCATACAGAGTTCTCGGAGTCTGGAGTATTTTTCATTTTCTAATCTCAATTGATCTCAGCTAATAAGAAGGCTGTTGTTGAAAAGAATGATCTTGTTCAAGATGATTTACCATGGTTAAGATGGCAAAGGAAACTGGAAATTTATAGATCTGTTAAAGAGACCTAGATGCCAGGATAATTGATACATTTTCGCTACCCGTTGAAGCTGCATCAGTTTTTAGAATGCCAGATGAGCTCTCGGAGCAGCAGAGCAGAACCAGCCTGGAACCACGGGGCAGAGCGGCCGCGCATCGCTGCCCATGAAGCAGCTCAGCAAGCGTGCACACGTTCTTTCCGTCAGAGGCTCCTGTTTCTCAGAGCCAGACACACACGCTGTGGAGCACGCACGCACAGTAATGAGCACAAAGATAATGATAATGAAAAGTAGCAATTTTGTAAAACTAAACGTTTGGGTGCCCTAATTCAAAAGGAAAGCACATAGTGCCTGTTGCTAGTTTGGACCAACAGCTCTTTATCGCTCCCTGTTTAGAAAGATGTTAAGGAACCCAAAGGTTCTTAGATTTGACTGTAAACCTACTTGTCTTGACTGAAATACTGTGCCTGGAGCTATAGTCCCCTCTTATCGAGAGTGTACCAGTAGACTTACAACAGAACACCCTCTGAACGCTTGATCTTGCCATAATCCTCCTATACAGAGCCAGAGAAAACCTGAGTCAGAACCTACAGTGATTTTCTACCTTACTATAATGCCAAGGTCCTCAACAAATACCTTTAATCCAGACAGACAGTGATACCAAGCCCTGTTACTCACAGAAATCTCCGTACAACTGCACGTCAGTTCTTAGAGTCAATGCCTGGTGTAATCAATGATCTGCTCTGTCCCTTTAAGAGACAAGCCATGCCCACTCCCTCACCTGTCCACCGAGGCAACCTGATCTTCAGCTTTCAGCCTGAGACCCTTCTCTCTTCAGTTTCTCCCTCGAAGAGACAGCTTCTTCCTCGCTCCATTCTCCCCACTCCTCCCCTTTCCCCCTTTTCTCTGTGTCTCTCTGTTCTTCCCCCTTCTTCTCTTACCCCCTCTCCCCTTCCCTTCCATAACGCACTAAATAAATATCTAACCTCTTGCCTGTCCATGTGTCTGTCTCTTGCCTGCTGCTGAGTGGCTCCCCACCCGGGACCAGCCACCTTTGGAGGCCTGCGGCATAGTTTTATGGCATGCCCATCTGTTGATCTCTCCTTGTGGGACTCGCTGCCCCTCGTGGCCCACTACAGCCACTTGGGGGAACTATGGCGCCCCTGCCTGGGACTGGCTGCTCTCAGGACCGCTGCCCATTGCCGCCATTTGGGGGATCCACAGCATTTTTACGTAATCCATTACACCTGGGTCCTGGTCTTACCCACCAATCCCCAATAAGATGGTTATGCATACAGTAATAGAAAGAGTTCAAAAAGAGAGAGTTGTACGCAATGTGCTCATACTCCCAAATTCGTCTTGGGTTGTGATGATAAGTAGAAATCAAAAAATGTGTACAGCAGAACAGTCATGGTCAAAGTGTGGTCTTGTCTCCCCTGAAAGGCGATCTGACAACTTGACAGAACTGTACGAAATTTCTTTCTGGAAGACAAGTTTCTCCTCTGGTTGGCATCAGCCTTTGACCTTTTTCTTCTCCCAGCATGGAATTCTTGGCAAAATTCCAATTTTCCAAGGACAATTGTTTCAATAGTCTGATGAGACACAGAGAAGAGCACAAACATCTCACTAGAAAATCTTCGTTCCTATCAGAATAACTACACCTGTCCATGCACTCCACCACACCCTGGCTGGTCCACTCAACCCATGGCCTCCTGACTATGACTGAATTACAGAGTACACTCTTGCCACTCCTCCGAAGAGGTCTGCCACTGGAAGTTCCCCACATGTTATTCATTCTGTCCTTACCACCCCCTCGTGTTTAAGATAGTGACCCTGTCTTCTCAAAGTCTAACACCACAGTCTCCCATCCCTCCTTAGCACTGTTTTTCCACACTATTTGACACCACCTACTGTGTGCTAGTTTGGTTTGTAGCCTATTTCTTTTCCACTCCTCTGCCTCTAGAAAGCTTCCCCTGACAACAGAGGTTATTATTTATTTTGTTCACCAGTGTCTTCAAAGTTTGGGAAGCAGAGCCTAGTACACTGTGGACATCCTATCAATATTTGTTGAAGAAATGAATGCATAAAGAGAGCATAGCTGATAAGAAATTTAAATCATTTACTAGATCCAATAGTCTGAATCATAATTCTTACGAAGTAGGAGAAATACTCTTATCATGCGCAGAAGGTCTGACAAAATGCCGGCCTGTTTTCCTTAGAGAAGGGAAACCTTGGGATGCATAACTGCACATAGCACTAGCGAAGCAGAAACACTTGACCTCGTTCAAAATATTCCTGCTAGAAAATAAATTACAGTTTCAAAGATCTCGTTCCTTTTTGGTTGGTAGGAATTTCAAGGAGTGAGGTTAATAGCAGCTGTTATTGCATCATCAAAAATCTCCATAGTTAATTAGGCAAATTATACTTGAAGATTCAACCCATGCCAAAATGTAATTTAAGGTGTCATTTCAAAATGATTTTATGTATGCCTGTCAGAACTACTAAAATTATCTCTCTTAAGAGTAATTACTTAAGAAAATGTTACAAACCTACTGGCTGGTGAGGAACTCTTGATTAAAAGATGCTTTTCGAAACATAAACACACACATGCTCACACACGTGTACACACAAACATGGTCATGATATTGAGGGGGACAGACCTTCCTCTGTAGTAGACCCATCTTCATCACTCATAGCTCAAACTCTAAACGTTATCAACACCCTGAATTTATACACCTTCCTTATTATGCCCCAGTTTTTCTCTTTCACTTAAAATGAGAGCCAAATGAAATGTTGTGGTTATTTTTGGCCAGGCAAGCAGAGTGAAACAAATAATTTTGTTTGTGCTCCCTATTCTGGAATTAACGTTTGCTACTATTCTTCATTAATATTACAACAGAATACCAGGCATCTATGTGCTATGCCGATGCCGACTTGTTTGTTCACTAAACAACAAACTGGTTTTTTTCTCTTTTTGAGCACAGGGCCTCTTGCTCAGGGTGGTCCTCCTGCCTCAGTTTCCTAGGTGGTGCAATTACAGTTATAAGCTACTTGGCACTGACAGATTTTTTTTTTTGATGCTTCACTCCAACCATTCTAGCAAAAGCAAATACATTCCGAAGAGAGATGCTTGTACCCCTGTCTTGGCTATCATACTATTAAATTAATGACTCCAAAGAACTGAAGTTTCTGTAGAATTTTATGCTGGGACAAGTAAAAGGCTAAACCCTTTGTTCTAGCCAGAGGAGGAATGTGCTTCCCATGAAGAAATGTCACAGAGTTCTGACATTGCAGGACAGACCAGAAACCAGGACAATGTGGGTCAGTTATGGCTGAGAGGACACCTGAGCTGGACAGTTTGCATGTGTGTAAATAATTCTTGCCCTCTTTTTAACCCCCCCCCCCACCAATGAACTTGTCAGACACAGGATTTTTTCACTGTTCCTCTTTCCAGTGTGGCCAGGTTGAATAAATCTCATTTCTCTGCTCCTCGTTATTACTTGTCTCCTTAAATGGTGAATCGAGATTGGTGATCTGAGCATAGACGGCTGCCAGAGCCGCCTTTAATAACTCTTGTCACATTAGCTACTTGTCATATAACTGCAATTCAAATTCTGTGCCACAACACCTGGCTTTTACAATTTGGAATTAAAAAATAAAACACTATTAATTTTTAATGTGTATGCTAATAGTGTAGGCATCTTCACAGAACTTAATATTTACTTGGCATCGAGCTATGATCAGTTTTGGTACTAAGTTTACATTCTTTAGTAAAAATTTAACTATGTGTATGTGTTCATATGTGGGTTCTGTGCACATGTTTAGGGGGCCTGAGGAGGCCAGAAGGGGGCATCAGATGCCCTGGAGCTGGAGTTCCAGGCACTGGGTCCTGAACTGGGGTCCTCTGGAAGAGCAGCAAGTGTGCTTCATGCCTGCGCCATCACCTCTTTCCCACGCTCCTCTAGCTTTGTTAGAAAGTTCAAGCCAGAGTTCATTCTTATTTCAACCACTAAATCCTAAAACAGGATATCAATAATTAATACTCAAAACATGCTACAAATGAGTTTTTAAAACTTTGCAGCATTAAGGGAAGCCGTATGTAATGTCCTGTCCAAATGTGTCAAGCATTCAATTAGAACATAATTCTCTGTTCTCTAGCATACAATCTTTATATTTTTAATTCTTCTCTCATATCTGGACGAAAGTTCTTCCTTCCTCCACACCTCCTAGTCTCCCCCCCACACACACTTTCTCTCTTTCTCAAATCCAACCCAGAAGGAGAAAAAGAGTACCAAAGGCAACCAAAAGGAGTTAGCATCCCCTACTGCCATTGTCAGGGTTCCCACAAAAACATTAAGCTAACAACCATAACATATCTGCAAAGTGCTGTGGAACAATGGTCTTCTACCCTGTAAAAATATTCATCACTTGTATTGGTTTAATAAAATGCTGATTGACCAGTAGCCAGGCAGGAAGTATAGGCCAGGCGACCAGACTAGGAGAATTCTGAGAAGAGAAAAGGTTCAGTCTGCAGTCACTGCCTAGATGCAGAGGAAGCAAAATGAGAATGCCTCAGTGATAAAAGGTATCAAGCCACATGGCTAACACAGACAAAAATTATGGATTAATGTAAGTTATAAGAGTTAATAAGAAGTCTGAGCTAAAAGGCCAACCAGTTTATAATTTATGTACACCTCTGTGTGTTTCTTTAGGACTGAGCCGCTGAGGGACAAACAGCAGGAAAGCCTCAGTCAACAGCAAAGGACCTATCACAGACCCGTTTCAGTCTCTGTGAGCCCCTATGTGCCCTGCTTAGTTGATTCTGTGAGCCTGTTCTCCTGCTGTCTTCAACCCCTTTGACTCCTACAATACCTGCTCCTTCTCTTTGGAGGGTAGGGACACAATGGAGATACTCAAACAGGGCTCTCTCTCCAACTAATGCTTGGCTGCTGGTCTCAGAATCTGTTTCCATCAGCTGCTGGAGGAAGCCTTTCTGATGATGACTGGGCTAAGGACCAATCTATGAGTATAGCAGAATATCATTAGGAACCATTTTACTTTACTGATTTTTTTTTCTGGACTATCCAGTCTCCAGTTCCTGGTCATCCAGGCAGTGTTAGGCATGGGCTGCCTTTTCTGATGTGAGCCTCAAATAGACCAGTCCTTGGTTGGCCAGTCCCACATGTTCTGTCCCTCTATTGTCTTACACATCTTGCGGACTGGATAGAGTGTAGACCAAAGGTTTTGTGGCTGAGTTGGTGTTCCAATCCCACCACTGGAAGTTGCCTGGTTACAGAAGATGGGCTGTTTATGCTCCATCTCCTCCATTCCTAGGAGTCCTTGATAGGGTTACCCTCATCAAATTCTTGGAGTTTCTACTGCACTAGGTTTCCATACTGAGCCTCAAATGTCCTCCAGTTCCCGTCATCTCTCCCAGTACTCTTTTCTCCATTCTCCCCACTACCACATGATATCCTCCCGTTCCCATTCCCACCCATCTCCTTCTACCCACAAAATATATTCTATTTCCTCTTCCCCAGGAAATCCGTGCATCTCTGTTAGATCCCCCCTTGTTACATAGCCTTTCTGGGTCTGTGGATTGTAGCGTGATTATCATTTACATAACAGCTAACATCCACTTGTAAGTGAGGACATACCATGGTTGTTGTTCTGGGTGTGTGTTACCTCACTCAGGATGATGCTTTTCTATTTCCATACATTTTCTGGCAAATTTCATGATGTCATTTTTATTTTTTAAAATTGTGTAAATGCACATTTTCTTTTGTTTTTTGTTTTTTGTTTTCTTTTTGAGACAGGGTTTTTCTATGTAGCCCTGGCTGTCCTGGAACTCACTTTGTAGACCAGTGGCCTCAAAGTCACAGAGATCTTCTGGAGTTAAAGACATGTGCCACTACTGTCCAAATGTACCACATTTTCTTTATCCATTCTTCAGTTGAAGAATATCTAGGTTGTTTCCAATTTCTGGTATTATAAAGATCCTAAAAGCATAGTTGAGCAAGTGTCTTTGTTGTAGGATGGAGAGTTCTTTGAGTACATGTCTAAAAATGGTACAGCTGGATCTTGAGGTAGATTGATTCCCAGTTTTCTGCAAAGTTGCCATAATAGTTTCCGTAGTGTTTGTACAAGTTTGCAGTCTCATCAGCAAGTGTTCCTCTTGTTCCATATTCGAGCCAGCATGAGCTATCTCTTGTGTTATTGATCTTAGCCATTCTGATAGGTTCGAGATTGAATCTTAAAGTAGTTTTGATTTGCATTCTCTAATGGCTAAGGATACTGAATATTTCTTTAAGTGTTCTCAGCCATTTGAGATTCCTCTATTGAGAATTCTCTCCTTAGATCTGTACCCAATTTTTAATTGGATAATTTGATTTATTGGTGTCTAGTTTCTTGAGTTCTTTGTATATTATGTATATTAGCCCTCTATCAATGTGTAGTTGGTTAAAATCTTTTCCTATTCTGTAAGATGCCATTTTGTAATAGTGATAGTATCCTTTGACTTACATGAAACTTTTCAGTTTCATGGGTCCTATTTTTTTAAATTAATTATTGATCTTAGAGCATATACTCCCTTAAAGGACCATTTTAATTGCAAAACGTAGTAAACCTAAAGAAAACTGTGCAAACATATTAGAGACCGGTTAATATGGAGTTATACAGAGAACAACAAAAAATCCTGTGGATTGCTTCTAGACCAATAACATGGTTTCAAGGACCCTCCCCTCCTGAAAAGTTGCTGTGAACACCCTCAAAAAATTACTTTGCTCAACTGCTGACAGAGATAAACCTAACAAACAGGATACACTATGAAAGACCTGATTAAGAGCGCCCCCATACAGCATGAAGCAGTTTGGAGAGAAAAAACTATGCCAATATTCCCAAATATTGTTTATAAATGTTTTTTCACATTTATAGGGGAATATGATATAGATATGAATAATTTACATTGGTATACATTTTGTTTTATTGATATAAATTTAAGGTCACTTTTGTTATATGTATATGCATTTCTGATCTTGATTAAGGTATTGTGATTGTGTAGTTCATTTAAAAATGTTATGTATAATTGGGAAATATAGGTTGTTAATGAATGATCATCAATAATAGTCAAGCTTATAGTCATGTTAGTTAGATTTTCTAGATATATAGAGATATATTTCAGTTAGAGAGGTATTCTTCATATCTTTCAAAGACTACAGAATATGGCATTTAAAATGTTTTAATAACTTAGGGCTTTTCATGACAATGAGACACGTCTGCTCCTGGCAGCACCAGCTACTTCAAGAGGAAGATGGGCATTGAAGAGGCTCCTTATGGAGTTGGTTAGCCATTTGGGCAAGAAACTGTTCTTGCCTGAACTGTTGCATAAACTGGACATGAAGAATCCACAGAGAGAGGACTGCTGAGCTTGCTTAAAGGTGAGATGGTCCTTTGGGGTTCCTGCTTCATGAAAGAGTCTGTGAGACATTCTGCAGGATACAGAAGAAAGTGGCTGAACTGTCTTTGAAATTTCTTGCTTCATGGAAATGTCTGCTGGATACTATGGGCCTGAAGGCTGAAGATGGATACCCCAGCTGTACAGAAGAACTTTGGGTGACTGTACAGGCAGTGAGATGTCTCTTTCATTTCTAGAGTTTGGAAGTTGCTTATTTCTTGATTACTTAGGTAATTATATCCTTCTAGAGTCTTTGATGGAGTTGAAGAATGGATAGTCATAATTTTCCTTTGTTATGATAAAAGATAAAATAGATATAAATATTATAACTATAGTTCTTGCTTGATAACTGTTTTGTTATATGTAATTTTACTATGTTAAAGTAAAAGCCTTTCTTTTTTGTTTAAACAAAAAAAGGGGGAAATGGTGTAGGAGGCCCTTCTGTATTTGTATTGCTTTCATTGGTTGAATAAAGAAACTGCCTTGGCCTTTTGATAGAGCAGATAGGCGGAGTAGACAGAACAAAATGCTGGTAAGAAGAGCTGTGTGACAGACGCCATGCATATTCTGTCCAAGATGGATGCTGTTTAGACTCATGCCCAAAAGTCATGACCTTGTGGTTAACACAGATTAATAGAAATGGGTTAGATCAAGATGTGAGAGTTAGGCAATAAGAAGTCAGGCAGTAATTTAATTAATACAATTTCTGTGTGATGATTTCGGGTGTAAGCTAGCCGGGCGAGAAGACAAAAGGACCCATTCCTCATACTATATTAAGGCTACTTACTGAGATGATTCAGCCTCACTGAATACTCCAGAAAAGACCTAACAATTATCATGATTTCCTCAAGGTTCCTACAAAGATTATCAGTGCCCCAAACAACAGGAAGTAGTCTAGAAAATAATGCCCACATTCCAAAAAGATGGGTTGTGGATATTTATTATTTATTAAGAAGGTACTGGTTATAAGTTGTTATTGGTAATGGCCAGGGAAAAAAAAGCTGAATAAAAGAGATTAGATTCAGAGATCTCTTTCTGAAAAGAAAAAGGAAAGATGTAGAAATGATAGAATAAAGGAATAAATTATTAAATCTACTTTTAAACTGTAAAAGCAATTGCTAGTCTTCAATATTTCACATTGGTATGGACTTTGGAATATTGAGGCTACTTTTGTTATACTACATGTATATTTCTACTCTTGTTGGGGGTATTGCATTTATGCAACTCAGTTAAAAATGTAATGTATATTCTGGGCAGTGGTGAGTCACCACCTTTAATCCCAACACTCAAAAGGCAGAGGCACATGGCTTTCTGTGAGTTAGAGGCCAGGCTGGTCTACAAAGTGAGTTCCAGGACAGCCAGAGCTGTTACAGAGTAACTCCATCTTGAAAAACCAAAGAAAGTGCAATGTATAATTAAGAAATACAAATTAATAACCATCTATAATAGTCAAACTTATAGTCATATTAGGCATGTTTTCAAGGTCATACACAGATATATTTAGATAGATAGATGGTCTTAAAACACTTCAATGAGGGCTGGAGAGATGGCTTAGAGGTTAAGAGCACTGACTGCTCTGCCAGAGGTCCTGAGTTCAATTCCCAGCAACCACATGGTGGCTCACAACCATCTCTAATGAGATCTGGTACCTTCATACATGGAAGGAGTGTTGTAAACATAATAAATAAATAAGTCTTTTTAAAAAACCTACTTCAATGGCAGTTAATATGTTTAATAACCTAAGTCTTTTCTTGACAGTGAGACATGTCTGCTACTGGGAGCAACAATTTCCTTCAGAGAACATAATAGGCACTGTAAAAACTCCATAGAGAATTTACTTTCTTTTTGGCAAAGCTAGCAATTTGGGTAAAGAAACTGTCCTTCTCTCAATTGCTGACAGTGCACTGATAAAACTGTACCATCAGCATTCATGATAAAGTGACTGCCAGACTTTGCCAAGACAAGGTAGAACAGTCCATCAAAATTTTCTGCTTCAGAGAAAAGTCTGTCAGACATTCTAGACCTTTAGATAAAGATGGGACTGGGCGGTGGTGGTGCATGTCTTTAATCCCAGCACTTGGGAGGCAGAGGCAGGTGGATCCCTGTGAGTTCGAGGCCAGCCTGGGCTACAAGAGCTAGTTCTAAAACAGGCTCCAAAGCTACAGTGAAACCTTGTCTCAAAAAAATTTAAAAAAAAAAAGAAAGGAAAAGAAAAAGAAAAAAAGATAGAAAGAAAGATGGATGTCCCAACATTGCAAAAAAATTTAGGGTGATTGTCCAGGCAGCCAAATATCTCTGTTATTAGGTAACATTTCATCCTTCTGGGGTCTTTGACAGAGTTGAAGACTAGATAATTATAATTAAAGTTTTCCTTAGTTATGATAAAAGATAAATTTGGTATAAAATCTTAAAAGTCACAAAGATAAAATATGTAATTTATATTTTGCTAAATACAAATGAACTAGATATTATAACTGTAATTTTCACTTGATAACTGTTGTTGCTGTGTATAATTTTACTATATTAAAATTAAAATCTTCCTTTTTAATTAGACAGGAAGGGTAAAATGTTGTGGAATAATCCTTCTGTACACTGTGAATATGTATTACTCTCATCACTAATAAGAAACTGATGGGCCAGTAGTCAAGCAGGAAGTAAAGGCAGGACAAGCAAACTAAAGATGCTGGAATGAAGAAGGGCAAAGTCTTGGAAGTTGCCAGGAGATGGAGGGAGAAGCAAGGTGGGCATGTCGTGCCGAGAGAATGCACCAAGTCATGTGGCAAAACATAGATAAGAAATATAGGTGAACTGAAAATGTTAGAGTTAGCTATCAACAAGCCTGAACTATCAGAAGAGCATCTATAATTAATAGTAAGTTTCTGAGTGATTATTTGGGAGCTGTTGGGGCACAGGAAATCTCTGCCTACCACTGTACCATAACTCATCCACATTTTCTACTGCTGGTGAATGTTTTGTTGTTGTTTTACTTTGGTTTGTTTGTTTGTTTGTGTTTCTAGATTTGAGCTGTTACTAACAGAGCTGGTCGGTGGTTTTCTTGTGTCTCTCCTCTATTTACAGCTCTGCCACTACAGAATAACATTATTTTTCACATGGTTAGGTTGTGATCACTTTTCCATTCTCATAGCTGAGAACAATGACTCTATCCCCTTGGGAATAATAAAAAAAATGAGATTTCACAGATAGAGGAAAAAGAATGTACAATGAATGCAACATCAATTTAAAATGGCATAGGCCAACCTAGTGAGCGAGGAAATACTTGTAAGAACAATAGTAAACTTTGTAAATAACCAAATTTTAAAAAAGATAATGCAATGAATGCATTTAAAAGAGAGACTTCATAGCAGAAGAAGGAGGGGAAGCCTTGTGAGGATGACATTATTTACACACACGATTGTAGGTGGAGTTTTCCTGTCCCGGCAGTGGCTCTCAAATAACCACCCAGAGTCTTAATATTAATTATAAATTCTTAGTCAATAGATCAGGCTTGTCACTAGCTAACTCTTCCACTTAATTTAACCACATTTCTTTTCTCAGTAAGGCACGCCTACCTTACTTCTCTCTGCATCTCCTCTCTGTTTCTCTGGCTCCACCCTTCTTCATCCCAGAAACTTTAGTCTGCTTGCCTTGCCTATACTTCCTGCTTGACTACTGACCAGTCAGCATTTTAGTAAACCAATTCAAGGGACAAATCTTTACAGTGTACAAAGGAGCATTTCACAGCACATGATTGTGGGTAGAAAGATGATTTGTGAGGATGTGGTAAAGACATTCCAAATCAGGAGAAATAACACAAGAATACAACGGGAAGGAAGGCAGGAGTTAGGCACAGGGACCTGTGGTAAATTCACTTGGGCAAGTGCATAGAAGACTCTAAAGAGGGCTTTTTCAGTAATCTATTCAATGAAAGTTATTTAGCATCTAAAAATGTAGGCTCAATACAATTTTAATATCATGGGTAATAAAGTGAGCCATATCTAACTTCAGGGAAGTTATAAATTATTGGAAAATACTACCAACCAGTCATCACATTTAAAAAATGCAAAATCAACCCTGGGACAAATCTGTGGAGAAGAAGTAAAATGCATATAAAAGCAACAGACTGAGTCTCGTTTAGGAAAAATAAGATTTTCTAAAGAAAAGATTAGTAGAAAGGTAGAAATGGACTAGTCACAGCAGAAGAATGAACATTCCAAGTAAAAGAAACAGACGTGCAAAGGGCCTAGCTGACAGTGCAGTGTGATGATGTCTTCAGAAGAGAGCAAGGACAAGGTACATTGGGTCAAATTTGGAAAGATTTTTAAGTGCCAAACAAAGACAGTCCATCTCAGATATCTCCAGCTCCATGTAGCTGTAGACTATGTTGTATTTAATTCTTTGTCAGATATAAAATAGTACCTCAAATGTAGGAGATGTTCAGATTGCTTGCTGAATTGAACCAAGAATAGATTTCATTTTGTAGACCATAGAAATTCAAGGCAGAGATGGGGGAAAGGAATAGAGAGGGTGAATCAAATTATAATAGAACCTGGGTAGTGGCACTAAGAAACATACGTGGTGAGTGTGAGGAGAGATGTCGATGTTCTGGAGGACTGAATTGTGCCTACACACACACACACACACACACACACACACACACACACACACACACACACAAGCCTTGCAAGATGATGAGTGACTGATTATATGCTGAAGGTGGAGTAGAGGACAAAGGGCTTCCTAAATTACTCAATAAGGAAGCGTGTGTAGCCAATTATACTGCTTCCCATAGCCATCTCCCACCCCATAATCAGACCCAAGGAGGAGTGTAGCAGCTGTTATTTATTGACAAGCATGCACATGATTTTTAGTTTCAAAGAAATTTGGGAACCCTTGTCATAGAGAACATTCCAGGGAAAAGAAAATGGCATGTGCAATGTATAGGCTTACTTAAGAGCCCAGAGGTCTGCGGGCCAGGAGGGAGACATTGAGAAGCTGATTGCACATTGTGAAGAACAGTTGGGGACACACCTGAAAAGCTTTACTGAACAAACAAGAGAATTCTGTACCTAATGAGGAACTGAGGAAACATCTATAGGGCAAGAAAGTAACTTTTTACAAGGAAAAATAATCGGGAGAAATTGATATAGAGAGAATGAAACAACGTTTCAAAGGAAGACCCCATTGTGTTTAGTGGCTGTTCCAGAACGCACATAAGAAAGGGCAGGCGGAAAGTGGCTTCCTGGTGTGGTGACCACTTTAGAGAGGGAGGGAATGGTGGTGCAATAAAAACCTTCATTTTGCACTTAAGTTTTATTGTGAAAGAACACAAAGCAGGTACTTAGGCTGCTCGAAATGGAGAGCGCATGTTTCAAAGAACGTTGTCACAATTAAGTTTATAGGCAGAGGAGTTTCTGATATAGAAACCATTGGAATTTCATCACTGTGAGGATGTAGTTAATGAAAGGATCAAGCACAAATATATGGAGAAAATCGATTTTTGTAAATAATGTCTAAAGAATAATCAGAAAAGAAGACTCCGAGACAAGAGCAGTTGAATTTCAGTCTTGGCTATTCTAACCGTCTAATGCTCTGTGAGATCCTCAAGAACTGAAAACAATTTTTTTCTTTTATGATTGGATTGATGAGTTATATATTTGTCACCTATTTAAAAATTTAGGCACAGTAATATTCTAGAAAACTTGCTGCTGCTTGACTTCACCAGCAAAATAAAACATTGATAAAAACTCGGTGAACTGTTGAACCTTAGATTGAAGAAATCTTGAGGGCTGGGAAGGTGGTTTGGTGGTGCACAAGCATAAGGACCCAAGCTCTCATGCCCAGAACGCACTGAAAAAGCGTGGTGTGTGGCAATTAGATCCTCTTCTCTCTCCAGGAGAATATTGTTTGGGGAATCTCTGAAGTCACATGGGAGACAGTAAATACTTTTCAGGTTCCTGTCATGAGAGCAGCTGATGGTCACTCATCTACTGAATGGTGTCTGGTATCTTGTCAGTGGAATGACAGCCCTGCTTCTCCCCACCTACAAGGAAGCGCCTCTTCATAGTTGTGAAGTGGCTCATCAGGCACCAAAGAGCTCCCTTCCTCCTGTGTCATGGCAGCTTGCCTAGGTAGTGAGTGAGTGTGTGCTCTCTACACTGAGCCCTAACAAGTTTAGTATATGTATTTTTTCCTTATCAGAATTGAAATAACAAGACAAGAAAAAGAAACCTTTACAATAAAAAACAAAAGTCTAATGCTTCCACTATGGGTGCATTTACTTCAAACTGAGTCATCAAGACAATGGTAACCAGTGTCCAGGGATGTCCCCTGATTCTTACATTTTGTGCCGGGGCTGTGCTGACTTCTGGGATTACTGTCACTAAGAAAAGCAAGAAATCATCCTGAGGCTGTTCTCGAGTTGAAGGCTCGGCGCGGAGAACAGAGGGTGCAGTTTCCAAAAGCGGAGCTGGGTTTTTCTAAAACGTGAGAGCGAGAACCAGGGCCCCAGGAACTGAAGGCTACCAGGTTGCGCCCCAACCTTGAGAATGCTAAACCTCTTCACAGCACGAGACGAGACACTTCCGGTCCTCACACAGGCCCCGCTCCTCCCGTGAGCCCCGCCCCCTCATCCCCGTCCCCGGGACCTGCACGCCACGAATTGGTGAACGCAGCGCTGCCCCGCCCCCCCGTGGGCCTCCCGAGGCTCCGCCCCCGGATCATTCGAACGCAGCGCTGCCCGCCCCGAAGCCCCGCCCCACCGCCCCGCCCCCGGGTTCGGGAACGCAGCGCTGCCCCGCCCCTCCCGCGGGCCCCGCCCCAAAGCCCCGCCTTGCCTCCCGCCCCCTGGTCCTGCAGACCATGGGTTGGTAAACGCAGCGCTGCCCCGCCCCTCCCGTGGGCCCCGCCCCGTCCCCGGGTCCTGCACAGCCACGGGTTGGTGAACGCAGCGCTGCCCCGCCCTCTCCCCCTTTTCCCCGCCTTTGCGGCCGTGGAAAGATGGCGGAGTTGGACATCGGGCAGCACTGCCAGGTGCAGCACTGCCGGCAGCGAGGTGACGCTGGAAACCCCATCCCCGCCCGCGGGAGAGCGGGACCGGGTTCTGACGACCGGGGCGGTGGCGGCGGGTGAGGGAGGATGCGAGGCGCGAGCGGCCCTCCGGGGTGGTGGTGGTGCTTTGTTGCTGTCCCTCAGTTTAGGGGCGAAACGTGTGGCCCCTGGGTTTCCACCCAGATCCAAAAGCTGATCTTGCAGACTTCTCAGGGCTTCTAGGTCGCTTTGCCCGAAAAGCGCTGGGCTGCCACTGCGTGGATCAGGGCTCCAGTTCCCCTCGGTCCTTAGCACTACGACCTTGCCGCATCCACTCTCAGACTTTTTCTTCAGTAATGTTTTTTCCTCAGACGAATGAGTCAAACAAATCAGTTTTAAACTGTGTTCTTAGGTTTTTAAAAATCTCGGGGTTTCTGACCCCCCAGGAGGTCCTTAGGCGCTCTCCCATTCAACCATTGTTTAATATCACTGTTTGAACAAACAGAGCATTGATTTTGGTGCCAGATTCACTTAAGTTGTTAGTGGCAGATTAGTACGCTGCATTTTAGAAAAGTTTAATAAATAATATGGAGATGGTCTCTCCATTGAACAGAGACCCCCTAGTCATAAACATAAGACCCCTGGCGATCGGTGTTACAGTCCTGTGGCCAACAAGTTCTTCAAGCCTTAGACTCACAGACTGCGCAGCCTTTGCCTACTGAATTGCAGTCCAAATGTGTGTATATAGGGCTTCATCCTGCTGCAGCTTCAATTAGTAGCAAGTTCCTGAATGTTAGATTTGGCCTGGATCAGTGTCATACCTGTGGTAAGCAAAGACAAGAGTACTTCTAGCCATTGTTACTTATGGATGTGTTTACCATTGACTGCAGGTATGAACCGCTCAGCAGATCAAAACTTGTTTCCGTGTAGTCCTTTCCTATGGAAACCTAGTCTTTGGCTTTGACTGTTGTGTTCATTTGGTCAGGCTGACTTATGTCTAAAATGTCTATCATTTGTGATATAGCTCATCCTTCCCAGTTTCACATATCTTTAGTGTATATTAATTAAGATGAGATTTGACTCTTGAAATAACAGAAAAGGGTTAAAATTAAGTGTGGATGGTAGGAAGCTTTTTGATCATAACTTTTCCTCTTAGGCTTCCTTGAATGACATATAATATTTACTTGATCACTCTGTCTCAAATTAGCAAACATGCCCAGTTCTTCACACTGAAAAGTGACATAATGGGCTGGCAAGGTGGCTCCGTGAATAAAAGTCCCCTGAGAGACAGGAGCTTGGCGCTGGAACAGGAGGCTCATGTGCCAAGGGCACTGGCAGGAGTACAAGGGATCCTGCCTCAAAAACATGGTGGAATGCAGAGCTGGTTCCCAGGCCTCCACATGTGTGTCGAAGCACAAGAACACATACATGAAATAAATCCAAAGAAAAATACTGAAATTCTGCAGATTCTTCTGTTTCAGTTTCTCATATTGACACATGTATCTCTAACTTCTGGGTATGGACTTGAAGCTCAATGTATCATGCTTTGTTTAGTAACAATAGTCCTGACTGAGAACTCCCTCTGTAGACCAGGCTGGCCTCGAACTCATAGAGATTCGCCTGTCTCTGCCTTTTGAGTGCTGGGATTAAGGGCGTGTCCCACCACTGCCTGGCGGAAGAAGATTTTGTTATAGAATTGGCCAGTAAGATTCATTTTGCTTAAGAAAACTAAGTCAAAATCAGATACTCACCAATACCTACCCTATTTTCCTCCAATTTTAGATTTTCTTCCATTTGTATGTGATGGTTGTTCAGGAATATTTTGGTAAGTTAAGTTTTTATGTAGGATTTGAAATGAACTTTGGTGTTTGTCAATATGGGGTTAATTTCTGAGAATTAGAATGATTTGAAAATAGTTATAATGTTAGCCATGGACAGTTGATATTCAGAATTGTAATCACTTGTGGGAAAAGCAAACTGACTAGTCATAATTAGTCATAGTTCTAATTAGTTACCCATATATATATATATATCATTAATCTTTTAAGTTTCAAGAAATGCAGTCATAAATGTGGATTTGAAGATTGGGTATCATAATTTACAATGAGAAAATAATGTTCACATATAAAGAATGTAAGCTTTTAAAAATCCAGCCATGATTATTCTCTGCATTTTAGTCAATGGATGAAAAGAGCCCGACCTATAACAATCTTAAGATGGATAGTGATTGGCCACGTCACTTGCGATGTGCGCTGTGCACCACTCAAGGGTTTGAGATACGTGCCTTGACGTTGCAGTACTTTGTTCAGCTGATTGCTTTCAGCAGAGACAGAAGGTTGTGTGTACTTCAAAGCACTCGAAGTAAAGAGAACTCGATTGCAGGTGAACATTTCCGTTTGAGACTGTGGATACTCCTTCTGTCTGTGGATTTCAGGTTCTTACATTAAAGTCACTAGTGTAGTGACTTAGGGATCCTTAAGGATGTGAGATATTAGAATAGCCCAAATTATTTCAGCTATCATTAAGTGAATTAATTGATTGCACTTAAATAAACTTTTTTGAAATTATTTAAGCCTTGAACACAGAAGCAAGGATGCTCATGGTTGTCCTGAGGTATGTTTATTTTCTCTTCTCTGATACAATTTATATATCTGTACTTGTGTACTTTTAGAATTTGTTTAGATTTAAAGCTAGTCGGTACGCCAGACATATAAGTTAACATCCTAAATTAGTTATATAAAGAATCTTTGCTGCTTTTCTAATATTGTTCTCTCTTTGAAGAAAATTTACTCGTTTGGTATTTTCACATTTTTATCCTCATAATATTTGGAAGTCCACTCACAGTGTTGGGCTGTGTGTTTGTGATTCACGTTGACCTCAGTGCCCACGTCACACTGTCCTACCAGATCACTGTCCTTCACTGTAGTGTTCATTTTCACTATGTCTGCTGATAGGGTGCTGTGGTAGTCAAGTGTTTGGACCCAGTCAGCCTTAGACCACCAAGAGCAAACCCTTAGTCCAACAAAAGAAAATCCTTATCCAGATTCCAAACAGATGAATAGATTGAGAAGGGAAGCTGAAGATAGAAACCAGACTAACAGCCTTATCACTACTAATGAATGAAACTTAGTGTGGACTCAGGTGGGTCTCTTGAGACATCTGGAGCAGCTGTCCAAAGCCTGAAGCCCAGATACTACTTGGCATTGCTTCTCCCCAAGGCAGGCAGACAAGGAGTTAACTGAGAATTCCCCACATTAAATGGAAGCAGCAGCTTATATCTTGAGGTAACTTTCAGTTGGTTTATCCCTGCTACCATTCGCCAAGCCCTATTGGAGAATCTTCACTTCTGTTCTCTCAATTATAAAAAACTAAGGTTGCTTGGGTGTTAGTCCAAATCTGACCCTTTTGTTTGGTGTATTTGAGGAAAACAAAAATTACATTACTTGTTAATATTATATAAGACTGAATGGAAGGGATGTATTGTATTTAACATCATAGTAAAATTATATTTCTTATAAAACATAAGTCTGGCCCTCTACAATTTTTTTCTTATGCTATCATTTGATTTTTATGAATAGCTCTTAGATTTTCAGATACATATTCAAGTAAAAAATAATTCTACCTTTAGGTCATTGCAGCAAATTTGGAAGAAAATTTAGTTCTTTTTTAAATTATACTAGATGTTCCTACTGTTAATATAATGAATTGTCCTATGGTTACCAATTTCAAGTAATCCTTTTCTTAGATTTACTTAACTCCAGGAATGTAATTACTCTATGCTCAATAATGTGGCTAATTTGCTTCTTTTGTTTCCTTCCAAAAAAATGTGTTCTGATGTAATGTTTTCTGATAATAAAATCTTTTACATAGCATGGGAACTAGTTTATGATTTTGAGAATTGCCTCATGTCACGGGTGAATTTTTAAGGGTACTGTGTCCTGAATTGTTCAGTTTCTAAAACTGGCATAGGAAGTCGTTGTGACTCCCCATTTGAGGGTTGATGAGTTGGGCAGATTTTGATAGGGCATCTTTGTGTAGCAGTGTTACAACGCAGAGAGGAAGACTGTAGGCAGTGGACTAGGCACAGTGGTACCCCCTAGGATCCCAGCACTCAGGAGACCGAAATAGAAATACTGCAGACTCAGAGCCAGCTGGGCTATTGTATAGTAAGACCGAACCTCAATAAAAAGGTAGGGAAACTGAATAGTCATTTTAATTTAACTTTAAATATAATTACAACACATTAGAAAAAGTTATGCCAAAGTGGAATAAGCCTAGTATTCCTTTCTCATAATAACATATGAGAATATATAACAATCTAATAAATTTAAATAAGAATGATATGGATGATGTCCTCTAACACTGGCTCTTGTGTTGTCGCAAATGGGAACTATAGTGCCATTTCCCCCCCCTTATTGCTTTAGGTGAATATAATCAAGGAGAGACCAAAGGCAGATGAACACAAACCTTACCCATGCTCTTTCAAGGACTGTACTGAAGTAGAGCTCGTGGCAGTTGTGTGTCCCTACTGTGAGAAGAACTTCTGCCTAAGGTAATCACCTAAAGCCTTCAAGCTTTGTGTACCTGTTTAGCTGTACATGAGTGAGCGCCAATTCCTCTGTTTCTTGTAGACATCGTCATCAGTCCGACCATGGGTGTGAAAAACTGGAGGTCCCACAGCCTCGAATGACTGCCACACAGAAACTTGTCAAAGACATTATTGGTGAGTCCTAGCATCCTAGGAAGCGTGTGGCTGCTTGGCCTCCTGGTGTCCGTCCCATACTGCACTGCTCCTGCCTCTCGCTGCAGATCACCACTTATGGAGGCTTTGTTAGCAGCTGCAGTGTAGGACTTGCGTTCTTTTCTATGACTTTATTTATTTTTAAATTATTTCTATGGGTATTTTTGCCTCCTTGTATATATGTTTACTGCTTGCATGCCTGGTATCCTTAGAGATCACAGGGTATCAGATCCCCTGAAACTGGAGTTATATATAGCCTTGAGCCATGTGGGTTTTCTGAGGTAGAAATTGCTTAGATTGACCATTAGTCATGTAAATGTACTTAACAGAGCTGTCCTGTGCAGTTTATGTAGGCTGATGGCCAGAACGGAAAAGCTGGGCATGGCAGTGTACTTCTGTAATCCTATAAGAGCAGGGGGATCTCGGTGAGTTTCAAGCCAGCCAAGGTTACATAGGGAGGGCTTGTCTCAAAACAAGAGAAAAGAAAGAGAAGAAAAAAAAAAGAAAATCTGGAAATTGCAATAAGAAAGTACTTGCATGCTTTTACTTCTTCCTTAGACTCCAAGTCAGGAGGGGCAGTAAGTAAAGGCCGGAAAGGCGCGAAGACCAGCGGGACAGCTGCGAAGGTGGCCCTGATGAAGATGAAGATGCATGCTGACGGGGACAAGTCGCTGCCGCAGGTGAAACAAGCAAGCGTGTCACGTGTGCTGAGGTCTCCTCTCTCTTCCTCCCTCCTATCGAATACAAATGTAAACCTGACATGGGTCACTTCTGAAGACCACGAGCTGTAGACTCTGTGTAGATCTTCACACTGCTTCCTGTTTCCCCTGTAGGTGGCAGTGAACATGACCTTCTTTCCTGGCCCACTTTTCCTCCGTTTTTAGTAGTTCTCTGTCCCCCAGTTATGGTCTAGTTCATTCATTCTAGTAACTGCACTTTATTCTGTTGTATGCCTTTAATTGAGGATGGCAGGAATTGACCTGGTTTCCGTTGCTTATTTTAGAAGCCATTCTTTTAGCTTTTGTATTTCTTCTTGGATACACCTTGTTTTATTTCCAGTTGTTTTCATTTTATAACATGTTCCTTTTTATGGGAAATGTTATATAATGTCTCTCACTGCTTCCCAAATAACTTTCTTTAATGTTTTCTTAGATTTGTTAGGTTTATTACTTCGTTTTAAGATTAAGTTTATTGATTCCACAAGTCCATTTTGACTTTGACGGGCTTCTTGTATTTTTCTCTCTCCTTACTTCCCAGTCCCTCCCTGGTAGTTCTCTGCTTTTCCTCTAACCCACCCATCCAGAGCGTCAGCTTCAAGATCTCAGCTTCAGCCGGGTGATGCTTCTGCCCTAGAGAGAGTCTGGGGTTGTTGCAGTCGCAGCCCCTGAGCTGGGAGAGCTCAGCTGTGCTGCGAGGGAGGCTCAGCTGTGCTTTGTGCTGCCGTGTGGGCAGTCTCTAGGCCAGTGCTCGGCAGGCAGTCCCTTAGACTGCCCCTAAGAGCCATATTTGTATCTGTTATTTACTTCCCACTTAGCCACCCTTAAGCTCCGCACTACCTGTTCTGAAGCCCTGACAGCGCTGGTTTGCTTTTATAGTTTTCTTTCTTATGTGTTCTGTTGTTGTTACTTATTTAGACACTGGGTTTCCCAGACTGTTCTTAAATTCACAAACTCGCAAACCTCCTGCTTCAGCTTCCTGTTGGCTTGTTTTTGGTCCTCAGACATACTGTTAGAGGCTCTAAGTTTTCCTTTCCCCGTTTCCTATTTGCACTCTTGCTGCTTCCCTGTGGGAGCAGCGCAGTGGTGATGAAGTGGGCAGAACTGAGGCTTCCAGCAGATCTCTCTGAAGGTCTTCATCCATAATACACCCCGCTGACCTTCAGCACGGCTCAGTTCCTTTTCGCTGAGCTAGGCATTGCTCCCACTGGTAGTTCCTAACGTTGCTCCAGCTGTTCCCAACATTTCCCGTTAGGCACTCTTCCCTGAGAGTAGCACTGTTATTGTCCAGGAGGTGACCTGTGAAGACAATCTCCCTAAAGCAAATTTTAGCAATCAGGGAAGTCTATTCCCCCTATTATTATTTTTTTTTTAAAAAAAATAAAGTTATTTAAGTAACAAAATACAACCAAAGAACACGGTAAGGCACAGATTATATAGTAGAGATCCCATCTCTGAAACCCTGTTTTATTAATAAAGTATTTTTCTTTGTTCTCAAAAGTCTTGCTACATCCAATAAGTAGTAAAGTCATTCACATACAAACGGTGTTTTCTATCAGAAGCCTTGTTTCTCGGATGATAGGGACGGGGTTCCAGGGAATACGATAGAAACCAATTTGTTCCTGAACAGAACAGATCAGCGGGCCTATGTTTAGGGTTCTATGATCTTGAATGACCCATCAGCTTTCCCGATTTCTCTCTGTCTGTGTGGAACTCATTATTAACTCAGGAGTGGCTGGGGGCTCTGAGGGGAAGCCTCAGTCCAGGTCTCAACACAGAAAAGACAGAGCTCCTTTTGCCCCAGGCCCTGAACATAAGACCGGTCACACAGCTGTCATGACACAGGATCACCTAGCTAGAGTTTGGGTTGGGTCCTTGGGACATAGAGTTAGTTAGATGGGCTGCACCGTTGGTTTGCTCACTGAAACTTGTATTATGGCGTTTTCCTACTTTGACGAAAAGAAGAAAGGAAAGGGTACCACTAGCTGAAAGGAATGTCTTATTCCATGTGTCTAATCTATATGTTAACTTTTGCTTACACAGACAGAGAGAATTTACTTTCAGGTTTACTTACCAAAGGGGAGCAAAGAGAAGAGCAAAGCCATGTTCTTCTGCCTCCGGTGGAGCATTGGGAAGGTGGTGGACTCTGCAGCCTCTCTAGCCAGTCTTAGAAACGAGAACAACAAGCTGGTGGCAAAGGTAACGTGCAGCCCCCACCCTTCCTCCCGGCGCTGGCCACAAGTGCGTGCCCACCACTGTGTGGTTTGTTCCTCTCTCGGCAGAAGCTGCGGCTGTGTCACGTCCCTTCGGGAGAGGCCTTGCCCTTGGATCATACTTTGGAAACCTGGATCACTAAGGAGGATTGCCCTTTATATAATGGAGGAAATGTCATTTTGGAGTATCTTAACGATGAAGAGCAGTTTTTAAAAAATGTTGACTCTTACTTGGAATAGTCACTCAAGGATTAGACCAGAATTTCCAAGCAGAAATCATTCTTTACAGTCAGGTTCTCTTATGACAGATACTTAAAAAAAAAAAAAAAAAAAACTCTGAAAGTTGCTTTTTTATAATTTATTTCCATTATGTCATAATTTACATTAGTTGTTTTCTACTAAGTTCCAGGTTTGTGTTTTAAATTTAAACTATGTACTAGTAGTTATGGTGAAGTATTATTTTTGTAGCTGTTTTTCCATTCTTATGGCAGAGGAGGACGCAGGATTATTATGGCAGATTCTTCGGCACTCGTCGTCTTCCTTTTAAGGAAGCCCTGCGATTAAGCCTGTGACTAAGGGGCCAGGATACATAACCTTTTGTGTACGTAAATGATGATGTGTGGATTGGAATATGCACAGGAATTGTGGGATCTTAGCCTTTCTCTCACTCAGTCTTCCAAGGCTTTGGATAAGAAACCTCATATCTGAGAAGGGAAAGTTATTTTCTTGGTATCATGTAATTGCACTGAATATATTTCTGGTAATGAATTTTCTCCAATAGGATTCATGTTTTTGTTGGTATGATGTATGAGAATAGAGAAATGAGAAGAGCAATGAATAGACTGCTTTGTTACAATCTCTTTCATTGCACCAAAGCAAAATATACACCAGCAATTATTGCATTTTATCTATAAATTGAAATAAGTCCTTTTGGGGAAGGCTTTTTGTCTACACTTGAGAATGAATGTTTCTGTCTATAGTGTATGAAAGATTTCACTAAAGGAGGAAATAAAGTATTTTTAATTCCTCCCCTTCTGTGCCAGTTTTCATGACTTTAGGTTTAATTAAAAGGATAACCTCACATGCTCCTTTGGTATTCTTCAGGTCCATCTTTTTCATGTCCATGTGATAAAGTGTTAATTTCTGGCTTTTATCAGGTTCTGAATTCATTCCTTTACAGAGTTACTCGCATACCTACTTGATACATTAATACCTAATTGCCTTTTTAGGTACAGTGAAGATATGTAGACATACACTTAGAACTGTCACACAAAATTGTAAGGAAGTTGCAAATAAGTGCACAGACAGTATAGCCACGTCCCAAGAGCTGTTTAATGGGAAACTATCACACTGGTGATAGAAATAATGTTTAAAAATCCATATACCAAAAGTTGGTTTTGGTTCGTTTTGGTTTGGTTTGGTTTTTTGTTTGTTTGTTTGTTTTTGAGATCCCAAAAGGTTTTCCAACCAGTACTTATATTAATTGCAATTACTTGCACACAATAGGTGGTCAGCACATATAATTAAATGAAAACTAAATGCCAAAAAAAAAAAAATACCTTTTGAGACGAGGGCAAATGAGGGTGACAGGAATTGAAATCTAGGAAGGATGAAAAAAAAATGTCTTCTTTCCTTAATCAGACAAAAGGAACAAAGCTATCTATCCAGAGGGGCCGACAAAGTGGGTACAGTCTGTAAGCAAGGCCAGGTCCTAGGCGGTGGAGCCTGCAGCTCGGGAGGACGCCAGGGATAAACATCCTGGGTACTAAAAAGTGGCAGCTAAAGCACGCATAGTCTAGACAGGACAAGGTATGGATGAGAGTCCCAGTCCCCCTAACTCCCTGTGTCCAAATTACTCTGAAAGCAGAAAACCCAAGGCTGTGAGTAAGTTTGTCCCCATCCTCCCTGGTGTTTCCGTTGCTCACAGACAATTAAAATCGTCCTGGGAGATGCACAAAACATAGGAGAGGAGTACAGATGAACGGTTGAACTCAGTAGTCCCTGATAACAATGGGCATCAGCCTAAGGGACGGGGAATACATGAGAGAGCTGGGCAATAGGATTCTTCCGAGCTGCAGTGTTCAGGTGTTAGTCCCAAACTTTTCAGTATGTGGGTTCTGGGGTTCAAACTCAGGTGTTCACCCGGGCAGTAAGTGCTCTATTCACTGAACTGTCCCACTGGGCTCTTTACTCATTTTGACAAGTTTTTACTGTGTAGCCCAGCTGGCCTTAAGCTTGTGACTCCCTTGTTTCAGTCTTCTCAGTGGCAGGTGTTTCTGTCACTTTAAAGTTCCTTCAGAAACAGGTTGGCGGCTCATGCCTTAAATCCCAGCTCTCAGAAGGCAGAAGAAGATGGATCTGTGAGTTCAGGACCAGCCTGACCTACATAGTGAATTCCAGGACAGCCAGCGAGAGATTCATAGTGATACTCTATTTTTTTTAAAATATTTATTTATTTATTATGTATACAGTATTCTGTCTGTGTGTCTGCCTGCAGGCCAGAAGAGGGCACCAGACCTCATTACAGATGGTTGTGAGCCACCATGTGGTTGCTGGGAATTGAACTCAGGACCTTTGGAAGAGCAGGCAATGCTCTTAACCTCTGAGCCATCTCTCCAGCCCCGTGATACTCTATTCTTAAAAAAAAAAAAAAAAGTTTCCTTGGAAAATTACTACTGTCATTGAGCAGAGCTTAGTCCTAGTCCCTGTTCTTGCCACTGGTAAATATGTCTTTGGTTTTCTTAATGTCTTACATGGAGATAAATTAATGATGCTGAGCGACACCTGCATGCCTTTCTACAACACTCTGTCCAACGGAAAATGTCACGGTGACGCTCATTACTTTGTATTCTAACACAGAAGTAAAATATGCAATTGTAGTAGTGGGGAGTTTATTTGAATTTTTACTGCCTGGCATCCTCTCATTTGGGAAATGCACAGTAGAGTTTGTGGATTGCTTTTCCTTAGCCATAGAAGCAGAGGCGTGGCTTGGCTAGTTGATAGCTGCCATGGCCCTGCTGTGCATAGTAAGGCTAGAGCATTAGGATTGAGGTTGGTGCCTTTCCACTCTGTCCCAGTAACAACCGTTCCTTCGCCAGGCTGCCTTCTTATGTTCTCAAGTTCCTGGTGACCGTGGCAGACGTTTTCGAGCAACGGGTAGCAAGGGTCGTCTAAGGATTTGTTTTGCTGGATAGAATTGCTCTAGAACTGCAAAAAAACTATTAGCATCAAGGAAGTTCTCGAGGTTAACCCTTGCAGTCACTGATGGCAGCCACGTGACTGACGTCAAGAGAGCAAAGTTGTACTTTGGTCACTATGGCTTCAGTGTAGGGCCCCAGTGTAATTATAGGCATGAGTCAGGGTGCATAGTGCACCTGTTTCAACTTCCAGTTATTTGTGTCCCTGAACAAGGAATTGGACTAGGGATGGACACATGGAGGGTGGTCAGAAAAGAGACAGTTTATTTAAAAAGCATTTCCACAGGTGGAAGTGGGCCCGGGCTAGAGAAGGGCTAGGAGTTCAAGGACTCCTGTTCAGAGCAGACTGGCACATTTGTACCTCACGTGGTTTTCTTTTTGTGCAACTCTGTTGGAAGACAGCCTGGCAGGAAGGGACTTCTAGTCTTTCATAACTGGCTTCATATGTCAGTCTTCACTAATTCCCTCTTTGTCTACCCTTTGTCCCCTACAGCCTTCCGCCTTCCTCTCCCTCAACCCTGTCCGCTCCTTCTCTCTCCCCAATACTCTCTGGTCACACCAGCATGTAGGTAGATATGCGGTTTGCTTCTGACGGGATGGAATAGTGATAATGATCTCCAAGCACTGGTATACATTGTAGATACCTCCGCCCCCGGCTTCTTTTATTTCATTGTTTTCCTTAGGACAAAAGAAAATGAAAAAAAAAATGGTTCTAAGACTTTATCCTCAAGTAATAAGGAACTCAGGAAGAGAGATCCAGTGTGTGCTTGTGGTGGTGACACCTGTTAATGCAAGGGTTGGCTTCTCAGTTTCCTTAACCACAGAGAAACTGGCTGTGTCCCTCACTAGGTAGCTTTATATTCATTACAAGCACAACGGTCCCTCCTCCTGGACCTTGATCCACCAAACCACAGCTGTTACCTAACCCACATTTATGCTCTCTGCCACTGGGGACCTGCAAGAATGTCCTTCTATTTTTGAAAAAAAAGAAAAAAAAGAAAAAAACTTGAGTTGCCACGTGCGGTTTATCCAACTTTTCACAATGTTTGGAAAATCTTTTGTAATCCTACTTTTGTTGGTGACCTCAGGAGAAGCAAAGAAGTCATTTCTCAGTTTCCTGAATACACAAAATTCAGAAATACTGTCATTTGCAAAGACAAAGGAAACTGTCATCGTAAGGTCCAGTTACAAGGACAGACGGCCGAACTCCAGCTACCTTTCGGTGAAAGTAGAAGATGCAAAGGTGCTGCAGGTGGTGGACGTGACCAAGACCTCGCGGGACACCACAGACTTTACCATCAGCCTAATGGCTTTCCCAGGAGAGACGAACATGACCATTCAACTCTGGGATTCTGAAGGTAGGCACAAAAGACTCATTGAAGAGATAACAGATGTTAAAGTCAGAGTGCTCGGACAGACAGAAGACAGCCTCTTCCAGGCACCAGTGCATGTCAATCAATATATCTTGCTGCTTGTTTTATCGATGATCCTTTTAAATAAATGTGCCTTTGGCTGCAAGATTGAGTTCCAGGTACTTCAAACCGTATGGAAACGACCTCTGCCAATAGTTCTTGGGGCAGTGACACAGTTTTTTCTTATGCCATTCTGTGGCTTCCTTTTGTCTCAGATTTTGGGATTGCACGAAGCACAAGCTTTTGGATTTGTGATGACCTGCACATGCCCAGGAGGAGGTGGGGGCTATCTGTTTGCCCTCCTTCTGGAAGGAGATGTCACTTTGGCCATTTTGATGACTTGCACGTCGACATCCCTGGCCCTGATAATGATGCCTGTCAATTCTTACTTATATAGTAGGCTATTAGGGTTAGCAGGTATCTTTCATGTTCCTATTTTAAAGATTGTGTCTACACTCCTGTTCATTCTGACACCAGTATCAATTGGTGTGGTCATCAAGCACAGAACACCTGATAAAGCAGTCTGTTTAGAGAGAGTAGTTCAGCCTCTGAGTCTGACTTTGATGTTTGTAGGGATCTATTTGGCTTTCAGGATGGGACTGGTGTTTCTGAGAATGGCTACCGTAAACGTGCTTCTTTTGGGGCTTTTGGTTCCTGCACTGGGCTTTATGTTTGGCTATTTCTTTGCTAAAGTCTATATGCTGCCTCTTCCTGTTTGCAAAACGATTGCTATTGAAAGTGGGATGCTGAATAGTTTCTTAGCCCTGGCCATTATTCAGCTCTCCTTCCCGCAGCTCAAGGCACATGAAGCCTCTGTGGCTCCTTTTACAGTAGCCATGTGTTCTGGATGTGAAATGTTGCTGCTCTTTCTGATCTACAAGGCTAGGAAACTAGGAACCCTTAGCACAGAAGCTGAAAAAGCTCCCCTAGTCTAAAATTCGCAGCACTGCTAACCCTTGCCCTGGCCAAGAATCAAACTGTGCATAAATAATGCCTGCTCTAAAGTCGCCTTTCATCTGCTCAGAGGCTTGACGAGGAGGTGAGAGTATTTCCTCTAATACTTGTATGTTTTGTATATTTGTGTGTGTAATATGCTACACATGTATATGTATATAAATGTTATATATTGTATATGTTATATAGGATACACACACACACACACATGCTACCCATAATAAGCACCCAGTGACTGCTACAGTACATATTGAGAAGGGGGATTAAGATGCCCTTGCAGATTGTTAGTTTGGTAATGATTTTACAGTCTCTTAATGAGGAACAGCAATGGAAATAACCAGTGAATCTTGAATCTTGTGTATCCTAAGTTTTTAAGGAAAGACTGTCCTTACAATGGGTAGCAAATGCTTACCCAGGAAATGAACATGCAGATTTCTATCTGGCACTCCCCTGGCAGCCCCACTAGCTCATTTGGAAGCAGCCTGTCTTGAATAAACACAGCAAGGCTGTTTCCACAGCTGCATGTGTTTCTGACTTCTGTACTCCACCCCAAAGGCACGGGCACTTATCTGGAGAGCTTGTCTCCTCCTCATCCGTCTTTTTAAACAGTCAACCTCGCTACTGTGAAATGTTTCATTGATACCTGCAGCAGCCTCCTCCCATTCCCAGTGCTGCTTTCCAAACCTTCCAAATGAACTTTGACTTCTCACTGCTAACTCTAGTCAGCCATATTAATCTTAATGTTTAATTTGGATTACATAATTTCACTGCAAAGAAACCTGTTTGCTACATACATAAAGCCCCCTACTCCTGGGTTAGGCATTTATAACCCTCTGCTGTGAATTTAATACAGCGTTCTAGTTTGTTCGCTACAACTTCTTTACATAGAAGTCTTTGCCATTTTGTGGGTTTCTTTTGATTCAGATTGTGGCTCTGCCTAAGGCGCACACTTTTCTATTATACCGTTCTTTGCTTCTGTGCAAAGAAGAGGATGAGTGTCTCGCTGATACATTTTACGTAAGCCAGCCTGGCTGTTTTATAATAATTTCTGCTCTGCTTAATTTCCTTACTTAGATTTAAGCATGAGACATATTTTGATTTTTTTTCTCTCATACTGGTACAAGTTTTTAATATGCTTATTCAAACAAATTGTTAAAGCACAAGCTAGGACTCAAATGAAGACTATGCTTCAAAAAAATAATCAATTGATCTTTGGTCAGGGGTTTGCAGTTTGGTAAGAGTGCTTATCTGGCATATTTGAGGCTCTGGATTATAATTTATAACACTGCAAACACACACCTCTATATAAACTTCATGGGACAGATTTTTGCGTCATAAAAAATTTATGACTGCCCCGCTTTGCAGACGCCGCTGTCCCTTTTCACCGCTTGCTGCAGCCATGGTCAACCCCACCGTGTTCTTCGACATCGCGGCCGATGGCGAGCCCTTGGGCCGCGTCTCCTTCGAGCTATTTGCAGACAAAGTTCCAAAGACAGCAGAAAACTTTCGTGCTCTGAGCACTGGAGAGAAAGGATTTGGATATAAGGGTTCTTCCTTTCACAGGATTATTCCAGGATTCATGTGCCAGGGTGGTGACTTCACACGCCATAATGGCACTGGCGGCAGATCCATCTACGGAGAAAAATTTGAGGATGAGAACTTCATCCTGAAGCATACAGGTCCTGGCATCTTGTCCATGGCAAATGCTGGACCAAACACAAACGGTTCTCAGTTTTTTTATCTGCACCACCAAGACTGAGTGGCTGGATGGCAAACACGTGGTCTTTGGAAAGGTGAAAGAAGGCATGAACATTGTGGAAGCCATGGAGCGTTTTGGGTCCAGGAATGGCAAGACCAGCAAGAAGATCACCATTTCCAACTGTGGACAATTCTAATTCTTTTGACTTCTTACCCATCAGACCATTCCTTCTGTAGCTCAGGAGAGCACCCCAGCCCCATCTGCTCGCAGTACCCTATAATCTCTGCTCTCACTGAAGTTCTTTGGGTTCCATATTTTCCTCATTCCCCTTCAAGTCTAGCTGGATTGCAGAGTTAAGTTTATGATTATGAATAAAAACTAAGTAAGAAAAAAAAATTATGACTGAAATTTTTGATGCATTTTTTAGTACTTATGACCAGTCTGTATTCTTGTCCACAGACAATGTGGTCATTAACCCTAAAAAGAAATACCACTCTTAAGGATATGCCTTTCCCTATTTGCCTATTTTCTTGTAGTTGAAGAAAAAATAATTATCCCACAGTCCAGTTCTCTTATTTTAAAAAGGTGGAAATAATGATGTCAACTCCATTAGACTGTTGTGGGAATTACATTCAACCACACATTTACTGTGCTTCCTTAGTTATTATTACTGTCTTGTTTGATTTTAAACTGTTGACACTGACAGATACATACTGGTAGTTTGAAATAGCAATTGGATAGCTATGTTTGAAGCCTAAACCTTTAATTTTTTTCATGCCTATAGTATTGTAGTAGTCAATGTTCTTGCCTACAGTACTGTAGCAGTAGGGAACTTCTGTTTTCTGTTGATATAAGACAGATAAATACGTTCTTTCTTACGCCACTACGTCCAGTGTATAAAGAACAGGGTTCATACAAGACCTGAGGGTGTGATGACGGATGGCTGTCCTGATCTTAAAAACAGTGATTGCCTCCCTGGGGTATTTGACTCCTTTAAACAGTAATGTCCATTCAGAGGCTCACAATATAAACATTATCTATAGAACACAAACTTAACTAGGCATCTCTTAGTGAATATAATCTGCTAATTGCAAGCTGGGAAACCTGCCTTTCTAGTTGTGGTTTATGATCAACCTTATGACACCTAGAGTGTGTCAGTTTTCAGATCTGTAAAACCCAAGATCAACAGAGACTTCACATTCTCTCTGTCTCTCTCTGTCTCTCTCTCTCTCTGTCTCTCTCTCTCTGTGTCTTTCTCTCTGTCTCTCTGTCTGTGTGTGTATTTAAAGTTTATCATCTCAGAGTTTTTCTCTCATCATGTATGGAGGTCTCTACAACATCAGAACCAACTTTCATACACTCAGTAGCAGGGTTTGTGCTTTGTGATGGCAGCTTGCAACATTGCCGAATCCGAATCCGAACATCAGACACTGATGTGTACTTCACGTTCAGAAATCACTTGGCACCGGAATGGACCACTTGTGCTGAAATCCCTGAGTTAGATGACAGTAGTTCTGAAGAAGCAACTGAGGCCGCTATAGACAGACAGACAAACAGAACAGAACTGGAGCTCCTGCCCTTCTGCTGTAGGAAGCTAGCGATAGCTTTGATGTAGGCGAATCCTATATGTAGCCTCTCATTTATCTTCCTTCAAGATTGATTTTATCAGCTTTGCCAAGTCAGTGGGACAACTTCCCCTCATGAAAGGTTTAAAGATGCCACTTCTTCACATGCCTAGAGAATTCCATTTGCTCACATATCTATGCCTGTCAGCACACCTTTGATAAGATTTTATTTTATTGTAAAATTGTTGAAGACCTTAAAAAAAAAAACAAGAGTATTTGATAGAGGTATCCAAATTAGTTTCTTTCATGGTTTTTATTTTTTGCGGCGGGTGGGGGGCACAGAGGACAGTGTTGTTTTTGTTTTTTGAGACATGGATTCTTTGTGCAATATTCCTGGATGGCCTGGAACTCGCTTTGTAGACCAGGCTGGCCTCAAACTCACTGAGATCTGCCTGCCTCTACCTCCCAAATGCTGAGATTAAAGGCATGAGCCTCCACCGCCCAGCTTCCAAATCAGTGCTCTTCAGAAGAGCAAGGACAAGTTTTGGCTCTTTGCGATAATTGTTTACAAGTTGGGTTTACCATTCCTGCCATTCATCGCTGAGACATGTTGCACATCATTAATTAATTTTTTGTCTTTTGGTTAAATCAAGATAGGCAATGAATTCAGAAGCAATTATGCAAGGACATTTGTAGTCCTCTTGTGGAAGGTCATATGTGTAGAGGTTTCCAATTAAGAGTAACATAGCTGTCATCATGACCTACCATTTGCTGTGAAGAAACATAATACGCTAGCCTCTGTGGCCATATGGAGCAAATTGGTCTTTGTATGTGGATTTTGGAGTCCGGGTGCTGTGTTCATGCTCTGTGAGTTTGGGACAAATCCTTTAGTTTCTCCAAGCTTCAGTTTCATTATTCTTCTTCATTATACAATGAAGAGAATTTTCCTGAAATTGTTGGAACACCTATGTTTAAGCATATAAGAACACAGCTGCTGCCTGATGTGGTGGCACACGCTTGTAACCTGAAACTCCGGAAGTAAAGGCGTGAGATCAAGGACTTCAGGAGCCAACCTACGCTACCTAATGGGACACTGTTGAAAATTCCTGTCTGGGAAGGTAGCTCAATGAACTAATAAAGACGAAAGTGGAGATTTGCAAAATATAAAGGGGTTCTTAAAGAAGAAAGGGAATGCAGGAGAATGCTAGAATACTCCAACTTCAACCAGACCAAGCCTGCCAAGGATGTCCAAGCTGGCAACTCCCGGCGGAGTTCAGACGTGAAGGCGGGGTTTCTAGACGTCCCGGCCCTGCCCGAAGGCTCTCGGGGCGGGACTTCCTGTTAGAGCAAGCCCGTTACCTCCGGAAGAGCCGAGCCCTCGACCCCGGCAGTTGCGCATCGCCGTGCGCTCACGCGAGGTAAGTCCCTTCTGTCCCAGCATCCCGCACCCGACTATTCGATAGCCGAGGCGCGGGCTCCGGCGAGCTGCAGGCGAGCTGCCCCCATGCTGGGCCGGGGCGGCGGCCGGGCCTTCCTCCCTGGTATGCTTTCCGTAGTACTCCGGAAACAGCCGAGCGGGTTCGCCAGGCCACCTTCCTTGATCTCTGAGGTTCTGGGTCGCAGAATAAGCCCGACTCTGCCGAAACCCGCAGGGACCTATCTGGCAAGTTCCCTGGGTCAGGGATGGACAGGCCCAGGTCCGGTGATTTCTTGCGTCTGGAGCGGTGACAGGGGAGTGGAGCGACTGTACAGGACGGAAACAGTTTTAAGTCTGTATGGCTTTGTTCCCAAAGTGAAGGCTGATAGACTATGACCCCGAAAAACAGGTCCTGGGGCAAAGAGGTCTTTGAAATAAAAGGGCTTATTAAATATACTAGCTATACAAGACTTGGGGCACATTTTGTAAACTACCAGCAACAAGGCTAAAAAGTGCGTCTGAGATCTATAGTTGGCGGTATTTTTGGATTTCAGCGCACAGGCTTCTTAGTTCTCCATTAGTGCCCCAGTCCCACCCCCGAGAAAAGAACAAACCCCAAACAACTGTTACCTAATTGACTTCCTTTATTTCTCTTCTAGACCTCTGTCCATTTCAGGGCATCTCAGAAAATTTCATTTATCAGTCACATTTCCTCAAGAAATCTCTTCAGACTGGTTGAAAAGATAGTGCATGCATAGAGCTGACTAAATGCTGTGGAGCAACAGCAGCTTTGGAACAGATATCTGTTCGCTGACATCTGTTCCCAGGATGATCCTTTGAAGATATGATGGATGTCTTTTGAAATGGTGTTCTGTTAGTGTTGGCACGAGGTGACCTTTAGTAAGAGGCTTGAGCAGTTCTCAAGCGGGGAAGCAGACCAGCCCAAGTGTCAGGGTGCGAGGAGACAAGAAGAGTGATAAGAACAAGAACGATAAAGTTTGCAAAGCGTTTTTGAGCTCTAAGCAGCTTATAACTCACAAAGGGTCTGTTACACAGTTACGCGAATGCTTGTATCACAGGGAAAAGGCATTTAGTCATGATGGCATATGCCTGCAATCCCAGCCAACATTCTGGAAACTTGAAGCCCACCTTGTCTCAAGTAGAAAGGAAAAAAAAGCAACACCCGGTAGACACTCCGTGTCCCTGCGTTTCTCAGCCTGTGCAATGAGGCAGAGATTTCACATGCACCTAAAGAGGAACACGTGTCACTTGCTCTCAGTTGTGAAGCAGAATTAGTGTGGCTTTATAAAAAAGATCACCTTTTCTGAGTGTGACCGTTTCCATGCATCTATGTGCTGGGAATAGTTAGCCTGTGGTCAAGCCTGTGGTGTCACATGGTTATGCTTCCCCCTCCCTGAAGCCCAGGAGGTAAATGGTGCTTTTGCTTCTATAATTATATTTTTAGACCTAGGTTCCCCCCACCCCCACCCTGAATGCTATAACAGAAAGCAAGGAACTTTCAAATCAGAATGGAGTATGCATTCTGTAAAGTCTGCCCATATAACACTGGCAAAGTGTTTCTGATCTGTGCACCTTAAGTTCTTCACTTTTACAACCTTATTTAAAAAAAAAAATTCCATGTGCAAAGCACTTCCTGAATGTAGTTAGCACAGACATCTTTTGCTCCTTTGTCTTCAAGACTACTTTTATTTCAGCCTTCCTGGGGCTCTTTATCTTGTTCCCCACCTAGTCATACACCTAACCTTTAGACTATTTCTTGACTGTATCTATTACCTAAGCTTCAATTGGATCCCCACCACCCCCCACAATATGACATGGTATGGCCACTCCCCAAAATTTGGTATTGTATGGACACTTTGGGAGACAACTTCCAGAACTCTTTTTTTTTTTTTTGCTTTGGTAATTCTTATATTAAGTTGGGTATAGTGGCATATGCCTTTAATTCTAGCACTTGGGAAGTAGAGGCAGGAGGATCGGGAGTTTGAGACTAGCCTAAACTATGAGACACTGTCCCAAAACAGTAAGAGTAACAAAAGGTTTCTACTATGAAGGTGAAATATGTGATAATTCAAAATGATTTTTACTAGGCCTATATTTTAGGGAAAGTATTGAACTGTAAACCAGGGAAGGTGAATCAGAAGTGAGTTTCTAGTTGAGATGCTTGTAAGTGAATGCTTGCAGATTTGTAACTATTTGTGCTTTTCTGTGTTGAACTTGTTCAGAAGATGGCGGACCCCTGGCAGGAATGCATGGACTATGCGGTCACCCTCGCAAGACGAGCTGGAGAGGTATGGACTAGTTTCATTGCCAGAGTGGATGTGTGTAGGTATTACAGTACAACCTTGTTTGCTAAAGCATATTCTGATTCACATTTGCTGTTTTACACTTTAAATACAGTGTGTGTGCGCATGCGTGTGTGTGTGTGTGTGTGTGTGTGCGCGCGAGCGTGCATCTGTGTATGTGTGTGTCACTAGGAATGGAACCTAGGACTGTGTGCGTGCTAGGCAAACACTGGCACTACGTGACATCTCCAACTGGAATTTTCAGTTTGTATTGTTAAGCTTTTGTCGTGACAGTCCTGAATCTAAAATAGGATATGAAATTATGTAATATTTTACCTAGAAGGTCATAACTCTAAAATTACCTTATTTCATAGACATTTCCGAAAGAAAAATTTAAGAACATCATGTAAGACTGATTGAATGCTTGCAATTATTTTTGTAATCTACCTTTTGTTGGGTTTCAAATTACTTACATCTTTTTTACTTGCTTACCAAAAACTTCTTTCTAGATGATTCGTGAAGCTCTACAAAATGAGGTGAATGTCATGATTAAAAGTTCTCCAGCTGACTTGGTAACAGTTACCGACCAGAATGTTGAAAAAATGCTTCTCTCTTCAATAAAGGAAAAGTACCCATCTCACAGGTATTTCTTGCACCAATTTAAAGTGATAAAATTAAGCCTAGTGGTAATCTGTGCGCGGGGCTAGTATTGTGTCAGATTGCAGGTCGGTTTAAGCTTGACTGGGAGCTTGATTGAGGGACTGGGCAGGGAGAAGACACCTGGGGTGATGTCTGGGCCGTTGTTTTGGAGAGAGGCCGTTGTTGTGGTCTCAGGGACTCTAGCTGGGAAATAATCAGTGGTAGAGCACTCTTTGTGTGTGCCAGTCCGTGTCTGATCCCCAGAACTTTAAGAATTTGAAAGTTTTGATGCTGTGGTTCTGTTACCTCCCTGTGGCGTCAGCCGTTGCCAGTCTCTTAGCCACTGAGAGTTGTGACTGAACACACTTCCTTAAATAAAACAGCTTAGAAGTGAGAGGGAAGGGAAGGAGGACAAACACTTATTAGGACAGTTCAAACAATAAACAATTCAAAACAGAGAACAGGAGAGAAGAAAGCCAGTGAAGTCAGACACCATTTATAAAATCAACTTACGGTTGTGTGGACAGTCATTTTGGCAGTTAGTTTTTATTCTCATTAACTTAGTGGCTGTTCTCTCTGGGCTGCATGACCCTGACTGAGATCTCTGGGCATTTCAGTCAGTGGTCCAGAGGTGCCACCACCACAGCTCCAGCAGGTCCGGAGAATCCCATGGCGTCTGTGGTTGCTGGCAGCTCTGGTGCCCTGTGGGCTGTCTGCTGTGTCTACTGGCAGCTTCCCCAGTTCTGTAGCTGGCCTTTTCTGAGACAGGGAAGGAGAGACAGTGTGAACAAGATGAAAGCTGCCAGGCCAGTACCGAGGCCAGCAATGGTCACTCCTGCTGTAGTCTAAGTTAGGCGGCAGCTTCACACTCAGAGAAAGTGCTCTGTGGGCTCTCCATCTTGGTAGGAACTAGAGAAGTTGTGCTTTTCTTCTTATTTATTTCAGTTTGTTTGATTTTAAGACAAAATCTCACTCTTGCCCAGGCTGTCCAGGAGTTGATTATTCTTTCTCCTGTGCCTAGAGTGTTGGGATTCAGGCATCTGCAGCCCTGTGCTCTTACTTTTGAAATCACTGTATTTCCTTAATTTCTCATTTTAAGGATGACCTTTGCAGATGTGAGGGTGTTTCCCTGCATTTATGCCAGTATTGCGGTTAGGATTTCGGATTTTGTACTGTTTCACATGCCTTTGTTTTGGGGAAAGTAGAGCTTTGTTATGGTGTGTGTGTGTGTGTGTGTGTGTGTGTGTGTGTGTGTGTGTGTGTGTTATTTTTAGAAAGAAACTAGGCCAGGCAGTGGTGGCGCACATCTTTAATCCCAGCACTTAGGCAGAGGCAGGTGGAACTCTGTAAATTTGAGGCCAGCCTGGTCAACAAAGCGAGTTCTAGGACAGGCTCCAAAGCTATGGAGAAACCCTGTCTCAACCCCCCTGCCCCCCCCCTAAAGAGCTACATTAGAGTAATAGTTTAGGCTTGGCTTGTGTTTAATGGTAGACCTTGTAGCTTACGGAATGAAGGTTAAAGTCCTGAATCCAATGTAGAGGTTAGAAGTTTGTGTTTCTTGCTTTCAGTTTCATTGGGGAAGAATCTGTGGCCGCTGGGGAAAAGACAGTCTTCACAGACAAGCCCACGTGGATCATTGACCCTATTGACGGCACGACCAACTTTGTGCATAGGTATGCCTTTAACTTAATGTCGTTACTGCTGTGTTTTGGGGAGGGGGGACGATTCTCTGTCAAGGCAACACGGACTTTGGGAAATTGTATACTTTGTTTTGGAAACCGTACAGAAACCGTGGTGGAGGAGCTAAGTGTGCTGTGCAGTCTTTTCTGCAGTGTGGAGGAGTGAAGCAATGGCACTGTGTGGCCTTGGGTGATGGGCTTGGTCTCCACTCTTTGTTACTGTGACAATCTAAACGTGTGAGGAGTGCCACGGGCGCTTCAGATCAGTAAAGGAGCTGGTAACTGCACTGATGGGATGCTCGCAGTGTACAGAGTTTACTCGAAGAGAAAAGAGGGTGCTACAAGGGGTGGGCGTTAGGATCTGCAGACTGAGATTTGAATCCTCCAGCTTATTCACTGGCTTGTGACTGTCTTTCTTAGCCTCAGTTTAAAAACTACTTAAACCCAGGGAGGAGAGCTGGCTCAGTGGTTAAGAGCACTGACTGCTTTTCCAAAGGACCCAGGTTAGATTCCTAGCACACGCACATGGCCTCTCACAGCTATTTAGAACTTCAGTCTCATGGGATCCAATACCCTCTTCTGGTCTGCTCATACATTGCCCGGACATGATGCTTAAACACCCATAACCATACAATAAAAATAAGGGCTTAAAAATGCTTGCAATCCAAATATTATAGTTTGCTATCTGTTGCTGTGATAAAACCACAATCAAAGAGACTTGGGGAGGAAAGGGCTTATTTTATCTTAGTCTTTCCAGTTTATCAGTGTGGGAAGCCAAGGCAGGCACTCAGGGCAGGAGCCAGATGCACAAACCATGGAGGACTGCTTACTGGCTGGCTTCCCCGGCTAGTTGTACTGCCTCGTTTATAGCCCAGGCCCACATGCTCAGAGGTGGCATCACCCACAGTGGACTGGCCTTTTCTACATCAATTAGTAATTAAGAAAATGCCCTACGGACATTCCCAAAGGTCAGTTTGATGTAGACAGTTCCTCAATTGAGATTTCCTCTTCTCAGATGTCTAGGTGTGTAGTGAATTGACAAAAACTATAACACTGGGTATGATAATATAATCCAATTTGGGAGATGGAGACAGGAGGATCATGGGATTGAGGCCAGTGTGAACTATATATTGAATTTCAGGATAGCTTAAATTACATAGTGATAATTTTTTTTTAAAAAAGACCTTATAAAATGGCCATATTAGTAACACCTGCTTCATAGAATTGCTTCGTGCTAGGATTCTTATTGTACACGTTCTTAAGAACTCAATATAGTGCGTGGCATGGTCCTGATAAGTTGTCTTTTACTGTGCGTGCGCGCACGTATGTGTGTACATGTTTACAGTTACTTAAGTCTGTAAACTTAAGTTTATAAGGCATAGAACATGGGACAAGGCAGCACACTTTTAAGTATGGAAGCTGCGGAGGTACACTGAATAAAACAAAAGGCTGTGATGTGTTTTTATTACAATAAAAACTTCATGTTAAATAGTATGCTTATTTTCAGTTCAGTATTTAAGTTGATCTCAGTTATGTTTGAACCCATTTTTCCTAATTTTTTTAGAATTCCAATTCACTTGTGTGTGAGAATATAATATCTGTGTGCAAACCAGAAGCTGTAAACATCACTGTGGCTCACAGCTTGTTTTTCCAACATTCAGCTCCAAGCTTCATGTCAGGATAGGAACAAACAATTTTTTTTCTCCCCGTGTTTATTGCTAGTGGGGAAATGAGAGAGGAATGTTTTCTTTTTACCTGTGACCAGTACGAAATTTGTGTTTTGAAAATAAAGTCTGTACGTAGCTACTTTATTTACAGTATTTGACACTCAGGAGCCGTAGCGTGGTGTGCAGGACAATTTCTGCCCCACTTCTGTCTCCCTGCTACTGAGAATCCAGTGACATTGTTGCCAGGTCCTTGTGACCCTTTCAGTCATGTGAATGTCTGTAGAAGCATCATGTGTGTGTGTGCGTGTGTGTGTACGTGTATGTGTGTATAGATTGTGCCTCTTTCTCCAACTATATGCATAACTTGTGACATATTCAATCTTCAGGGTTATGAGAATTAATTTGAAAACAATCTTATAAGTATTTGTTGAAATTAAATTCTGTCTTGGTTAGTTTGCGAATTTTTTTTTTTTAGGTTTCCTTTTGTAGCTGTTTCAATTGGCTTCGTTGTAAATAAACAGGTATGTTTTAAATGTATGTTCCATCAAATATCTTGCTTTCCTCTTCTGAGAAAAAAATAAATCTTACTTGTTCTCTGTTTGTGCCACTGCATCACTGTAATATAAACCACAAGACTGGGCATCTTCACATGCATCTCCAGGGGACGAGGTTGTTTCCTGAGCAGACATAGTTGAAAAGAGAAATTGAACACAAGTAAAGGAAACACAAACCACCATCATACTTCTGACACATGCAGCTGTGATAGGGGTTAATGAGACTTTAAAATGTCTCAGACATGAGTGGGACATTTCTAGGCATGTCTTCATGATGCTAATGGAGGGAGACATTGAAAGAAGACCATATGTCAGGAGCCAGAGAATGGCTGGACATAGCAGGGTATGTTAGGAACACAGACATAATTGAATGCTTATATACCAAACCCAGTAGAGTGAAATCTGTTAGCTACTGTGGTTTCTTTGTTCCCTGCTGTTTGACTGCTGTCTTCAAGGAGCTTGTGTGCTGCATTTGATCAGGATGAACAAAAGTATATTTCAGAAATTTCTGAAATAAAAGCCCAAGGCTAAGTGGTAGGGCCTAGCTTATATAAACCTCTCAGTTGAATTCCTAGCAACATGCACACGCGACACACACAGACACAGACACACACACACACACACACACACACACACACACACACACACTACAAATGAGCCCTTGGTTACAGACCGCATTGTTCCTGTAGCATGCCAAGTGGTCCTAGTTCAGCCTTTACCATAGACTCAGCCTGAGCAGAAATGTGGTCCCTGCTTTTGAGTCCATCCTTTGTTGCAGCCAGGAGTGTGCTCAGCTGACGGTAGTGTGTAGAGGAAGGCAGAGAGAATATACCAGTACTGGCTATAGTGCAGTGGGCGGCTTCCTAGCAGAAGATGCCTTACAAGTTGGCTATGTTAATTGCCACTTAGAAAATTCGAATTTTCCAGGAAGGAGGGAGAGAGGGAGGGAGGGAGGGAGGGAGGGAGGGAGGGAGGGAGGGAGGGAGGAAAAGTCTTATCAGAAAGAACAGTTTGGCAAAGTTGATAGATTTTGGCCTCTTTAAAGAGGTTTCTGCAAGACAGTTAAAAACATAGACCCCTGTGATGGGATTTACTGGCGCCAACTTGATTGTTAGTAGCTGAGTCTGTGGACTTGGAAGTACCTGAGAATCTGAAGTGCGGAAGGGAAATGGAAGCGGTGCAAGATGGGTCGGAAGCCTGAGGGGTCAACTTCTAAGGGACACTTCAGGGGACGTGGAACTTTCCAGTTAAGTGTGGAAGAGCTTTGAGGATGGCTGCCCGTCTCCAGTTCTTTAGAGCAAAGCCTTTGGGGTCAGCAAAGGTTCGTTACAGATGCAGGAGACTGGCTGGTCAGTGCAGACTGCAGGGCGTGAGCGGGACATGCGGAGTGCAAAATGGAGAAAGGGGCTGCTTTGGCAGAACTCGGGAGACTGGCTCACAGTGTGGGAGGCGGGCTTAAGGGAGTGTCTGGTGAAGCTATTCTCCCCAGGCTGTGTCTTTTGTGCTGCTGGGGAGGAAGAAGGCTGAATCCTTAGGTGGTGTGGCAGAAGGCAGTTGCCTCTCCAAGGCCAAACCCCCAGTACCATTGTGTTAGCAATTAAATTCAGCATGGAGGTGTAGGGGACAACAATTCAAATGAGCAATATGAACGGGAGATGGTTAGTGAGAAGATACCAGAAGAGAAGGAGGATCTGTGGATAGAGTTTGTCAGAATGGATGAGCAGGGATCCTGACGCAGGAGGACACAGTGTTCACTGTAGAAAATCCAGAAAGCTGCCTCCATCTGAGGCTAGGAGAGAGGGCCAGTGTGCCCTCATCTGGTGTGGGAGGAGTGGGACTGAGCTCTGACGACCACTGTGTTCGGGCTGTTTGAATAGAGTTTGTTAGTGTTCTACATCTTCTTGTCACTTTATTCAGAAGCAGATACCAATTAATTGAAAAATTCTCAGGTTTGCTAAAAGAGGCTTGTTTCCCTCTGCAGATGGAGTTTGGAGTTGTGTATAGCTGTGTGGAAGATAAGATGTATACTGGCAGGAAGGGAAAAGGAGCCTTTTGTAACGGTCAGAAGCTTCGGGTCTCACAACAGGAAGGTAGGTGTGTCCTCCTGTGCCTGGTGCCCTGAGCGAAGTGTGCTTGCAGTTTACATGTTTGTGTGGTAACCTCTGCACTTAGCTGGTATTAGCTGACTCCTGTCTGTGTGGTAACCTATGGTAGCCTCTGCACTTAGCTGGTATTAGCAGACTCAGGACTGTATTATTTTTCCTTTCCGCTTCTGACCTTGTTTTTAGTGTGAGAGTTGGGGCAGGAGAAGCAGATGGCATGGAGCAAGTGCCCTCAGTGTTCGGTGACATTGACAGAAATGTGTTCTCTACGTCAGGGTTTCTCTTCTAAGGGTTCAGGACATAGTGCTTCAGCCACAGTGTCTTATTCTTCCTAGAATTTCTGGATTTTACTGGATGCCACTCAGCCCATTATTGGTCAATAAATCATAAATAATGCATGTTAAAGCTGAGATCAGTTGGGCATGTGTAGTAAGGAGGGGGCCTGCTTTTTTGTCCCAGCCACCCGGCTAGCTTAGCCCCTAAATAACCATACAGAAATTGTATTTATTAAAACACTGCTTGGCCCATTAGCTCTAGTTTTTTATTAGCTAATTTTTACATCTTAATTTAACCCATTTCTATTAATCTGTATATCGCCACATGGCAGTGGCTTACATCCATCTCAGGCGGAGGATCCATGGCTTCTCCCTTCCGACTCTGCCTTTCTTCCTCCCAACATTCAGTTCTTCCTTCCCCGCCTTCCTAAGTTCTGCCCTGTCAGCTAGGCTAAGGCAGTTTCTTTATTCATTAACCAACACACAGACAGAAGTACCTCCTGCACCATTTCCCCTTTTCTGTTTAGACAAAAATGAAGGCTTTAACATAGTAAAATTTCATACAACAAAACAGTTATCAAGCAAGAATTACAGTTATAATACTTATATTTACTTTATCTTTTATCATAATTAAGGAGAACTATAACTATAAATATTTTAATTCTATCAAAGACTCAAGAAGGATATAATATTACCTAAGTAAGCAAGAAGTGCATTGTAAGCAATTTCCAAAAATCTAGAATTGACAGAGATATTTCGCTGCCTGGACAGTCACTCAAAGTTCTTTTGTGCTGTTGGGGCATCCATCTTAAGCCTTTAGGCCCATAGAATCCAGCAAACTTTTCCATGAAGCAGAAAATTTCAGACAGTTCAGTCACTTTCTTCTGTATCCTGTGGAATGTCTAGCAGAGTCTTTCATGAAACAGGAACCCCGAAAGACCATCTCACCTTTAGGCAAGTTCAGCAGTTCTCTCTCTGCGGGTTCTCTGTGTCCAGTTTTTACAACAGTCCAGGCAAGAGCAGTTTCTTGCCCAAATGACTAACCAACTCCATAAGGAGCCTCTTCGATGCCCATCTTCCTCTTGAAGTAGATTGGTGCTGCCAGGAGCAGACGTTGCCTCATTGTCATGAAAAGTCTTAAGTTTTTAAAAATTTTAAATGTTATATTCTGAAGGTCTTTGAAAAAAATTGAAGAATCCGTATGTATTTGAAATACTTTTCTGTACATCTAGAAAATCTAACTAACATGACTCCAACTTGACTATTATAGATGATTATCTATTAACCTGTATTTCTTAATTATATATTACATTTTTAAAATGAACTACACAATCACAATACCTTAATCAAGATCAGAAATACATATACATATAACAAAATTGACCTCAAATTTGTATCAATAAACCAAGATTTAGATCAGTTGGTCATGGGGAATATTCCTGGAATCCCAGCACTCAGGAGGCAGAGGCAGAAGGATCAGGAGTTTGAGGCTAGCCTAGGCAAAGCAGGTTCTAGAGCAACCTATGCTTTGTAGCAAAACTTTTTGTCAGAGAAAAAACATTATGTACCTTTTCCCAGCAGCAACAACAACAAAAAATCACCTGAGATTCCTTAAGAATGATACACAGTAGTTTCTCAGTCTGTGTGAGGGCCAAGTTCCTCATATAAAATAATGTATTTGCGTATAACCTGTCCACACACCCTTGTTTTCTTTGTCTCTAGGTTAGTTATGGCTAATACACTGTTGACGCTGTATAAGTGGTTGTTAGTCTATGGCCTCTGGAGATAATGTGGGAGAAGTTTCCATATTCAGTAGTACAGGGTTTCTTTTTGGGAGTGGGGGGCGTTGCCATCTGAGAGGGATTAAGTGTGTGTGAGTGTGGACCCTGTCTGTACAAAGATAAGTGTGTGTGTTTGTGTGTGTGTACATACATACACACTCACTGAGTAGAACTATTTCAGTGTGACAGGTGGCTGGCATTGTATGTCACCTTTCTTCCATAATGTCGGTCCTGCATCTCCAGCCTGCACCTTTGGTAGCCTTGCACTTTAGCAAGTGCTTTAAGCTTGCGAACAGTCTGGATTTTGGAATCTTTGCGGACTCTCTTAAACTAACCAACCAATCTTCCTTCCTTTCTATCCTTTCTTCCTCCCTTCCTGCCTCCCTCCCTCCCTCCCTTTGGTTTTGTTTTATTTTGAAGCAAGGTCTCACTGTAGCTCCTGCCTGGAACAGGCTGTCTAAGCCAGTTTGACCTTGAACTGAGAGATCCACCAGCCTCTGTCTCCTGAGCACTTGGGTTAAAAGATGCACACCACTCTGCCCAGCCATAACCTTTCTCTTAAACACTTAGGTTGAGGGCATGTTTTTTATTCATTTCCTTTTTTGTTGTTTATTTTTATTTTTTAATTACAGGGTTGTATTGAGCACCATACTTAATTTATATGTGTTTTAATACTTTAAAGCTTGAAAAAAAGTTTGATGAAACTAGGAAAAACGATTTAAATATCCCATTTTATTCTGAATTGTGCTAGATTTGTTCTAGAGTTTTGGTTATTGACATCCAATGGTTTATTTGAAATAACTTTCCTTTTCAGATATTACCAAAGCACTCTTGGTGACTGAATTGGGCTCATCCAGAAAGCCAGAGACGTTACGGATCGTTCTTTCCAACATGGAAAAGCTCTGCTCCCTTCCCATCCACGGGTAAGCCTTCTCATTCCCATCACACTGCCAGATTGCTGCACTTTTAAAAGGATTCGCTTTTATTATTTCTCTCTCTCTCTCTCTCTCTCTCTCTTTCTCTGCGTGCGTGCGTGCGTGCGTGCATGTGTGTGTGTGCTGGCGTGTGCGCACGCACAAGTGCCCTCCATGTGTTGTCTGTGTCCATTGTGCTTGTGTGGAAGCTAGAATTGACCTTGAATATCTTCCGCATGGTTTTATATGAATTTTGTTTGTTTTGTTTCTGATGTTTCCCACATAGTTTTGTTGTGTACCTTGGGCAGGCCTTGAGTTCACGGTTCTGCTGCCTCGGCCTCCCCAGTGCCTCAGTCTCCCCAGTGCTGGGCTTAGAGGTGTTGCCACGATGCCAAACCTTGTCTCTCTATTTTTGTGTCCCCATTTTAAGCCTATCCCTTGTACAAAACATAGAATAGAGTTTAATTTATAAGTTAATGTGTAAATGTTTTTAATAAACAAAGCTATTAATGCGTTGATACTGCTCTTCCACTTCCATCCTGTTTTGTGTTGTGATAGCTATCTATAGTATGTGTCGTCACTATGCTTATTTTATGAATTATTTGCTTTGTTTTAAAAGTTTTGTATTTATAAATGTTTACATTTTAGCAAATTTCTTTTGTATTAAATTTGTCTATTGTTATATTTGCTTGGTTTTGTGTTTGAGATAGGATGTCGCTGTGTAGCACGGGCTGGCCTCGCCTCTTGAACGCTAGGGTCACACGGTTCACACTCACAGTAACACTGCTCTCCCACATCAGAGTCACTCAGCCGTGACAGGTTATGGAAGTGAAGAAGCCGGAAGTGATGGCGAATGTTGATGCCAGGAGGATGAGGCAGGAGGATGGCTCCATCCCAGAAGTTAGGGTTTAGCCTGGAAAACGTACTGAGAACCTAGCTCAGAATTTATTTTTTTTTCTTTGCTTTGAAGCAAGTACTTATCTTAGAGGTTTTAGGAAAAACTAGTGATTTGATGTTCTTAGATCTAATAAAGGTGTTGATTATGTAAGCTGTTTTCTCTGACCTTTGTTGTAGTTGTCTCAGTAAAAATTATCATTTAAAAAGCCACGGTCACAAGACATGGTCGAGCGTACCTGTAACCTTGGCCTCTAGGAAGCTGAGACAGGAGGACTGTAGAGAAGCGTTCAAAGGCAGCCTGAACCACACAAGAAGAGACTGCCAAATGAACGGAGCTATTGAGAAGCCGAAGCCGGGTTCTGTAAAACTAGTCTGTCATCCCCAGGCAGTGCCTAGGCAAGCAGACTGGGTTACATAGTGAGAACTCATTCAAACAATAGAAACAGGCATTTGAATAACAAGAGAATTTTAGGATTCTCTCTTACTGCCAATTGTCACCACTTTTTCTCCTGAAAGCATCCTCAGGGATAGACTCTAAGAATTCACCAAGGGTCATCTAGTAACCTAGCCTTGTTTGTAGCTGAGTTCAGAGGTTCAGACACGTGAAGATCACACAGCTAGGTGGAGATATGACATAGCCCTGACTTCCACATCATCTCTTCTTCAGTATTTACCTTGTCTTTTAGGAGTAAGATGTTCCAAGTACATGTTGACCATGCTGCAGACTGTGATTTGGGGCAGTAAATCTGTGGTCTGTGTAGTAAGGAGTAAGGTAACTGAGAGGCTGTTGTCCTTGAAGCACTGACAGGTGCTGCTGACAGTTGCTGCTCCGCTGCCTGTTTTAGAGTAGCTCGTTAACCGTGGCCGGTGAGCGGCTGTAAAGCAGCTTCAAGTGGTTTATACGTCAGGTTTTTTTTGCTATTGCCTGATGTAGATTTTTTTTTTTTTGTATGAACCAGGAAAATGTTAGCAAGGATGAGTGCTGTTATCCTACTCCTTCCTATTGCTCTGCTGTGTTCAGCTGCTGCTTTAAGTTCTCAGTGTCATTTCAGAATTAATGCAGATGTGTCCAGCATTTTGAGATTGTGACATAAGATTGTCATCTTCAGGGTTCATACATGAGAAATGCAGTCAGGTTACAAAAAATAATCATTTACATGTTTGGTACAAGTCTACAGTTTTGTGTAAATTCAGATTGAACTGGCCCAGTAAAGAGCAGTTTTATAATAAACATGTAGCTTTTACTAATAGACCCTTAGTAACCATTGCATTTGTAGTCTGAGATAAGTCGCCCCCACGTGAATTACTAAAATGTGGAAATTTGGAGAAACTGTGAAGCGGGTGAGCACGAGAGCAGATCGGATCTTTGGTGCTGCGCATGCTCTCTTCCGTCTTAGGCGCACGGATCCGTCTCAGAGCGTACAGTGCAGAGCTGGGTCCTGCGGTCACTGCTAGCTGAGTAATGTCCTAGGTGGTCCTTAGGGCTTCTTCCTAGAAGAACAAGCTCCTGGTGCCTGCCGAGCCCCCGCCTGAGAGCCCTTGATGCCCTGGTGGGGGTGACTGTCACCCTGGGCCTAGGCCCCCCCGAGTGCTCTCCAGCACAGACACTTACCGAGAGCAGTCCTGGTCATTCCTCCCAGAACGTGAGCTCTCACGGTCCCGTCCTTGTCTCACGTAAGAGGGAGGGAAGAGCCCTTGCTGGGCTTTGTTTCAGGCGGTTTCCTCTCGAGCAGTCATACTGTGCAGCCCAGCATGGTATCAGCCTCACAGTGCTTCTACCTGGGCCTCCTGAATTCCAGGATTCCAAGCATCACCTTGTGCTCAGCTCACCTTTCTTCATGAGCTAAAACTTGTCGCTTGGGATTGGATTGACCCATCTTGCTAAGTTGTAAAACACACTCCAAGTCAGAGGTGTTCTGTTCAAGGGGGAGGTGACAGAGAAGCTGCCTACATGACTGTCCATTGTGTGGTTAAGGTTTGATTGTGCGTTGGAGAGAAGGAAGAACTAAGGGCACCTGGAGGAGTCCAGAGCAGAGAGAAGAAGTAGGCTGAACATGGCCAGGGCTGGGAAGCAGGAGCCAATAGTGGAGATCGTGAGAGAACAGGAGGGCACCCGGGGATAGAGAGCGCAGTGAGACTCGTGATGAGGGGGCACATAGTCAGGGGGGGAAGGGCCGAGAGATCGGCGTGGGGGCTTTGAAATGTGTAACATGTACTTGTGAGTGGGGACTGGGGGAGCCTGGAAACTAGCATGGCCTTTGGCACGTAGCCACAGGTGGATACTGACTCCTTTTGGCAGATGGGAACTGGTTTTACAGGTTCCTGAGGATTGTTGGCTTATGTCTAACTGCCAGCGTCCTATGGTCCACGTAGAGCTGGGCCTAGGCTCAATTTTGGATGAGTCAGTGGGTTTGTTCTTTTTGGGGGTGGGGAGGCAGGGAGTGGAGTACCCTTTGGACCAGACAGGTATCATGCCATTCCTGTCCTTTTTTAAATTTGGCTTTGTGAAAGATACTAGGTTTTGGGTTTTTTTTTTTCTTTTTGATACAGAAAAAAAAAAATTACCCACACAATTCATCAATTCTCCAGTACTTTTGAAAAAATATAAACTTTGAGAGAATGAATCTCTGCCTATCTGCCTATTTCCAGAGGTTGAAATATTAGTTACAATAGGAATTTGAAGTAGATATGGTGGTACCCACCTGTAACCTCAGCATTCAGGAGGCTGAAGCACAAAGAAAAAGGTGGCAAGTTCCACACAGTCTGGAGCAGTTAGTGAGGTCCTGAGTCAACAACAACAGCTCCCCGCCCCCCGAAAAATCAAAACAAATAAGAGATGAAAAAGGAAATTTGAGTAAAATTAAAGTAACTTATGGACATTATGTTTCCCTGCTCCCTGGCTCCTTTCTGTCGTGGTTGTGGCTGTGTTTGTTTCTGAGACAGTGTCCTCTTCTGCTGAGGCTGGCCTCAGCCTCCTCCGCCCCACTCTAGAGCAGCGGCCCTCAGCTTCCGGTGCTGCCACCCTCACAGGCTGTGACCTGCTGCTCTACCATGTTTATTTCTTAGTAGAAGATCCAGTGACAACAACATCAGACCCGAGTGCTTCTGTTTCTCCCTGTGCTTCAGTTCAACCATGAAGATCACAACCATGAAGGCTTTTAGGAGTCAGTTCCCCCTCAGGTCGTCAGACTTGGTGACAACACTTGACTCAGTGAGCCATCTTTCCCACTGAGCCATCCTGGCAGCCCTCTTTGGTTTTGAGGGTAGTTCTTACACATTGCAGCACCAGCTGGCTTTGAACTTAATATGCAAAGACTTGACCACCAATTTTAGCATGTATACATGATTTCTCTTGGCTTGGCCTCCCGAGTGCTGAGATTAAGGTGTGTGTCAGTATACACAGCCTAATTCTTGTTGCTCATCCATTTTTTTGGAAGTCGTTTCATAGTCTTCCATTTTGTTATGATCTTGACATTTTTGAGCATTTTTAAGCTCCTATTAATTGTAGAAAGCAATGATATTTTTGAAAAGTAAAGACCAAATAAATGTTCATGCAGAGCTCAGCTGGCCTGTTGCGGGTTCGGGCACAACCGTGAGGCCTTCCCAGTTGGCAGTGAACAGTGGCATGGTGTCTCACACGGCCTGGAGATGGTTTGCACTGTGTTGTCTATGTAGAATACATGGTGCTGGGATCCAGACAGGACGACACAAGTGTCACTGTTCTTCAGCCTCTCTCAGGTAGTGTGATTGCAGGTGTGTACTGTCATGCCTGGCTCTCTCTGGTATTTTGTCTCCCCTTAAAGACTTGTTATTAAGTTTGTTTGTCTTATTAAATGGTAGCTTTGTGATAAATTCCCGACTTACACAGTACATCGTGATTAGATTATTTTAAGAGATTTTATTTATGTGTATGCATGTTTGCTTGTATATATGTGTGTACAGCACATACGTGCAGTGACTGCAGAAGCTAGAAGAGGACATTAGATCCCTCTAGAACTGGAGTTCCCGGTGGTTGTGAGCCACCATGTGAGTGCGGGAACTGAACTCAGGTCCATGCAAGAGCAGCAAGGATATTTAAATTTTATATACTTCATTTTTAAGTATATAGAGAACATTTTACAGAGAGAAAGTTTAAAGTATACAGAGAGCACTTCTTTCCACAGCTATTCTGGAGACTGAGGCAACAATCACAGTTGGCATTGAAAGTGACCTTAGACAGGAATACCTTTTCTAAGAGGGTTTTCCCCACCAATCTTTATTTTTCACGTTAGAATCCGGAGTGTTGGAACAGCTGCTGTTAATATGTGCCTTGTGGCAACTGGAGGAGCAGATGCATACTATGAAATGGGGATCCACTGCTGGGACATGGCAGGAGCTGGCGTCATCGTCACCGAGGCAGGTGGAGTGCTGATGGATGTGACAGGTGAAGTCATGGCACCCCAAAGTGTGTCCTTCACATCTGTTAGTCTTCCCCTTCTGTGTGGGCTCTGAAAAATGGTTGATACATGTCCTGATAGAAAAATGGGCTGTACAATTTTCTATAAAATCAGACAGTAGGAGATAGAGGCAAAGATAAGCTAGTGGTAATACATACTGCAAACTGATTGTGACTCTTGAATACCAGGAGCTCCTGAGAGGCTTTGGGAAGGTCTACTTTTTCCTGAAGCTTGTACCATGAGCTTTGAACAGGCCGTAGTGAGAGTGCACAGTGGGCTTTGTCCACCACGTCTCTTGCTGTGGCCTATGTCAGTTAAATATTAACTTTGAGCAGAAGGAGAAATTGGAGAGAATAACCCTGGGTTCCAGAGTTTACTGAGGAGATGTCACAAGATGAAGCAGAAAATGGGAAGAGAGCGATGTGCAAGAGCACTGGAGTGAGAGAGTGTGTGTGTGCGGACGCTCGGGCGGTGCAGAGAGAGAGAGTGTGTGTGTGCGGAAGCTCAGGCGGTGCAGAAGTGCAAGAACACTGGAGTGAGAGTGTGTGTGTGCGGACGCTCAGGCGGTGCAGAAGTGCAAGAGTGCCCACAAGAAGCCGAAAGGGAGGATGGCGTTCCAGCTTGAAATCCCTCATGTTAGTACTTACTCAGAAAAGATGCCTAGAAACTTCCATTATGTCAAGACTGAAACGCTATCATTGAGTGATAGATTCTTTTTTCTGTTTGAAAAGAAAAGTAAGCATATTAAAATGTTAGCATGGCCATAAGATACAACTGTGTACTTGCTTTTCTCCTAATTGGTTTTGTACAGGGTATAACTTTTCCATGTTTGATTTGCTTTCAGGTGGACCATTTGATTTGATGTCTCGGAGAATTATTGCTGCAAATAATAAAGCATTAGCCGAAAGAATAGCCAAAGAAATTGAGATAATACCTTTACAAAGAGATGATGAAAGCTAGTTGGCACAGGACAGTGTCCAGCCCCTTCACACCTGCTGACCCTGGGATGTTTGTGATGTATGATGTCACTGTGTTTGTGATGTATGATGTCACTGATTTAAATTTGTCTTTGAGGTCCTGATTTTAAAATGGGAACATTTCAGATGGCATACACAAAATTAGATGGAATATTTGATTGTTGAAAGAAATTTGCATGGGGAAAGTATCCAGGAAGTCTAGTTAACAAACTTGCCGTCCTCAATAATCACCAGTCCTCATAATCCCCTTAAATTTTAGTATGCTATTTATATGCACAATTCTCAATTGTAAAGTTTTCGTTTTGTAAAAGTCTTTCTCTTTCTTCCAAAAGCCTTCTTTAGTTGTGTGTGTGACTCTAAGCAGGCTCCTTTTGTTGTATTATTCTCTGTAATCTGGCACTGGTGCAGTACCTGTCAGTGGGCCGTCTAAAGTCCGCAGCTAACGCGAGTGCCTGGAGCTGCAGTTCCTGTTCTGAAGTTAGTTCACTTCCCTGTCCTTCTAATATTCCCTATTGCCATTTCACAGGACTGCCAGAGACGGTTGCTTATTGTGGGCATTTCTGCAGTTAGTACAGTACTGTATGTTGCAGGTTCTGTCTACAGCCCCCATGCCGAGAAATTTCACAGCAATCTTTCAGGTATCTGCTGTAGTTAGTTACAGTGTAACATTTTACAAAATGCAGTATTCACATTCAGATACTTCAACTGATTGTGGCTGTGCTTACGATGTACTGTGGCATTAATGGTGAACTATTTGATTTCTTTCCAAACTCCTTGCTTAATTTCATCACTGCTGTCTTTATAGTCTATAAGGATCTTGGGCCTCTCAAACCCAAGAAGAAAATTTAATGGTTCCTGTTCCTTTTGAAAGGATTAATTTATTGTTTACTTTATTATTTTAGCCTTGGCCCTTGGCATATGAGCAGATCTTTCTTTTTTTGTTTTGTTTTGTTTATTTGTTTTTCAAGACAGGGTTTCTTTGTGTAGCAGTCCTAACTGTCCTGGAACTTGCTCTTATAGATCAGGTTGGCCTTGAACTCACAGAGATCTGCCTACCTCTGCCTCCCAAGTTAAAGATGTGTGCTACCACTGTGTGCCCCCCCCTCACTATGAATAGATACTTTGTTCTTAGTATGTTTGAGCCTGGTCTTTGATAAAATAAAGTGTTCTTGTAAGTTTGAAGGCAGGAATGATTTTATTATTGGACGATTAGATTAGACGTATTAGATCTCTGTGACACTCTGATTTGGGCTCTGTAATTGATATATTTCTGCTGTTAGCCACATGACTTAAACATCACATACCATTAAATCCTGTTACAAGACAGGTTATTTTGGGGATTAGATTTATTTTAAGACTATTACAAATAACGTTTTATTTTTCTGTATGTATTTATGTATCCCAGGCTGGCCTCAGAATTGTTATGTAGCTGATGATGAACTTGAACTCCTGATGTCCCTGCCCTTACTCTCTCTGAGTTCTGAGATACAGAGAGACCAGCAGAGCACCATCATGTCGCTAGTGCTGAACCCAGGACCTCATGCGTGCCAGATCAGCATCCCAGCCCGTGATTAACATTTAAATTAAAAATGTAATTAATGATATATTATCAAAGTCTATGGTCTCAACTCTTTTTAGGGGTTTTGAGTTAAGTTACAAATATTTGAAACTAATATATATGATTGGTTATTTATTTTTACCTTTCGCATATAGTTTTCCCAATATAGGTAAACACTTGATATTTCCCCCCATGGCTATTTGTGTCTTTTTATTCTATGTGCAATTGAGTATTATCTGCCTGAACATTACTAAGATGTTAAAAAAAAAAGGATGATTAGAAAGTAAATTACCCTAAAACAATTGGGAAATCTTGTTTTCTATGACAGAATGTCCTCTGTTTAACCTGCTACCTGTTTAAGTGTCCCAGTGTTTACTTCTCTGGTTCTCATTTCCGGGGGCTTGCTTTCCCTGATCTCTCTGCTTTTGAGAACCTTCAGCTCTCTGATAAGTAATCCTTTGTTTGGGAGTATATTAAAGCCGCTTGCTGCAGCTTGAGGCTGTATATAAATGCAAGGCAAAGAAACAGTGATTGGTCGGACTGAGTCTTAATTCAATGTTCGTGTGATTAGAAAATACAGAAGAGTCTGCAAAGGGATCATTAAAATTAATGATGTCACTGGAGATGAGGCTGATGCCACTGCTGTAGAAGCAGGAGTGTGTGCAAGAGCACTGAATGAATACTCAGCATAAGGAGTGACCGGGTGCTCCCAGACTGCTCTAACGGGAACCGCAGGAACTGTGCACACAGCAACTCTAAAGCACTACTGGGAAAAATGCTGAAGATCCTTTAAAATATTGTATGGGGTGTGTTGAATGCACAGACTTCAGTGTGCCCGTGGCTGTCAGACCGCAGCCCTTTTCATTATGTTCTGGGGATCCAACTTAGGTGGCCAGGCTTGGACAAGCAAGCCCCTTTCCCCACCAGCTCATATTGCCAGCCTGAAGTTTTGATAAACATAATGTATACTTTGGAGTCCTTAGTATTGCTCAGATGTGAATTCTCCCAATTGGATCCATAGTTGCAGTGCCTTCCCATTCAGAATCCAGGTGGTTTGCTTTGGCTCGCCTTGGGTTTAGTCCATGATTGGTTAGCTTGTGCCTTTGTTGCTGTGGCAAGACAGCAAGTGCATCATGTCTGGGTTGTGTTTTCCAGCGACAGTGCTCACTCGTGGCCTGGAAGGAACGGAGGGAAAGACTGGCATTCCACAGTTGCCCCTGAGGTGTGGCCCAAGTGGCATTAGGGTCTTGCCTAGGTCCCACCTTTTTACTGTCTTGGTAGGCTGTCACCCTGGGAAACAAGCCTTTGATTATTTAGAGTTTTTCCCCCAAATAATTTATTGTTATTTTGTGTTCATTGGTATTTTGCCTGCTAGTATGTCTGTGTGACAGTTTCAGAAGATCTGGAACTGGAGTTACAGACAGTTTTGTGTAATCAGATGGCTTTTTTGTTTCCTGGACACTCAGACCCAAATAATCACACGAAAACTATATTAATTATAGTACTGTTTGGTCAATGGCCCAGGCATATTCCCAGCTATCTCTTCTATCTTAAATTAACCCATTTTTATTAATCTGTGTCTCTCCACAAAGCTGTGGCTTACTGGTAAGGGTCTGGCATCTTCTCCCTTGCTAGCTAGATGGTATCTGCCTGACTCCACCTTCTTTCTTCCTGCATTCAGTTTAGTTTTCCCACCTACCTATATCCTGCCCTATTATAGGCCAAAACAGCTTCTTTATTAACCAATGGTAATAAAACATATTCACAGTATACAGAGGGTAATCCCACATCATCTCCTCTTTTCTTTCTAAATAAAAAAGATTTTTAACTATAACAGTAAAATTATATATAACAAAACAGTTATCAAGAAAGAATTACAGTTACAATATTTAGTCTATTTGTATTAATCAAAATTAAAGAAAATACTCTATGAGTCTAACGTTTTGTATCTAATTTATCTTTTATTTTAACTAAGGAAAACTATATCAACAATTCCATCAAAGACCCCAGAAGAATATATAATATTACCTCAGTAAGCAGGAAGTCCATTGTAAGTGACTTCAAAAACTCTAGAATTGACAGAGATGTCACTCAGAGTTCTTTTGTTATGTTGGGGCACCCATCTTCAGCCTACAGGCCCATAGTATCTGGAAGACTTCTCCATAAAGCAGGGAATTTGAAAGACTGTTTAGCTTATATTGGCAGTTTGTCAGTCACTTTCTTCGGTGTCCTGCAGAATGTCTGACAGACTCATGAAGCAGGAACCCTAAAGGACTGTCTCACCTTTTGGCAAGTTTGGCAGTCACTTTTCTGTGGGTTCTGCGTGTACAGTTTATACAGTTACTGTCAAGCAGCTCAGGCAAGGCTCGCAAGCTCTCTAAGGAGCCTCTGTCCCCACCCCCCCTTGAAGTAGCTGCTGCTGCTAGAAGCAGACATGTCACTGTTGAGAGAAGTCTAAGCTCTTAAAACATTCTGTAGTCTTTGAAGTACTGAAAATTATCTAACTGAAACATATCTCTGTATATCTAGAAAACCTAACTAACATGACTACAAGTTTGACTATTATAAATGACTAATTTGTAATTTTAAATTATGCATTACATTTTTAAATGAGCTATATAAACATAATACTTTAAATAAGAGTAGAAATATATGTGTAACAAAACTGACCTTAAATTTGTATCCATAAACCAAAGTCCATACCATTGAAAAGTATTCTTTTCTATACCATATTGTTATGCTAGAGTCACAAGACCCCCAGTGAGACCACCACAGAGCCAACTTTCTGATACAATTACACAAGGTTTCTTTATTGTTTTACAGGCTTGCAAACAGGGACTGCTTTGTCCCACACACTGATGCAGTGGGTGAGGGAGAATGGCCCTGAGCTCACAGTGTAAGGGGTCTTTAAAGGGAAAAACCCCAAGCAGAGAGTTGTATGCCTTGGTGTTACCGGATTGGATAGGGGATAGTTGGCTATGAATCAAGAAAGAATTTTTGTCGCTTTCCACAAAACCACCCAGAAACTTAAAAAAAAAAAAAAAGTTTGTCAAGCTTATGATTGGCTGTCCTCAAGTCTCTGGGCAGCCAGGCAGTTTTTGGGTCGGTTGTGACTTTTCTCTGAATTTACAGATACTTGAGGTGGGGTGCCTGCTAAATCTCACAAAGATGGGCCTTGGGTTTAAAATGGCTTTAGTCTTGTCTCTTCAATTACCCCCCCCCCCTTTTAGAAAGATTTACTGTGACCATTAACTACTTAAAGTCAATCCCCTTTAAATGAAAACAAGTATTTATAAACAATCATTTTGGGGATTTGGCCATTGTTTTCTGCAATCTGCTTCTTGCCATTAGTTGGGCAAAGTATTTTTAAAGTTCATGGAGACCTTTTGTGGGGTCTTGTTACATCAAACCATATTAATCTGGAAGGAATCCATAGAGAACCTCTTTGCAAAATGACATCTTTATACTCAAATTCTGAAGTCAAGATACCTTTAAAATATATATGCTGGCTTAGCTTAGCAGCTCCCAGAATCAAATGTGTATTAGCAGTTGGCTCATTCAATCCTAAGAAAACACAATAATACACATAATCCAAACTCTCTGTATTTTCCATTTTTACGTGGCTTATTTGTTTTATATTATTTTTACTGTCTCTTAAAGACTTTGTTTTAGTTTTTAAAACTTTTCTTTTTATAACTGTGTATACTCATTTTCCTCTTTCTCCCAAGCCTGTGTACATTTTTTAAACTGTGTCTCGTTTGGAGGTCTTTTATGTTTGAATCTGTCCTACTGTGTATCTGAAATCCTTTTCTGACAAGGAGCCTTTTTTTTTTTTTAATGGTAAATGGTGTGGTCGCTGCAGCCCTGGGTGCTGGCTCCACCTCTCTCAGCCTTTCAATATGGCAGAGATATGTTTACTGCTGACTCGCAACCACCAAGCCTCCTTTCCCTGCATTTAGGGTTCTTCTGAGGCAGGTTTTGCCATGTAGTCCAGACTGGCCTAGAATTCACAGTCTTCCTATATCTGCCTCCCTTATGCTACCATTACAGGCATGTACTGCCACACTTGCTGGGCCCAGCCCTTTACTACACATACCTTTGGAGGATAGCCAATTTCCAAATTCTAACAAGAGGTAAAGCGAGAAAGTCAACAACTATTACAGAAATGCAGAGAGCCCTAAATGGCTGAAACCACTGTGAAGCGGAAGGCAAAGTTAGAGTCTGACTAGGAGCAGAGTGCCGTAATTACTGCAGTGGTGTCTGCCCAAGGTCAGACAAGCAGGCCTGTGCGGTTTAGTTTATGAAAGACACCACTGCAACTGGGTAAGGGAAAGGTTCTTTCCTTTGGGTGGCACGCATTTAATGTCCCCAGAAAGAGGAGAAATGCCGACTCCTTCCCATCAAGAACAAGGATCAATCTTTAGAACTAAAATAATACAGAAAAGTAAACTAAGGCCGCCAAGATGTGTCAGTGTGGGTAAAGGTGCTTACCTAAGTTTGATCGCGGGACTCAGGTGGTGGAAGGGGAGAGCTGACTCCTGGAAGCTCCCGGGACTCAGGTGGTGGAAGGGGAGAGCTGACTCCTGGAAGCTGCCCCCTGATCTAAGGTCATACCATGGCTTGTGCAAAACCCACCCCTATATTAAGTTTTTTAAAAGTAAAACAGTTGCTGAAAGAGCATGTTTTCTCTCACGTGGCAAACGCTTGGTCAACAGTGCACATCCAGTCCTAAAGAAAGATGAGTCAATGGAAGTTAGTGACCATCACTGAGACACCACCAAGGTGTCCTGCAGTGCCGGCGCTCAGAAGGTGCAGGCAGGAGGATCAGCAGCCTCAATAGAGAAAAGATCTACAGCTCAGGAAGTTTGCTCTACAAATACCTATATGGTAGAAATGGTCTATATAAAAATTTCCACAAATAAAGGACAATGCATTTGCAAATGTAAGCAAATGTGTACTTCACAAAACAAGCAAACATAAAACTACTCAATATAGTTATTCACCCAAGAAATGAACGCACTAACACCCCAACACCAGAATGGTTAAAACACAAAAACCTGGCAACACCAAATACCAGATGCTTACCTAGGAAGACGGCATGGATTGGTAACCATGTGTAACACCTCAACCACCATGTACCACTGCTGGTGCACTTTGATGTATTTCATGATACTCAACAAGGATCCAATCAGGAGAGTGGTGTTTGTCTCAGAACCCAGTATCCACTCGTTGGTATGTACCTCACAGATGCATACCTCAAATATCCACCCTGCATGGCCAAAGTTCCCTACACCTAAAACTGACTCTACCAACAACAGGCTGGCTTTAAAGGGTGGGGAGGAGTCCCCTAAAATACTACACAGCATGGAAAAAAGGTGGAGGGAGGTTATAATTACCCAGAAAAATGTGATGACTTCTAGCCTGTCTCAGCCACTGCTTCTCAAAGACATACACTCTGAAATCACCAACAGTGACCTAATTTAAAGAAGCCAAATTGTGCTGTACCCAAATTGTGCCTTTAAGTTGTTCTGCATTTATGCCCCCTTGTTCTGTTTACTCTGTCCACTTCTGTTTCCTGTCCCCTTTCTTACTCTGGTATGTCACCCTCCCTAGGCTGAGCCCTTGGTCCTCTTGTTCACAACCAAGGGAGTCGCACATGTCCATGGATTTGACCTTCTCATCTTCACTATGGACTCTCTGGTCTTGACCTTCAGCCATGCTTCCCTCCTGAAAGTTCACCTGAATGTATGTCTGGCTCCCTCCTGAGTTCCCCCTCCAGAAGGTCCTCTGTTGTAGTTGCTCCTGGGTGTCAAACTGCTGATTTTTCTCAGGGTGTGATGATATGTTCTGTGTGCTCTCCCCTTTTATATTGGAACTCATTTATTAGCTCTCTCCTTTTCCCAGGTCTCCTACATTCCAGTTTGTCATAGCCAGGTGCTTTAGCTGTACCCATGGACATCCTCATTGAACACCGCAGCCACACTGGGAACTACTGTGCGCTGGACTCCTTGCCAGCGGCCACTGCACCTGTCCAAATCTATACATAATCTTCCATTTTACGCTTATAAAGATGCCTATATGTCACAGTGGTTCTTTTTTCCTGGGCTCTACCCTTAGCACATAGGCTGTGCTCATATTTTGCACTTGTAGGTAGTGTTTGTATCTTTGCCTGCAAAAAGCCAGGAGGCCACCAGACCCACTCACATAGGATATATATAATTTGTAAGGAAATTGGAGGGTTAGGAATAGTGGATACAACTAAGTCACAAAGTGTTTAATGTCAACACTGAATAAGAGGAAACATACTTGGGTGTGATACTAGCACTCGGGACACCCAGGCAGAGGGATTTCAAATTCTGGGCAGTATCAACAAAAGCGAAGAAACGGCTTCTTGAGAGTGACAGCCCTCATCTTGAGTTGGATCTGAGCTTTCAATCTCACACGTCAATCTGTTTAGGAGGAACAGAAATGTACCATGTAACTGTGGCTTTAGCATGCTCTGCCGAGTTACATATACTGTGCTCATTTGTCTTAAGTACTTTATCCTTTCAAATCTACCATGCACAATACTTGTCCTCTGGGCCGCTCAAGGAGAAAGTCAGACAGTGCATTGGCTACAGTAATGTCTGAAAGTGACTGGCCATGAAACCTCAGCACACATGTATTAGAAGGGCACGCTCCATGAAGGCAGCTAATTTGGTCGTTTTCACGCATGTCAGAGTGGTTCAGAACACCCAATGTAAACTCTGACGCTGGTTCTTTTTGGGTGTGGTGTGTTCTTCCTCCTCTTTGCAGGACCTTCATGAAGTTTCAGCCCAGGACAGAGGTCGTACTTTTGGATGCTGTAGTCAGACAAAGCATAGCATCTCTCAACAGCATGTCAGGCTTTGATGACGAGGAATTTCTTCTCTATTTTGGATCTTGTCTTCACATTTTCTTCAGGGTCTGCAGGTTTAACATTGAGTGTGACCTTCTCTGAGGGTCTTTCTGAATGAAATCTGTATCTCGGCTGTGGTGTCATTGCAGATGGTCAGTTTGGAAGGGAGAACAATCGGGCCCACCAGGTTCCAGGTCAGACATCTTTAAAAATAACTCAAAGTATTTTCTTTGATAATAATGTTATTAATAGCTTTTATAAAAACAAGAGGTTCTTATGTTCAAGGCCAATCTGGACTTGTATTCTAGGCTAGAGTATTCTGTTTAGTTAGGGTTCCTAGAAAGACCTTGTCCCAAAACTAAAGGTTTGCATTTATTGAGCACAGTGTACCATGCATTATGCAGAACACTGAATAGTCAATGTATTTATTACTCATAAAATGCCAGGGGTGGTGGTGGTGTGTGCTTGTAATCCCAGCATTTGAGAGACTGAGGTAGGAGAATTGCCATGAATTTGAGGCCAGCCTAGCTACATAGTGAATACCCAGCCAGACAAGGCTACCAGAACAAGATCCATCTCAATAAAAAACAACAAACAGTAATCCTAGGGGAAGTTATAATTTCTGTAGAAACCAAGATGCTATTCAATCAGCCAACTTTCCTCCTGCACAGATAACTCAGCTAAGCCACAAGCTCCTTTGAGACCCGTGGCTGCACATTAGAATCATCTGGGAGCTTTGGACACATGCCGCAGATGAGGTGCTAGCCAGGGAACCTGATTGTTCAGGCCAGAGTGCTGTGGACCATCCATAGTTCCATTTCCCTGACACATAGTGGTGTCATCAGGCAGCCAGGATGGAGAAGCGTTCTGTTTCCCAGAAAGAACCGATGCTTAGAAGTAGCCAGGTTACTTGTACACTACACTCTCCCACCTCCACAAACGAAGACTTCCGTGGTTCAGTTGGTACCTTCATGTAGAAATGTTGAGTCAGCTCTTTGCTTGAAAAAAATCTAATTAGCTTTTCTGAGTTCCAAAAATGAACGCTAGATGGCAAACAACACATAAGAGATCATTGTGTTGTTCCAAGTGTTTGTTTCTGAAACATTTTATTTCTCATTCAAATAACGATCTCAGCAGATTTTGATGTCAGTAATGCAGTATTCAAGCCAGTGGTGCTGATCCTTCATCACTGTAAAACAAACAAGCAAATAAATAGCCAAGTAAACAAACAACACAGGATTCTTTCTGAATTGAGCTGGGGGCACCCACGTATGTGATGCCCTGGATTTTAGCTGCCTTGGAATTCATTTTTTAAGGTAGCTAATTTATCATAAACATATACAAAGTGCAACACCTGTCATTTGTTGTCGTAGTTGAGAATTCTTTCCCTATTCATGTGTTTTAATTTCCTTCTTAAGTAATTGACCCACTTAGGAAAAACATTTTGACGTCTCCGTTTCCTTTCTCGGGCCGCTGGTGACAGCCTCAGCAGTATACAGCAGAGGGCGCAAATGCACCACTCTCCGCCACTTAAACCGCTCTAACTTCTGGAAGATTCAGACTCAGGCGAAACCTGTGAGGAATACAAAGAACTGCACGGACTGCATTGCATTAAAAAATAGTAACATTTTCACTGCTGTACTCTCAACATCCCGATACGCTCAGCTTCCACTCCTCCAGATGGCTGCAGCTGCCCAGCCACCCTAGCTGTGCTCAGGGCAGGCAGGACGGGCTGCGCCTGGGAGCCGCGACCTTGTCCAAGCAGGCAGTGTTCCCTTCTGTGTTTCTTTACTGTCTTCTCTTTTCAAATGTGGCGCTCTCCCATCACACATCAACTTTCTCATAAGCACGGGAGAAGTCTGGGGCTTGCAGAGGCTCAAGCTCCAATTTACAAATGGCCACATTCTCCCCAAATACTGTCTAAATTGATTAACCTGAACTGCAGAGCCGTTTAAAACGGTACCAACACCAGATAGAGAGGGTCCAGCTGGATGCTTTTAAGCTTCAGCAATATACCTTATCTTCTCTCGCATGAATATTCAGAGCAAGCTGTGTTTGGACTTGCTCTTATTTTTGCTAATTCTACCCCCCACTTTCTTTGTGAACCCACCTGAACTCTCGTTTGTCTAACTTCTGTTTTCATTGTTACCTGTGACCTCCGGGAACCCTAACTTCGGAGGGTCTGCCTTTCTTCGGTCATAACTAGTACTTGGCCAGCCGTGAGATCAGTGTTAGAGTGGTACTTAGCATTCACAAGGCCCAGCGCTCAAGCCCTGGGAGCAGGAAGAACAGTCAAACATGGCGGTTCATGTGTAATCCCAGCTGTGAGGAGGAAGAAGCAGAAGGATCAAGGGTTCAAAGTCATCATCCTTTACTGTATCCATACGCATAGGGCCACCCTGAACTAAAGCAGAGAACCCTGAGCACAGTGCTTGCTGCACTGCAATATTAATTGTCCCTGATTTGTGGGCCTCTACGCGCCCGTCACAATAACTCCTCCTTTGCGTTCTCATTGTCGAAGCACAGGACTTGGAAAACGCCAAATCGATCAGCGCTTGCTAAATGCAAGCAGAGGACTTCAGCCACTCATACTGAGATCTGAGAGCAGGAACTGCAAGTATGCCTGCAAACCATAGTTTGTCTAAAATCCCAAACTGCCCCTCTCCCAGAGACACTAAAGACCACGGCCTTTAGTACTTGATATGTGAGAAGTCAAAGCCAGCGAAATTCTATGGAACGACCCAGAACCTTGCAGATCACTTCAGACTCAAAAGTGAGAGACAGAAGAGACAGGAGATATAAAAAATGTGATGAACTTTCTCGTCTGCAAAATTGAACAAAGCTATGTGATCATGTAGCATTCACGGGTAGTGAGAACTTTGGGTGGTCAGCTTCAGACTTAAAAACCAGTCTTTGGTTCTCCGGGGGAGCAATTTGCATGATGACAATAAACCCCACCCCACTGCCCCTCCCGCTCCCCTCCACCACTCAAGGCTGGAGAAAGAATACCCTGTGAAGATAAGATTAAACCAGATTGTGTTCCTCCAAAACCTTCTGTGAGTTCCCAGCTAATCCTCCGCACTGACAGGACTCTGAAGCCTGGCTGCTTCGCTGACCTATTTACCAAGAGCCGCTTTTTTCTGTTTTGATAGACAGCTAGGTCCTTCTTAGCCCCTGTCCTAGCTCAGACCAAACTAGCAAACATCGAGGTACCAGAGACTATCATTATGGTTCTTGCTTCCGTTTCACCAGCCTCGAGGAAGCACAGAACTGTGGGGAAGCCTAGCCTGAAGGTCACATGACCAACCTCCTGCGATCCCTATGTCTGTGTGAGTGTCCAGTGTGTTCCCAAGCTTCTCTTTGTCACTGCCTAGAACACTGTCCCCTCTGGGTTTAATGTAAAAGCCGTGTTATCCTGAATTTTCAATCTCTCTGTTCTCTCTCTCTCTCTCTCTCTCTCTCTCTCTCTCCCTCCCTCTCTTCTGAAAGATCAATGGGTATTTATAGCATGACAAGCTTCAGGGTCTCACCTTATATCTACAAAATTTTGGAAGTGTGTAGCTGACCCTGAGTGATTCTAGCTTTGCAGGTTCTTCAAATACCTCAAGCGCGTACCTACGTGCAGGCACCCTTACCAATGGAACTAGACTTCATAACTGGGGTGTTAAAAGCACCAGTGACTCGTGGCTAGATAGGTAGACTAGTAAGTTGTTTTGTTCTTGATCTTCCTATATCACCTGTGCTTGGTTTGCCTTTATTCTTTCTTTGACCTCACTTTTAATTTATATTGCATATCCAAATAAGTCACCTTAAGCCTGTTTTACAACATGGCAGGGAATAGATAAGTAGATAAACACGTTAGTAATTATTATATCCAACTTCTGTAGAGAAAATTATATTCTTGGCAATAGATGCCCAGTGAGAACCTTTGAATGTCCTGGAGAAGGCAGTGTGTGTGTGTGTGTGTGTGTGTGTGTGTGTGTGTGTGTGTGTGTTTGAAACTCTTGCCGCCTAACAAGAAGGAGGAAATTGTACATGTGAATTAAATGAGTACCTACTTATTAATTGTTTTTACATTTTTCCATGAAAGAATAACTGCACTGCCTGGGTATGGCGGGGTCCCACACCTGTAACTCTGGCTTTCAGGGGTCCAGGGTAGGAGTGTCTTGAGTTCACAGGCAGCCTGGGAGGCATAGGGAAATCTAGACCAGTCTGAGTTATACGGCAAAACTGTCTCAAAAAACTAGCCCCCCCAAAAAAAACAGGGGGGCACTGAACTTTCCTATTTCCCTCACTGTGCTAATCGTGCAGGAACGACCTGAATGCTCTCATTAGCAACAATGATCTGAATGTTTGGGAAGGACACACCCCTCTTTTGTGCTCCTCCGGCCCCCAACCTTTCCACCATAACTCACGTCTTAGTGTTCATGCCTAGGTCACTGATCCCACGAAAGGCATTAACTATGGGTTCTTCGGTGTCAGGTTTGATAAACTTCCACGCGGGAAATTCATTCTGCCTTCCACTGGGGCTACTACCGCCAGCTTTCATGAGTCCCAGTAAACAGGGCCAGTTAAGCCCAGGATTTTCACACACCGTCTGTGTGCTTTATCTGGTGTGGGGGGGGGGAGGCGGGTCAGATGCAGAACCACTAGGAATAAAAAAACGGGGAAAACAAGCTAGGAGGGCAGTGAGCATGTGCCATAAAGATCTAGAGGAGCCTGGCGGTCTCTCCAGAGGCTGAGGCTGAGGCACCTGGAGCTCAAGGTCAGCCTGGGCTACACAGTGAAACCCTGCCTTGGGCACACACATGGATAATAAATTATACACTTTCTTTATCATAGTTTTAGACACATACACAAGGTGAATTGAGAAACATCTGACATAAAGCCCATTGTTAAGCGGAGGCATTTTCTCAGGCCCTGGACTGGTGAGCCTGCCACACCCTTTCAGTCATCCTGGGACAGAGCTGCAACCTGGGCAAACATTGGTTCCAGTCAGAAGCACTCAAACGGTCAGATCACTCCTTCAGTATCAACTCTTCTGCCTCTGGCAAACAAGGCCAGAGTGCTTCGTGCAGAGAGAAAGGTTATCAGATGTGAATGACCCTTGTTACCCTCTCAGGTTTCCTGAGGCAGAAAGCTAATGGTATAGGAATATCAGGAGAAGGGAGTAACTAGCGTCCACCCAACAGGGGCGATCCCGTGGAGACTGGCTTTACCCGGCTCTGGAATCTACTGGAATAGGTTCCTGGGTGCCAAGGGTGGGGCAGCTGAGCACTCCCGTCCTTGCTGTTACCCCACAGCACCAACGCCCACTGATGGAAACCCGCGGAATTCAAGAGCAATGGCCAATGAGTATCTGCTGGAAGATTTTAAATTTCCTAGAGAATCAAATTGTTTCTTTTACACTCACTATTCTTCATTGTTGAAAACAACAGAGTCCTGCATCTCCACAATGGTATCTTTGGACAGCCGACTATCTGCTTCCTTTCCCCCCCTCCCCCCGGTTGTTGTCCAGTGACCAAGGACTTTGGAGTCAAACACACCTGCATTCGGCTCTGTGTTCATTTACTTTACTTTATTATCTAAGGTCGTGTGTGTGTGTGTGTGTGTGTGTGTGTGTGTGTGTGTGTTGGAACTGGGAGGGGTGAGCTTCAGGAAAGACCAAAGTGGGGACTTTGGCTGTTGGGGCTGTGGGATGTCAAACCGGCTGGCCCTCCTCATTCGAGTTGGAGGAGACAGTGTGGAAAAGGTCACAGTGATGCTCAGAACTGGATCCCAGGCTCAGAGCCCCTGGGCAGTTTCCTTGGCAGAGTAGATGTATGAGGAAAGCTCTTGATGGCGTTCTTGTCTCTCCGACTGTTATGTGATCTTCAGCACATTCTGATTCCTGGCTGTTTTCTGCCTAGTGTTGGGCGTTTCACTTCAATTTTGACTTCAGATAATGGCATCACAGTCTGGCTGTTTAGCGGGCACAGGATGAAAGTGTTTCAGGTTCCCTAGAGGAGGATTTGGAATTGTTTTCTTGACTCTGGGGCTTCCAGACATTTAGTAGAGCTGCAGTAGAGGCAGAAAGACTTTGATGACAAAGAGCCATCCTAGAAAAATGACAATAATGTAGATAAAATGAAGTACAAAGAAGTAACTTCTTAAGGGACTCTAAATCATGAAAACGTTGCTCACCTTCTTCCTCCACTAGAGGGAGCATATTATTTAACAGCAGATCCTCCCGATGAGACCTGGGTGTGGCGGCTGACTTCTGAAAAATCCCTGCAACTGAGAAACTGAAGCAGAACCGTCAATCAGTCCAGGCCAATCTGGGCTACAGAGTGAGGCTTTGAAAATAAAACAGAACAGTAAAGTAACTAGAGTGAATTATCTACCCTGAATCCTGAATATTTTTCCTTAGATGGTTTAAAAGATTGGAGAGTGTCCGCTCACGGGGCAGCAGGCAGAGGAAATGATACAAATGTGGGGGTTCCTATAGTCTTTAGACTTTGGAACACAAGAGTCAAAATCCGAGGAATGGATTTGCTTCAGTTTTACTAAAGGCAAGTAAAGTGGCATCTGTGGATTTTAATCCCTTTGCACTCAGATTATGAGGTCTTTAAAATCACATGGAAATGTTTGTACTTCCTGTCTTAGAAAGCTGGAGTCAGGGTTCACTTTTGCTTGTGATCCTGCATAAGGATTTCATTCAAACTTACTTACATCTGTACACCACAGGCCTGTGGACACGGCCCTCACATCTGTGCACCACAGGCCTGTGGACACAGCCCTCACATCTGTGCACCACAGGCCTGTGGACACGGCCCTCACATCTGTGCACCACAGGCCTGTGGACACAGCCCTCTCGTCTCATCTCCAGAGCTGCTGCGACTTCTTTTGTGGCCAAGTTCACCACGTGTTTTGGTGCTGTATTAATTACTGTTTCATTATTAGCCCAAAATACTTGACATAAGAAGATTGATTCTTGAACCCCAGTTTTCATAGATCATGGTGAGGAACATGGTGGGTTTCGTGGTAGTGAGAGCATATGGTGGATCTCCTCACGTGATGGTGGACTTAAAACCAGACAAGGAGGAAGGAGGGCCCAGGCTGCAACCCTCAATGTCCTATCCATAGTGACCTGATTCTCAAGCTAGACCTGCCTCTGAAGGTTCTATTGCCTCCAAAAATACTGACACCAACTAACAGAGGTTAAAACGCGAGCCTGTGGAGGATGTTTCAGATCAAACTTATAACTACTGCTTATTCTCAGGTCAGAAAACAAACAAAAAACTATTGGTTGTGAAAATTTCAAAGTGCAGAGAAAGCCTGCTTCAAGTGTCTCTTAGAGTCACCTGACTGTAGTGAACCTTTCTCGGTGCTGAACCCACTGGCCTGTGAGGTTGTCTAATTCAGAACGTCTACGCTGGCAGGACTCCAGGGGCACACATTCAGGGGCTGAGCCTCCTCCTTTAGTAAATACCGTTTCTTATCTTACAGGGAGTGGCTGCCTATTAAGCAGGATTTCACTAACCTCACTCAGAGAAAGCTGTTGATCTGGCAGACCAGGTAAAATGTTAAGATTGCAGAAATCCCAGTATAGTGGAGCAGGTCTGCAATCCCAGCACTTGGAAGCTGAGGCAGGAGACTCATGAATTGCAGTCCAGGGTGGGCCATGGCTTCAAACCTCTGTAAAAGCAACCAGTAGCCGAGACCTCTGCAGTGTGGCTTTGGGTGTGTTGTGAGGATGGGAGACTCGGCCTGCCCCAGACAGTTGTGGAGTGAGCGCCAGAACAAACACGTGCTCAGCCTAAAGGTCGGGCTGTAAGTGGGCTGAGGGCTTTCTGTGGTGAGCCCGCACACACCCTCCTCTGAACCCCAGTGGAATAAATACAAGGAAGATAGACAATAGTGTGTAGTATAGTATGGTATAGTATTAGTACTAAGCTCCTAAGGGACTGGACAGAGAATGTGAAGCGGCACCAAGAAATAACCTCTTCACACAGTGATTGACTTGTAAGTCGTATTTTATTTTATTTTATTTTGGTTTTTTGAGACAGGACTTTTCTGTATAGCTTTGGAGCCTGTCCTGGAACTAGTTCTTATGGACCAGGCTGGCCTTGAACTAACAGAGATCCACCTGACTCTGCCTCCTGAGAGGTAAGCAGTAGGAGTAAAGGCGTGCACCACCTCCTGGCTTTAGTAAGTAATTTTAAGGAGTGTCTTATTGATCCTCACGAGACTTGCACAGTTTTAGATTGCTCCACTGAGTCACACTCAGCCTTGCTAGCCTTGCTGTTTGTGTGATGTGGTAGCTTCAGAGGGAAGCCAGAGGTACAGTCACAGGTTTTATTCCAATCTTCTCGGGAGAGTAATTTTGGCTCCTGTCCTGGTTCCAAAAAGTTCACAGTTTTTGTTTGTTTGTTTTGTTTCATATTTTTTTCAAGACAAGGTTTCTCTGTGTAGTCTGACAATTTATTCTGTAAACCAGGTTGACCTTGAACTCAGAAATCCCTATATGTATTAAAGTAAATTAATGATAATAAACTTTTGTAAAAGACAGAAAAATTATAGCTATAACATAGCATAAAATACTCTGCTTTATGGAAATAAATGTTCACTCTGAGCCAAGCATGAGCGACACAGCAGGCAAACATGAATCTAAATTACCTCATCTGGCGCGTTCCCGCGTGGAAGAGGCAGCACAGACTCTGTGGGCACAGAACGGAAGTGAGAAACTGGTGTGCTTATGAAGAAACACATAGGTGGGTCATCACAAGTGTGCACATGAAGGCAGAAAATCTCTGGGATTCGAAATCCTCTGTATTACCTGCAGGGTTGGCGACAGCTCTGAGTCAGATTCAAGAGAGCTGCCGGGAATACTACGGGAAAGTTAAAAGGTATTAGGTCAGGTACAGGGTTGATAGCAATAGTTACTCAAGGTGTTACTACTGTTCTGCTCAGGCAACCTACCCGTCACACGCCCAAAAGTTATCTAGAAATGACTGTGTATTATTCCAAATAAAACCGTGAGAATAGCGGTACAGCCTTATTAGAAGCAAAGGGAAATACTCATGAGAGAAAACCTACATCTAATAATTAAAAGAACATATATTTTTAATTTTTGTAAAGATTTTGTCCTAAATGCAACCATCTGTTTCTATTTGGAAAATAAAAGAGGAAAAATGAGTTCGCTTTTGAAATGGACAGTTTATTTTTTTCTTATAAGTAAAAAGATCAAGAGGTCTTTGTTGGGGTCCAGGTGTGGTGGAGACCTGTAGGCCCAACAGAGGAGGCAGGGGCAGGTAAACTACCACTTCCATGGCCTCCTGAGTGACTGACTTACAGGACCTTAGAAAGCTGTGGTTTCAATCTCCTCTGGACTTCATTTTCTTCATACACAGTGTGTCAAATAACAATAAAGTTCCTCTATAGTTACAGTGCAGAACTGTCTGAGACCCCAAAGCTCTCAGTAAGTCTTAGTAACACTTCCTTTCAGTCCATGACACTCTTTCCATGTGTCATGAGTTATGCTCTTTCCATTTAATTAATAAATCAAAAATTTTGAGACACAATATCTCCCTGTAGCCCAGGATACATCCTTCTATCTTGCCTCTCAAGTACTGGGATGTAGGCTTTACCACACACAGGAACACAGCTTGGCTAGGATGTAACATGAAAGGCCTTTAGCTTGAGTCCCAATAGAATTGTTGTTCTCCTTTGAATTGTGACCACAGCCTAGACTGTGCATGTCCACACTTCTATCGGTACTCTGGTCTTCTCCATGCCAATCAAAGCACCATTAAGCCCTGCTCATAGAATTCCAGAGGTTTTGTTGTTGTTTGCTTTGCCTATTGCTCTAAACTCTTAGCACCAAGTCAACAGCTACAACATATATGCAGAGGACCTGGCACAAACTACTAAACTCTTTGGAATTTGCAAACTGATTCCAAAGGCCTGCAGACATTTCCAGGTTCATCACAGCCATGAACATCTCACTGAGTTATTTTTGCACTTGCTTTGGTTGGGATTTGTCAGGATTATTACTGCTGTGATGAAACCCCATAGCCAAAAGCAAACTGCGGAAGGGTTTATTTGGCTAACCGTTCCAGATCACTGTTTATCAGCGGAGGAAGTCAGGACAAGAACACAACTAGGGAGGCGGGAGCTGATGCAGAGTCCATGGAGGAGTGCTGCTTTACTGGCTTGCTCCTCAGGACTTGCCAGGACTCAGGTGTCATCATCCACAATTATTAATTAAGAAAATGCCCTACAGATTTATGTACAGTCTGATATTATGGAGACATTTATGCATATTGAATATATTGGAAATAGATTCTTCTCTCATATAATACGTCCTGACCACAATTTCCCCTCCCTCCACTCCTCCCAGCTTTTCTCTGCTTTCCCTCTTTCCAGGATCCTCCCCCTTCATCTCCCATCAGAAAAGAGCAGGCTTCCGAGAGACAACTCCAAATACAATTACAAAATACAATTTTTAAATCAAGGCAAGGGCCGTCACACCAAAGCTGAACAAGACAACCCCCAGGAGGAAGAGTACCAAGAGCAGGCAAAAGAGTTAAAAACAAGCTTGCTCCCATTTTAGGACCTCCACAAAAGCACCACGTCAGCAGCTACAACATATATGCAGAGGACCCGGCACAGACTCACGCAGGCTCCGTGCTGGCTGCTCCAGTCTCTGTGAGGCCATATAAGCCCCGCTTAGCTGATTCAGTGGGTCATGTTCTCCTGGTGTCCTCCATCCCTCTGACTCCTAGAATCATTTCCTCCCCTCATCTGCGGGATTTCGCAGTCTCCAAGGGGAGGGACCCAATGGAAACCTCCCATTTAGACTCTCTCTTTGCATAGTGTCTGGCTATAGGTCTCTGGCTGTGTTCCCGTCTGCTTCCAGAGGACGTCTCTCTGATGACAATGTCATTAATCAATGAGTATATCACAATATCATTAGGAATAATTTTATTCATTTTTTTTATTTGGTTGTATTTGGTTCTACTCTAGGTTTCTCAGCTGCCCAGTCTCTCGTTCTTGGCCATTCAAGCAGTGTTAGGAGTGGGCTCCCTCTTGTGAAGTGGGCCTCAAGTTAAACAAGATATTGGTTGGAACACCCTTGTCCGACAAAATGAATGTAACCCGGTCCTGACACTGGAAGCCTTGCATGGTTACAAGAAACCGCCAGTCGATACTTTATACACCCCACTACTAGAAGCTCTCACTAGGGTCACACTCACAGATTCCAAGAATTATCATTTCACTAAACTTCTACATAATCCCCCAAATGCCCCCCCCAATTCGAGACTCCCCTCCCCCATAATTTCTCTCTCTCATCCCCATGTGATCCTGGCCCACCTACAGAATCTTTTCTCTTTCCCCTTTCCAGGGTGATCCGTATCTTCAATGCCTGAAATTCTTTCTTCATCTCTTGTATTCGGTTGGTGAATGTTGCCTCTTAGTTCTTGTTTGAATTCCTAAATTTTTCATTTCCGGAATTCATTTATTTATGTTTCCTTTATTGTTTCTATTTTCAGATCCTGAACAGTTTTATTTGTTTCCTTCAAATGTATGGGTTTTTTGTTGTTGTTTGGTTGGTTTTCTAATTCATTTTTTAAAACAATCTTTTCTCATTTTACATACAAATCTCCCTGTCCTCCTCCTGCTCCCTCTACCTTCCACCCACCCATCCATTCCTCACAGAGGGTAAGGCTTCCCATGGGGAGTCAAAAAAGTTTGGCACATCACTTTGAGGCAGGACCAAGGCGCTCTCTATATCTAAGCTGGGTAAGGTATTACTCCAAAAAGAATAGGCTCCAAAAAGGAAGTTCGTGCACTAGGGATAAATCCTGGTCCCTCTGCCAGTGACCCCACAGACTTCCCCCGTCACACAACTGTCACCCACATAGAGAGGGCCTAGTTTGGGCCTATGCAGGCTCCCCTACTGTCAATCCAGAGTCAGTGAGCTCCCACTAGCTCAGGTCAGCTGTTTCTGTGAGTATCCCCATCATGATCTTGACCTCTTTGCTCATCAAATGTCTGTTTTTATTGGCTTTCTTTAAGGGATTTATCCATTTCCTCCAATTGTCTGTGTTTTCCCGGATTTCTTTAAGGGGTTTATTCCTTTCCTCTCTAAGAATCTTTGTCATGTTCACATGGTTGGTTTTCAGGTCTTTATCTTGTGCTTCAGCTCTGTTGGAATGTTCAGGGTCTGCTGTGGCTCTAGTGCAGACACATTGTCCTGGTTGTTGATGTGTTCTTAGGCTGGTGTGGATGCATCTGGGTTGGGGATGGTTAAGTGACTAGGTGCTGGTTTCTGAGTTTGTCTTTGTTGGATGGATGTTTTGTTTCCTCTGAGGACTCCAGAGTGTGATGACGACTAGTGTGTTGCACTGGTGTGTTCCCAGAGGACGCCTGCTGATGTGAGAGACTGCGGTGCAGATACAGCAGGGAAAGGTTCGGAGCAGGTGGTCAGTGGGATCCACAGAGACCAAGGTGTGGGCTGGGGGTCGGGGTGACAGCTGAAGGTGGTGATCTGTTGTGGCACTAGTGAGAAGACGGAAGGATTGGTTCTAGGGGAGCAGAGAGTGGAGAAGGTCTGCAAGCAGGCGACCTGGCGAGGGCTACGGTTGTGCAGGTGTCTGCCTGAGTTGTTGGCTAGGCAGAGCCATGAGTGGCGGGAGGAGGCCAGGAGGGAATGGTTTGTGGAATCACCCCTCCCCCAGACATGGACAGAGAGGCAAGCGAGACTGCAGTGTGTGTTCTGCTGCCCTGTTGTGCGGGAGCCTGAGGAATTGCAGAGGCGGTTTCTTTATTGAGGTTCCTGCCTCTCAGAAGACTTTAGTTTGTGTGAAATTGTCAGAAAACTGCCCAACACAGCACCGATGATTATTTTTATCACTGAGACAGAATATCTGACAGAAATGACTTAAGGAAAGAAAGGTTTATTCTGCCCCATGGCTTAGGGGCTACATCCTGTCCTGGAGGAAAAGGCACGCCTGTGTGCATGGTTTGTGGTGCATAGCTCTGGCAGAGGGCGTGTGAAGTGGTAGGTTATGTTGGACTGACAGTAAGCAGAGGGCTTGGGCCAAGCCCTGAATCTATGGCTGTATGTCTGTCACAATGGTCTCCTCCACACACGAGCCCGTGCAGACACCACACTGACACGGTAACAGCTGCAGAGCGCCTGTGGCTACAAAGCCAGCTTGGTGCCAGTGTTACAGCTTGGTGGCAGAGCAGTTTCCTAGCATGTCTCCAGAACCTACAGAAAAAGGCACAGTTTTGCTTGGCCCGATGGTTCCCAATCTAATTTACTCAGAGAATCATATTTTAGAATAACATAAATACATTTTTGTTGGGCTATTGACAAATTTAATAAAATAAATAATGAGAGAGAAGGGCATCTCTGATATCAGCTCTCGGTTGCGACATCCAGGACTGTGATTCTGATTTGACATATTTTAAAAAGTAATTTTAAGTGGACTGAAAACTAAAACCAAAATGTGGTGGCCACTCCTACTTCCTGCTCCACCTCAGAGGACGCATCAGCCTTATCTACAATTTCTCAGAGAAGTGTGTGAATACTAAAGTGTCTAATGGTTAAGAACACACACGGCTGCAAATCAAAGCTACACAACATTACTACTTGAGATTCTGTCTCAAAAAAACCAAACCAAACCAGACCACATTAGATTAGGTGTGATGACACACACCTGCAATCCTAGCAGAGACTCCTTGGGAGAAAGAAACAAGGATCACTGGTTGATGGCCAGCCCGGGAGACATAGGAGCCCTTTACTCAATCCTAACAATTCAAAACTGGGCAAATCACGTGGAGTTTTTTTTTTTTCCCCAAATCATAGCAGTGAGCAGATTTTTGAAAATATGTTATGACAGAGTTGGGAATTGTTGGGAGAGAACAGGAAGTAAATTTTCAAGTTGGAATCCTTCTAGAAAGCCCAGAACAAGTTACCCTGTCTGCCTTGGGTTTGCTGTTTTGCTGCATACAAAGCAATGACTTGAAGTGACCTCAGGCATTTGCTGATATTTGCAAGGGCTGAAGCCTAGAAAAATAACATTTGGAAGAACAAAGTTTGGTGTCAAGTTTAGCTTTGCACATTTCTAGCTGTGTGGCTTTTTTGAAACTGAAAGACCTGGATAAATCCAGATCCCCCTAGCAGGAAAACAGAGCCAAAAATCTAGCAGGAAGAGAAGAATCAGAAATCTAGGATTAACCAATTTCAGGGTTTCAGGAACTAGCTGAAGATAAAGGTAGATTGTAATCTTGAGAGTAATCTTGAGAAACAGAGAGATTCCCCCGAGTAATTATCACCCCCTAGTAATTATTGGTATAGGAACTAGCTGATTACGACCTTGAGAATGATCTTGAGAGGCAGGGAGTTGCCCCCTTGTAATCATCACTGGAATTTTCAGAGTTTTCTGTGACACCCTCCCTGCCCCCCTTTCGGATTACTGGGCTATGTGGTTTCTTCCTATAAAAACTACTTCTCCCGGTCACTCGAGGTCGAACTCTTCCCCTGTGTGGGTTATGAGTCTCGGCCCCAGTGCACTGGTCCCCGTCTTGTCGTCTTGTCGTCTTGTCATTAAACCTCGTGTGATTGCAGCAAGGACGGTCTCTCGTGAGTTACTGGGGGGGTTCGCGTCATCCCGAGGCTCGAGTGAGAGTCTCCCCTAATCGGGGGTCTTTCAAAACTAAGTCTCTTCATTCCTCAAAAAATTAGATAGGCTCTCTGAAGACAGTTTGTAACAGGAAATTAAAGAGCATCTTTATACAGAGTATCTTTCTGAGACTAACTCTGGGCTGTGATTTGTTTTAAAATCAAGGGTTAAAAGAACCCATTTAATTTTCAGAACTCATTGAAATAAGTACCACCACAAGTACCAGTACTTGGAAGGTGGAGGGAGGAGGATCAGAAGTTCAAGCTTATACTTGGCTACATAGAGAGTTCAGAGAGTTCTTAGCCAGCCTGGGATACAGGAGAAACTGTCTCTAAACACCAGATCCCCCAAGTAAACACAAGCGGAAGTGAAAGCAGCCCTCTGAGTGAGCAGGAAGTCTAGACCTGCTTGTCCAGGAAGCCGAAGAGCTGCTCTGTTCCCCCAGCCTTGCTCTGCTGGGAGTCAGACAGAAGGCAACAGGGCTTTAGTCTTCTCTTTCACAGCAACGACGCGAAGGGAGTTTGTAGCCAAAGGCGCTCGGCAGCTGTTCCGGTGTCAGTGTGGTGTGCGCACAGGCTCACGTGTGAGGAGACCATTCTGACAGACATACAGCCACAGATTCAGGGTTTGCCCCAAAGCCTATGATTACTGACTGTCAGCCCAATGTAACCAGCCACTTCACAGGCCGTCTGCAGGAGCTAGGTACCACAAAGAATCGCCCAGTCACGTGCTTTCTCCAGAACATGGATGAGCCGCGACAGCTCCTCCTGTGGGTGCCAGCTCCTGTGCCTGCAGGCTTAAAGCTGGCCCTCCCTCCACCTCACTGCTCTGACTGCGTGAGACAGAGCCTCACTGTAAAAGACAAAGTTCCACTCAGAGCCTCTCGCGGTGAAATCAGGATTTTAAATAGCAGCACACTTTAGAATCTTGTCTCCTGTAAGTGCCAGCAGAGGGAAGGGGAAAGCTTAGCTTCCTCAGCCTCCTGTTTTTGTCAGCAGCTCTATCCAAACCTAGGCCTCTGCTCCTGCGAGCGCGGGTCCTTTCCCAGCTGTGAGCTCCTTCGCAGACAGAGCCCATTGCCTCGCATTTTCTCGGGAAATGAAGTAATTGCTCTACTTTAGGGCTCAAGAATTCAGAACAATTATGATTTGCCAAAGCCGAATGATGAGAACAGATTGGGACTGCCCGGGGGTGCGGGATGGGGTGGGGGTGGGGGGTGGGGAGAGCGGGGGATCTGTCAAATTCCTACTCCATTCACTCCATTCATGGTTTGCAGAGTTTGGAGAAAGATAATAAAGAATTCTTAGAAAAGACACAAAGCCCTAATGTGAGGTAGGGTGAGCAGCCCCTTGTGATGCGAAGTGTGGCCCTCTAGGCCCAGTGACACTCCAAAGGAACTTGCTTCCACTAGGTCATGGAGAGACCCTGGAGGCTTCAGCTGCAGAGAACAAGGGCTTGAATGTCACAGTGTCCTGCTGGGCACCCGGACCCCTTCCTCAGCTGGGTGCTCTTGTGGAAACTGCCCTAATCTGTGTCTGGGTTTCTGTGAGATAGAGCTAATCATTCTTTTGTTCCATTCTTGAGGTTAACAGAGATAATGACTTTGAAACCTGGGACAGGGCCTCCCGAGAAGCTCTGGAGGAACCAGGAAGAGAGGGGAAGTGGGAGGCAGGGATGGTTTGGACTTGGAAAACTGGCTGAAGAATACTGCCCCCACACAGATGTGTTTTCTTTGGCTGACAGAAGGACAACCCAGCTCTAGGATGAAAATAACTGAATGCCTCGGGTAGGATGTAAGGGCGGAGGTTCTCAGCTGTTTTCTTAGAATTTCTACGGTTGGGGCTATGCACCAGCGTCTTCTTGTGGATGTAGACATGGAGTGGGTCTTCCACAACCCTGTCTCCTAAACCTCAGTAAGGCACAAGAGAGACAGAGAACTGCCAAGGGACAGGGCAGCGGGGCACATTCAAACACTTTATTTAACTGTGCTAGCAGACTGTCGTTTCAGCCACATATAAACACAGCTGAGATGTGGTGAGCGATGATTTTGCTGGGAAAATAGCTCCCACAATTCTTTTTTCTCAAAATGACATGGCCGGGAACGAGGGTGGAGGGAGGAAACCTTGGACGAGAGTATCATTTTCCCATGTAGTGATGTCTGTGCTCGGCATCCCCACAGAGAACGGTTTGAACTCTGCGGGATTCCTTTTTGCTTTTCACGTATTGCTGGGTCATTTAGAGATGAGGGGCTTCCTTATGGGGGGGGGCTTTTGGAGTCCCCTCTCTTTTACCAGTCTAGGGAGCAGTAATAGTTGCATCCTGCGTGTCTAGAACTTCTAGCAACAAGGCAGCGGACACAATACAGTCTGTAGGAGGACAATCTGTAAGCAGGGAGGACTTCTCCGCCAGCTCAGAAAAGGGTTGTCAAGGGTCCTTCAACCCACACCCACGGGAGTTACAGAAATCAAGTTTCCTGGCTGCAGGAGAGAAGCTTCATGGGAGGCAAAATTCCATCCAATCATGGTCCCTTGGTCTCTGTTCAACCAGACACCACGTTATCTTGGCCAAGGAAGGGATGTCGGGCCTAGATCCATAAGGAAAACAAACTTCCTTGGTCAGGAAACCCTCTCCAGGGGCACAAAACATCAAATACACTAGCAAACTGCCTTTCTAGGGAAGAATTACTAAGTGTTCAAAGAGATATTTAATAAGGTTAAGTTTTTTCTAGTTTCAATTTTTTCAGTATTTTCCCCCCTATGGTTGACACGTGTATTGCAGTAGCAGAAATCTTTGCATTTCCAAAGAATCTAACCCGTGCTATTCCTGAGGCTTGCCTTTTAATTCCACTGACCATTAGCATAATAGAAACCAGATGTGGCAAGTAGACTCACTTAGGAAAAATGTTTTTACAATTCTGGGTGAAGGGCGTTTGTATCTGAAAAACACCCACTTTCCTTCTGTCTAATACTATATCAAATCACTCTATCATAGTATTATTGGTTATATAAATTGTATTGCTATATATAAAATAAAGTACGGTTTAAAATTAAAAAAGATCAGCTGGGTGGTGGTGGCGCACCCCCTTAATCCCAGCCCTTGGGAGGCAGAGGCAAATGGATCTCTGTGAGTTTGAGGCCAGCCTGGTCTACAAGAGCTAGTTCCAGGACAGGCTCCAAAGCAACACAGAGAAACCCTATCTCAAAAAACAAAAACAAAAAAAACCCACAAAAATTAAAAATATATCTTGAACTTGCAAAGGATAGTATTTATGGGTAAGAATCCAAAACAGAATGTTTAAACAAGATATAGTTGCTCACTTGCCTTCTAAAGTAGAAGAGTCTTCTCAAGTTAATAGGTGTTTTGTTGAGTGAATGTTGCAGGTTTGGGGTCAATAAAATTGTTAGGACAGCAGAAACATGTCCTCCTGCTACCCAGGCTCTGCCATTTGGGGTACTTTCTAATACCTGCATCAGTACCTTGGCCATGTGATCAAGGCCGTTGCTGACTTCATTCGGAGCAGGTTCATGGCACAGGTTAACTACATGGGGGAGAGAGAAGGCAGGCCCAACTCAGAATGGCACGTACATGTCCCGCGCTACCGTCTCGCCAGCAAGAACCACGCGGTACACATAGGATACTTCTGCAGTAAAGCTTTAATGCCCCTTGGGAGAGCGGGCATCAGCCAACATGGCGGAGACCCAGATAAGATGGAATCCAACCCTTATAAAGGAAACAGTCCTCGCTTCTGACGTGTCACTCTTGGATGGGTCCACTGCCCATTATCCCAGATGATGCCTCGGGAGTAGGCAGGGACGCAGCGGTAGAGAGTTACCAAGCACGTGCGCTGGGATTAAAGGCGTGTGCTACATTACCTTGAACTCACAGAGATCTGCTTGTCTCTGCCTCCCAGGCATTGGGACCAAAGGCGTATACTACCACGCCTTGAGGTCACAGAGGTCAATCTGCCTCTGCCGCCCAGGCATCAGGACTAAAGGCGTGTACCGCCACACCTTGGGGTCACAGAGGTCAATCTCTACCTTTGTTCCTAGAAGCAATGGAGAATGTGGTCCGGCCCTCCACACGTACACACTCACACACACACACCAGCAAACAAAAACTTGTGGGCGAGAGGTGTATCTTACAGTGGAGTTTCTCACCTTCCCAGAATGGCCAACAACACAGACCCCCAAGTTACCACAGGGTGACTTGACTCCAATCTCTCTGTGGTGTCTTAGGTATGTCCAAGACTCCCTCTGCTTGTGCTCCTCCCGGATTGTGAGGGAGCTTGGAGAGATGTGCCCTCCTGTAACTTTGTGGCTTAGGGTCCCCTCTTTCCCCCTTTCCTGGGGAACATTTCCCCTCCTTTCAGCACCCACGGCAGCATAAAAAGGGGCCTATCATAGAAGCCAGTTCTCTATTAGCCAAGGACAACGTTGGTGCAATTCTCTTGTCCATTCGGCCCAGAGGGAAGCTTGGGCAACCTCATCCTACTGTGCCAGTGGCTCCTGACCTAACTGGCTTCTCGGACTCCTCTTGCCAGTGTGCTGACCCCGGCCTCCACGAGTCTCCTGCCCAGGGAGGCCCAAGGCCATGAGTGCCAGGGTATATCCGTCCGTTCCAGTCTAATAAGGGCTTTAAGATCAAGTTGAAAAATACGACTGTCTTCTTATAATAAATGCTTCATTTTCTCTTTCTGCAGATTAAAAAAGAGACTTCCTAGCGAAAACAAAATGAAAAAATATAATCTTATTTTTTAAATTAACATACTTAACACAAAAGAGACCTTGTCTGTAAAACAAGGTGACAATGCCTGAAGAATAACACCCACGATCGTCCTATGGCCTCCAAGTACTGGTATATGTCTATTTCCATACAATTAAACACACTGTGCTGGCTAACCTTAGGTCACCTTGACACATGAACTAGAGTTATCTGAAAGGAGGGAACTCCAGTTAGTAAAATGCCTCCACTAAATCTGGCTGTAAGGCATTTTCTTAATTAGTGACTGATGGGGAGGGTCCAGATCATTGTGGGTGGTTCCATCCCTGAGCTGATGGTCCTAGGTTCTATAAGAAATCAGGCTGAACAAGTCATGGGGATCAAGTCAGCAAACAGCACCCCTCCGTGGCCTCTGCTTCAGTTTCTACCTCCAGTATCCTGTCCTGTTTGAGTTCCTGGCCTGCCTTCCTTCAGAGATGAGCAACAATGTGGATGCCAAATAAACCTTTCCCCCATCCCTGCTTGCTTTTTTTGTCATGGTACCTCAGCACAGCACTGGAAACCCTACTGAAACACACTTGTGAGCACACACAAAATACTGTTTAAAATCTGTCTTAAGGTCAAGAGTAACAGAATAGTCGTATGTTAACCATAGACTATGATGTTGTTTTAGTTAAATCAAGTTGATTCTAAAACATATTGACAGTGTCAGACGTGATGGCATACATGTGTAATCCAAGCCCTTTGGAGGCAGAGGCCCAAGGATTATGCATATGAAGTCAGACTGAGTGACATGGTGATTTTTGAGTGAGACACACACACACACACACACACACACACACACACACAGAAAGAGAGAGAGAGAGAGAGAGAGAGAGAGAGAGAGAGAGAGAGAGAGATGGGGGGGGCACTTTAGGATCTGCAGGTACATCCCAGCCCCTTCCATTGACATGCTGCTGGCCTTATGTGATCCCAATCATGATTATACTGAACATTACATGGGTCACGTGAAAATTATGCTAAATTCGCACAGAACCCTAAGCCAGAAATTGCTGATGAGGCGTTCTCGCCAACAACCTCACATTTCCAATGAGCAATGAAGTACGTGAAATGTAGCAGTTAGGGCCTTGCTCTCTCTTGTTCCCTATCTCAGGAAACAGCACCATCAGCATCTGAGTTTCCTGAGCTTCAATCTGGCTCATGTGTACAGCACATACCCTGGGTCCCACATCTGCAGATTCAATAAGTCATGAGTTAAAAACATTTGGGGGAAATGTGTTTCTAAATCAGGAATGGTGGTGGAGGCAGGAAGGCCAAGAGTTCAAGGCCGTCTTCAGCTATAAAGTGAGTTTGAGAGCAGCCTGGGCTATCTAATACTCTACCACAATAAGCCCCCCCCCCATCTACCCATTCCCTAAGATGGATATCTAAAAACAAGTGGGTATCTATCTAATTCATGTTTATTGGTCTTGTATATGCGCCAGGCAATACACAGGGCATTTAGGACACATCAGTGAACAACATGCAGTGGGAAGCTCTACTGTGCTTTGTGGAGTCTGAAGGAGGCACTAGAAGCCACCTTGTTCATTATTCCTCACTGCGTGACCCTGCTTCCCACAGTACTGTCTAACTCCTGCAACAAGCTGACAAGTGTCTTCCTGCTCATCCCCCTGTATCTGCACACAGTAGCCCCAGGAAAAGTGCTGCAGGCAGGCAAGTCTGACCAAAGCCAGTCTCGTCCTCAGCTCCCGTGCCTGAGGAGATCATGATCTCTCTAAAGCACACCATACACTGGTCATCTCCTCCTTCTGAAGACCTCGTACAACGCTGCCTTGCAGACTGAACTTCTTCAACTGCCTTAAAGGACCTGGCTCCCTCTCTCACACCCGGAGCTGTGATGGTCACTTTCCGACTGAAAGTGCTTGCCTCGTTCTCTGGGTGGCTATTGAAATGCCGTTTTCTCACGGAAGCCTTCCTTAAGCCCCAGAGATTGGCGGGAGCTGCTGTGCGGACCTTCCTTGGCATCACAAGCCACACTTGGTCTTGCCTTTGTCACACATTACTGTGATGGTGTGTTTCTTTGTCTGGGCTCCAAACTGGATTACAAAAGTGATGTCATGGGGCACTTGTTGCCTTATTTCTGCAGTGTTGAGGACGGAGCACAGTGCAGGGCATGGAGCGCCCTGTGAATGAAGGCATGCGAACATGAATACCTGGGTGAAATGGATGTTTGCAATGGCAGTACCCAGATGTCACAGTGCAAGTAGCAACTTTAAAGATGGTGAGAGGAAATACTCTTCTCCCTCCTTCTTACAAATTAATAATAACCGTGGAACCAAAAAAAAAAAATAAGGTTATTTAGTTGTATAATGCGTTTTTAACTATGCAGTTACTGGGACTGTCCATGATAAATTAGTTCTCTTTCCTTTTTTTTGGAAGAAATTTTCTTTAACTTAGAAACCTCCTTTCAATAGCATTTAAATATTTAAATTGCATTTATTTTCTTAGCCTGCATGTGGGTATGTTTGTCCATGTGTGTGTACACACATGCATGCAGAGAGGTCAGAGGGCAACTTGAAGGAGTAGCTTTTCCCCTTTCAGCACAAAAGTTCCTAGAATTGAGCTTTCGTCAGTCATGCTCCGTGGCATACGCCTTTATAGGCTGAGCCATCTTGCTAGGCCTCTTAGCAATGTTTTAACTTAACTTTCTGGTTCCCAAATATTTGTTATCTCCAAGAGAACAATTAGAGGTCATAGTGACTGTTATGAAGTGAATCATGCTTCCCCAACCCTCACAGGTTAAATTCCCATGCTCTGGGCCTCAGAGTATGACGACACTTGGAGACAGGGCCATTAAAGTTGTAAATATGCCCATTCCATGGGTCCTGATCCAGTGTGACAGCGTCATTATAAGTGGAGGAAGGACGCTAGGGAGAGGAGGGGAGGACACTACGGATGTACCACCTGATGAATCAAGGACTCAGTGAGAAAATGTTACGTGCAGGCCAAGGACATGAGTCTCTGGGAAAACCAAAATTGACTCTGGACGTCTGGCCTCCAGAACAGTGAGAAGGAAATGTCTTGCGGTGTTTAAGCTACCTGCTGTGTGTTTTAGAGCTTTAGCAAACTAATATGTAAAATCATAGCAGGTCAGTCTATGCCTTGTAATTCTCCAGACTTGGTATTCTCCACAATGAACTATGGTACGGAGTATCAGTGCGTTTTGTCATAGGTTTCTTTTGTGGGAAAGTACTGGTCCTACCAGTTCTAAGCATGTGTAGCAAAACTCCCTCTGATGCAGGTGAGTGCACAGATGACTGCATCTAGATCCTTCCATGCAGACAACTGCTAGAACTGCTATTTATTATGTTCATGCTGCAACATGGACCCCAAGACCCGAGCATCTCCCACAACGTTTTTCCCCCAGGCTTAACTCAGGATTAATTTTGACTCATCTTTTTCTTCTTTGCCACCTACATAGTAGACAAATTCCTGCAGATCCTTATTTCAAAATGCTGCTTTCACAAATATAGCTCATCAGTGCCCTTTGCACAGTCATCAGACATTGGGCTTCTCCAAAGCGTCAAGTAAACTGTTGTGAAACTCTACCCACCCCCGAGCGTCCATCTTTCCCTAACTCTGCCCAGCCCCCGAGCGTCCATCTTTCCCTAACTCTACCCACCCCCGAGCGTCCATCTTTCCCTAACTCTACCCACCCCCGAGCGTCCATCTTTCCCTAACTCTACCCACCCCCGAGCGTCCATCTTTCCCTAACTCTACCCACCCCCGAGCGTCCATCTTTCCCTAACTCTACCCAGCCCCCAAGCGTCCATCTTTCCCTAACTCTACCCAACCCCCGTGCCTCCACCTCTCCCCTCCATCTTGCGTCTTCCACAGAGTAGCGCTTCATACGGTTCCTCTGCTTGACTCAGGAACTCAATGTCTTCCCACTTCTAGGAATGAAAACACACCTCCTCACCTGCAGTGAGAAGATAGTGTATTGTCTTGTGGGAGTGGATAGCTGATACCCTAGCTCATCAGGATGACGGCTGGAGCCCACTGTCTCAACCCAGCAAGCTTTCCCAGGGCACCAGCTCCAGCTGGCCAGCGTCCTCGCTGTTTCCTAAACTCTCCTGCTCACTGCCAACTCCACACCAATTTCTTCACGCTCTTTCTCCACCTTCCCTCTCTTTGATACTCCCTCTCTTCCTGTGTTCTTCTCTCTAAGGCACTGAATTCTGCATGCTTGCCTCAGCCTAGCCTGACCCCTGTCCCACACAGCTTTTCAGACCATCACATTCATGTCTCTCTCAGATCAACTCTGTGGTTTATATAATTAGAAATGCTATTTTTTTTCTGTGTGTATGTGTTTCTAAGGTAGTGGGCTTTTCTTCATGAAAAGCCCATTTTCTTCATGAAATGAAGTTTTGATCACCCCACTGAGGATCATGGGTCACAGATGCATCTTATCTAGGTTGAATTTGGATAGAATCTTAAGATTTCAACATTACAGTCCCAAATTTCACCTTTGTTTTGTTCTCTCTCTGTTGAGCTTCTCATGCTTCTTCTACAACTCCCCAAAACTGAGCTTTAGGCTGTCGGTTGACTCCAAACCCAGTATTTGTTTATACATTCCAGCATCTTGCCCTCAGCACATTTCTAAAAGTTTTAATCCTTGAAATACTCTTGGCCAGTCATGATAAATAACATACACTTGGTGTAGATGGTTACTCAGAGAAAGCTAGGACAACTCTCCACAAAATCCAAGTTGCAAAGTGTACAACCTTTAAAAAAAAACAAAAAAGAGGCAATGCAGCTCCACACATCAAAAGCTGTGGGGCAGAGTCAGGTGAGAAAGCAGAGCAATCTTTCCCTGATCACTCTTGCCTTAGGTCCTCAGAGGTGATGTTCTCATGTCTTAGGTCCTCAGAGGTGCCATGAACATCACCCGAGCGTCCCAAACCTCAAGCGGACCAGATTCTCTGGAGTGGGACTTGGGATGAGTATTCATGGTCTCTACTGAGCCCAGGAGCCTCCTCTGCAGCCGTCAAGACAAATTCAGGGCATAGCCTGAATGGCTGCGTAGAAGAATCATTTGATCCTTTTACAGCACCTCTGTGGCCTATCCTGCAGAAAGGGAAGGCCACTTCATAACCACTAAGTCATCAGACCACAGAGGTCAGAAAACCAGCCGCTCTCAGGGAAGAGATCAGCAGACTACATTTGATGAAGTGTCTTGGGGAGAGTCACACTATTTCTAATACTGGCTGAGACTGATTGAACAACTGCTTAGTTTCCTGGAAATAGAGAGAAGGTCCTTGTGTTTGGTGCCTCCCTGGGATCTGCAGACTGAATGCCCCTCATCCTTTCTGTGTGTGTCTTACCTTTGTTGGGCTGGCTGAAGTTGGAGATGTTATGGATTTGTGTGGTTCTTACCCCTTTACTGTACAGTCGGTTGGAGGAGCGCATGCACTCTGACTTCACTCATATCCTGCCCGTGAGCGCGTGTGGAATTCAAATGTACTTGTTAAGTGGAAAAGAGGAGAAAGCAAGGAGCGAGGAAGGAGTAGAGCGCTGAACTAGCTCACATTGCGGCTCCTCTGTGGAAATATTCTGTCATGGCTCAGTCACAAGTGGGGCACCTGTGCCATACCTTCGGACGCGTCCGAAGAAGGGGTGGGAAGACTGTAAGACCTGACGTGAGGAAGGGCTGGAGGGAAACAGCGTTTTCTGGACGTGACAGGACGGCTGCCCTCAGGAGCTCAGAACAGCTGTGGCTGTCTCTGTAAGACCTGCACAAGATGCAGCCCATCCGCATTTCAGCATGAAGTAGAAAGGAGTTCACGAGCCCCCACCCCAACTGAAGAGCTGTCAACAGTCTGTGGCTCCTGAGTTTGCGGATGTGGTTCCTAGTAAGTGGACCGTGTGGCAGTGGATGGCCCCACACCCACACCAGAGTACCCGGGCAGCACATTTGGAGGTGATGGGCTATAAAAACAAGGACATTAGGTTGGGGAGGTGTGAAGGTCGGGCGGATCTGGGAGGAGTTAAGAAAAAAGTGAGGGGTATACATGATCAAGATAAATTGCATGAAATTCTCAAGAATGAATAAGAGTATTTTAAGAAATTTAGACTCATGAAAGGGCTACCTCCCTAAGGTTTCTAGAAATCTGCAGCAACACAAAAGGTTTGCGCGGTGTTGGCCAGGCCAGTGCAGTCCCATCAGAAGCTCGGTCAGTGGTTTCTAGAATATCTCTCTTATTCGCCCCATTCACTGTTGGAGTACTTCGGGCATCATCAGATAACGAGAACAAGATTAGGTTGCATCTCCAACACCCACCACAGTGCGGTGCTTAGGAGGGGACTGAACACGTACCTACTGAATGAATGCGGGGCACGTGGTAGAAGTGGAGCCCCAGCCTGAGAAGGGAGAGTGTGGGGAGGACCCACAGAAGGGCAGACGACAGAGTTAGGGAGGGAAGCGGGACACCTCTGAACCAGGGACAGTTCGCACAAATGGGAGCGCTACAGAAGCCGTAATAAACATGCGCCATTGCAAAGCCACTTCCGAAACAAACCCATCTTTTCTGCCCTCTGGCGACATCTGAACAATTGCTCTGCCAGTCTCAGTCAGTCCCAGCTGTATGAGCAGAGTCTGAAAACCAACTTAAGACTGTAGGTTATAACTGTAGCCCCTCCTCCTCCCTCCGCTTTAAAATCTTTTTAGAAATAGACTAGTATACAATCTTCCTGCCTTGGCCTCGTGTGCTAGGCTTGGAGGGATATGTCATCATGTTCAGTGTCTCGGTGTTTTTTTTTTAAATTTTAATCTTTTATTATTATTATTTTACTTATATAGATTTTATTTTACTGACCTTTTGGATTACCTTACAAAGTAATGGGTTTCATTACAGTATTTTCATATACACTCATCATCACATTTTATTTTCATGTTTTCTCTTTCTCACTGGTTTCTCCCACTCTGTAGCCCCTTCCCTTGAGTCCCCCAGATAGTCTCTCCTCTGCTTCCATATCCTAAGTATCCTATCACCCTTTCTCCGCCCTCCATCAGCTTTAAAGAATTAGTCATTCATTTCTTTAGCATGTGGATCTGCATGAATAAGTGTCTGTGTGAGTCAGTGTGTGCCACACGTATGCAGGAGTCCCTGGGGAGTGAACTGGAGTTACAGGCAGTTGTGAGCCACCATGTGGATGCTGGGAACCAAACCCTGGTCCTCTCGGCCACTGAACCATCGCTCCATTCTTCTGTTTTCATCCTTAAGTCTAACTTGTGTTATCTTTGAAACCCTGGGCATTTTTTTCCATGGTTATTACACCAAAAGAAGATGGATCCAAAATCTAGTAAAATTTGAGAACACGAGGATGCCCTTGTGGATCCGGATCTGCAGCTTCATTTCTCAGAGCGTTGTTTCATCTTTTCTTGTCTTCATTCCAGGATAATTGGTGGTTCTTGTTATAACAATGAGGTCACCATACTTGGGCATATTTCCAGTTACAAATAGACACTTGTTCCTCAATAGCTGATTCTGGGTCACCAGATGAAAGAGAATTGGACAATAGGAGGAGCTCTCACCATATGCTGCTGCTGCTTCTGGGAACCAAGGGATGGAGTGTGGGTCCAAGGGTAAGCCTGTGTTCTGAAGTGAGGCCCCTGGTTTATCTGGAAGCTTCCACAGTCCCATTTAGGTGAAGACTAGGTTCTTCAGTTGTACCATCAGGTCTTTCTTCAGTGTATTTGGTCATCTTTCTAACTTTTCTGCCTGTTATTTAGAGTTCTCTGTATCAAACAGACCAGTAGCGTGGTATGTGTGTAGAAGCCGGGAAGCTGAAGAGGATTTCATTCCCAAACTATGAATATAAAAGATTAAACTCTGCAGGGTAGGTCATCAAGCTGGAAACTCAAACAAAATAGAAACAAACAAGCAAACAAAACCCAAAATCAATACAAGACAAAAGATCCCAACAACAACAAATCAACAACAAATGTCTCTTGAGGTCAGAAGGTCATCTGTTGACCAGAATTTTTCCTTGTTGGGAGGCGGTGTGTCTGTGTGTGTGTGTGTCTGTAAGGGGGGTGCAGAGGGTATATTTATCCCCTTACTCCATCAGCTGATTAGATGAGGACCAGGAGAATGTATCTGACTTATGCAGAATCCACCCATTTCATTGTTAATGCCATCCAAGAACACTTCCATTTTTTCTAACAGTCACCCTGTGAAGGCGAGCACTTGACTCTGGTGTAGTTTAGTGAGGGGGAGTTTTCCTGGATGCATGCTCTAGAGAATCCCGTGGACCTTCTAGGAAAGTTCTCGTGCTCAGACTGCTTGCTGAGTCTGACTCAATAGCCATGGTGGGTAACAGTCACTCATGGCTTTGAAAAGCTCTTAGGTGATTCTTGCATGTTTGCTGCCAGGGCTAGAATTGTCTTCACAGAGAAAGAAACGAGACATCTCTGCCTCTCTGTACCGAGGTGTATCCCAGGTGCCGAGTGAGTGTGGATGACCCACAGATACATGAATGCATCAAATACTTCACTACTTTTTCCTGTATGTCTTCTTGGAAGGTTCATTTCCTTCACTAATCTCAGTTTCCCTATTAATAAAAAGGGGAAACAATAAACCTATCAGTGGGGGTAGAGTTTTGAATAATATATGAAATGGGAAATCAGTAGATACGCATAAAAGGAAAAGCCTGCTCTTCCCAATCCTTGTTTTCTCAGTCTCCCTCTGATGCTAGGGAGAATGTCAGGTGCACAAAGCTCTAGCATTTCTGAAAAGTGTGGCAAGTGAGTCTGGGGCTTGTGGGAAATGAATGAGTGGGCACCATAGTGAGTAAACACAGTGGGCAAAGCCCGACGAGGAGTCTACCAGCCCATTCTGGGCACAGATAAGACAGTAAATGTTAATTGCAGGATGTGTTGCAATCAGTTTTTTTTTTCTTTTAAAATATTTCTGCCAGAACCTGCTGGATTAAACAAGAACAGTAACCTCTCCTATTAAAACGAATTCATAGTAATTAAGAAGCCATAATGGATCAGATGAACTGGTTTGTTTTAAGCCTTGCTTGCAAGAGCATGTTTGATTTTCATTGACATCCAGGGACATTAAGGTCAGTGTGTAAGGCGGGGACTACATGGGAGGAGAGAGAAAGGTACACACAAAGAGTCCCTTCATATGAGTGGAACACCCATATTTGTCTAAGGAGTGTGTGTGACACTTTGGTAACATGCTCTGTCACACTTGTGGTGTTAAAGAAAACCTGATCCACATGCTCAGATTTTTAGCAAGTGAAAGGCTGCTTCTATTTCTAGATTATTGCTTTTGTTCAATTTTAGCTTTCTTCTGTCTTGCTAAGGAACATGGGAAACCCTGGGTGTAGTAGTCAGAAAAGAAACACCAAAGGAACAAGTGAACCCTTGCAATGAACGTTTATACATTTGTTTGAACAAGTAATAACCCCAGAGGGGAAACGCTGAACTCTGTGGTCTGGCTTCAAAAGAAACCTGGGTGTTCTGTGCCTCAAGGAGGGCATGTGGAGACAGGCGGCTGTCCATACTGGCGGAATTCATTCAATAGCTAAGAAATGGGAACATAAATCAATTATTCGAGGCTCTGTGGTTGTGGTTTTCTCAGAGGTGTCTACTTGAGTGAAAAATGATGTCAGGAAATCTATGGCAAAGCTGTTCCATGCTGGAGCAGCTGCCTCACGATGGGCATTGTCTAGACAGGCTCACGTGAGCCGCGAGCTGTCTGAGAACTGGTGAATGTGTGCTAGCATTGCCTTGCTGCACGTACTCCATAAATACTGTTCCCGTTCACTGAATAGCCTCTCCTACACCTGTGCTGGGCTCCCACAGGGGTCCCTTTAAGTCTCATCTCAAACGCAGTTTCAAACTGAGTTTATTCCAGGCCCAAATGATTTCTCAGAAAAACCTGATTTTACAGTTTTTTTTTTCATGCCTGAGAAGGGAAATTTAATGCATATGCCATGTGTTGTAGTAGTACCTGGGTTTAGTCTTATTTAAAATTTTAAAGTTGCATTTTATTTTAGAGACAGAGTCTTACTATATAGAGACAAGGTCGTTGCATAAGACACGCTGACCTATACCTGTTGTTCCCTCCCACCTCTGAGGACTACACCAACAGGCATGAAACATCTTGTAGTGAACCTGTTTCCTCAGAAAAAGTGTGAGGCTTGGATTTGTGTTTGCAGTGTGATGTGTTCAGAGATGTTCATATCTGAAATAACAGTTGGGGATGGAGACGTTGTCTTTCTCCTTTAGGCCACTATCTCTGGGTATCTCTCCTGACTCATTCTCCCTGCTGGCAGTGAGGGGACATCTTTGCTTCTTTCCCCTCCTAGAACCCTGGTGTATGTCCCCGAAATTGTCTGTATCCAAACCCTCCCTGCCCCACCTACTCCCACCCTCAAGGCTTTCCCTGCTCTAAGTGGACACCTCCTCCCCCCTCAACACACACACCTACAATGATCTCAGTTTGAAAGTTGCATTTGAGGCAATCAGGATGAAAAGGAACTAAATGTGCCCAGAGCAAAGACGTTGGAACTAGAGCCACATCTGCACAATGCCATAGCCCCTCTCCTTAGAAAGCCTCTATTTGCGGTGGGTCAGTCTCAGCCCCCAGAGCGTTAAGAGAGTTCTGAAACTTGCCAGTGCTGAACCACAGTGCTCGTTTTCCAACAGTTCTCTCTGAGTCGTTAGCAGGCGAGCAGTTCAGCTTTCCCTTCATGGTTTCTGGCAGCTGAGCTGATGTCTCTCCATCAGCAGCCCACCTGAAAGCGAGCTCATCTTTCCACAGGGAAAGCAACTCCCACCGATACCTGTCCTCCCTAGATACAGGCATGGTAATCTTCTATTGCACCCCACAAAGCAATTAAGACACGTGCCATATAGCTTAGCATTAACTGTTCCGTTGCTCAATGTAATTTCAAAGCTTTTCTTACAGTCGTCCTTGGGGATAGCGCCGGAGCCTGCTCCAACAAAGTCAGCAGGGGTACCTGGAGGTGGGGCACCAAAGCTGAGGAAATGTCGGATGAAAGAAACTGAGACAGAAAACACAGGATAGATTCGGGAGGTCTGTTGTTCAATCCAAACAGCCCAGAGTTTATCTCAGACCTTGCTTCTATACAGATTAAAGGCAGAAGGCAGAACAAAGAGCAGTACTTTCAGCTCAGCGCCTCCTGCACTGTCCTTGGGAGGAAGCGCAAGCAGGCGCACGTCGCTCCCGTGACTTCTGCTGCAGCCAGCAGTTTCTCGTTCTATCCGTTCTATCTCCTGTGACTTAATAGATGATGTGTTCTCTTGTGGGCAAAATGCTCTTTCCCACGGGTTTAATCAGAACTTTGTCACAGCCCTCAAGGAGTCTGAAACAAGCAACCTTGAACTCGAATGACTTCTAAGTCAAAATGGACTCCAGATGAAGCTGAGTCACTTGTGAGCCACCACAGCACAGGATCCTTTTCTGAACCTTTTTGCTTCCAAAATCTGTACAGTAAATGATCAAAGTTCAATGAGCTTAATTGATTTCACTTTAAATATGAAATAATTAATATATTTATTGTTAGGAATTTTTTCTAACACAAGCTCTCTGCTAAAGCAAAAATCCCAGTAAAGCCGAATCACAACAGGTCAAATTAAAAATATCAGGTTTAATGAGATTCCTGTGCTCTCAGGTGGCCCCGAGGGGGAACTGGGAGGCAGCAAATGCGACCACCAGGAGGAAAGAAAAGAGATCATGTGATCCTCTTTTGGAGTTCAATTAAATACCCTGTGAGAGTGGTCCTGACCCCCCAGGGACAGGTCAAGACCTGGCATGCTGGGATTTGGAGTCCAGATCAATACAACTTTCAGGCCTGGGGGCTGGGAGCTACACTCCCAATTTAACATTCTAGACTCTTTGGATATAAGGATGATAGGAAATTGAAGTGACAATTGTGACCAACAATTTGGGCTCTCTAGGAAAAAAGGACATTGACTCAAGTCTGGCTACTTCCTGCGGGTATAAGGCTACATGGGGAAGCAGAGAGTTAGGTGTTGTTGGGTCCACGCTCAGTGAGAGGTGTGTCTGGAGAGGCATCCCATGTACTGTCATCCCAGAGATGTCAGGCATCTGTTCCTTGAGGGAGGAGAGAAGGCAGGAGTCTAGGAAGGAAATATTGTTATTACCAAAGATGAGTGTTCCAGGATGATTGTAGGACCTTCACTGTGGCATCCTGGAAAACCGGTGGGTGGAAGGTCCTGTCTGCTGGACAGACCAAGTGTCCTGAGTAGGTGCCTGCTTGAGCCTGGAGAGATGGTACCAGCATGGGTGTCCCAAGAGCTTGGCAGTCGACGGGGTGGTGAGGATTACTGTGTGAGGTCCTGTCCGTTGAGGTTTGAGAGACCTAGGAGTTAACTGTTTGAGGAGTACACTGTCCCCTGGGGAGAGTAGGGCAGGTTTAGGGTCCACTGGTAGACACTGGTAGCAGGGAGACAACTATCAGTGTGTGAATGGAGAAGGGACCTTAAAAGGGAGAGGTAGGGTAGGTACTCCGCCAGTGGAGGAGTTTGGACTAGGAGGTGATGGTTAAGGAGAAAGGGCCTGCCATAAAGCAGCTCAAAAAGCCTCAGGCCCATAGGGGAACTTGGGGTGGCTCTGAGACAAGGAAGGGCAATGGGGAGAAGGGAGGGCTGAGATAACCTGAGTTCAATGGAGAGTTTGGTTAGTTGTTGTTTCTTGAGTCCATCGGCCCTCTCCACCTTTCCCGAGGACTGTGGATGGTAGGGGGTGTGGAATTTCCAGACGATGTTGAGAGCTTCTGACACAAACTCCTTGACCCTGGAAGAGAAGGCTGGCCCATTGTCCATCTGGATGGTTCGTGAGACACCAAACCGAGGAATGAGGTGGTCCAGGAGTACCTGAGCTACCACATCTGCTGTTTCCCTGGAGACCAGAAACACTTCTATCCATCCAGTAAAAGTGCCCACAAGTGTTAAGAGATAACAGAGCTTTTTATGAATAGGCATAAGAGTGAAATCAACCTGACAATCTTTGCCCGGTTGGTGTCTGCGAAGCTGGTGTAGAGACTGACGTATGTGGAGAGCCCCTTGTGGGTTGGCCTGGGCACATGTTTGGTAGGAGGAGTGAACTTATAGAATCTCAAAGATGGGTGGGGTCAAAAAGGGGATCCAAGAAGCAGAACAAAGCTTTGGGGAAATGGCTAAAGATTTCTCCACCCAGTAAAGGTGCTGAGCAAGCAGGTATCACTAAGAAAGAATGAGAGAAAAATTGTCCTGCAAGAATGCAGGGCAGGAACAAAGTTTCAAGTGGGGAGGAATGGGTCCCATCTACCGCCATAACCGAAATTGGCGAGGGGAACATAAGGCCTGAGTGAGAAGTCAGAACAGAATAGGTAGCTCCCGTGTCCAATAGAAAAGTAATGAACCTATCTGCTACCTGTAGCATTACCCTAGACTCGGATAGGGTTACAGGATAAACCAAGTCTGGGCAACGTCAATCCTCTGCAAGGCTAAGACATTCTAATGCTGGCACAGTTTCACTTGCTGATGTTGGTGAAGCTGGACTTCCATGGCATGGCATAGAAGACAAGTCCGCATGGGGGCATTGTGATTTCCAGTGTCCAGGTTGCTGGCAGATAGGGCATAACCTCAGAGTAGGCATAGTGCAATATTGTGCCATGTGACCATTTAGGCCACACTTGAAACAGCTTGTCTGTGAGGTTGACTTAGGCTGGGCTCTGTCAGGGTAGAGCCCTGTGGTTGGCTACCCTTGTCCCCCTTTCTGCCACCACCTTAGGGTGGCTGCTAAGGTGTGGACCTCTATGTTAGCTGCCTGTTGTAGCCATGTAAAGGCCAGTTTTACTAATTTCCATATAGGGGTTTGGGGATCCCCCTCAACCTTTCTTAACTTTAAGCAGAAGGATTAGTAGAAAAGGAACCCAGCCACTTTTCTATCTGAGAGAGATCTGGAAGAGAAAAGGGAACATGAACTTTTATAATGCTATAGGCTCCTGCCACCTCCCATAGAGGACAGAGAAGGGCGGAGCTATGGTGGGATCTGGTATGGGAGGAGACTGAGAAGGATTGGGAGGGGCTAGCCCAGTGCAAAGAGAGGGCCAAGCTGAGGAGATGAGGTAGGAGGGAGAGGGGAAGGTGGGTAAGGTGGAAGTTGACCTTGAACCTCCAGATTGGACGTGTGGGGGGGGGGGGGGGGAGTAGGTGGGGAAGGAAAGGAATGTGGAGATGTGGAGAATGTTGCTCCACAGGAGGGGATGGGTAGTGTGGGCTTGAGGGAGTGGGGGAGGGGCCACGGCCTCTGGCTACTAAGGGAGGGGCGAGAGTGTAAAGCCAAAAAAAAAAAAAAAAAAACAAAAAAATAAAAAACCAAAAAAACAAACAATGGACTCAATAAGCTCTGTCCATTTGTCTTTATGGTGGCAACAATTTTCTAGGTCCCGGAGGGTGGTTGAGGCCAAATCTTAGTGCATAGGGGAATTAGTCATTTGGGACAGATTGGATGGGACAGGCTCAATTTATAAAGATTTTTGTAAGAGGCATCCCAGGGGAGACAGTGGATCTGGCTTTGAACTGCACGTGCCCATTTTAAAGTCTGTGCCCAACCAAGTGGCCTAAGTCTATTACAGCGCATCTGCTAAAATAGCTCTCAGTCCCAATGGGGTTGTGGAAATTGAATGCTTGGTGTCCCAAAGCAAACAAATCCCACCTCAGCCAAGCTCGGTACAAATGGGTCCCCCCAAAACCCTATAGCATAGACAAGAAAAAGGGACTCACCAAGACACAGCCACTGTAGCCCAGGAGCCAGTTATAGCACGGTATAGAGAGCTCAGAGTGTAGACTAGGGGGCTTTTGATGAGTGGTCTAGGGCCTGGAGGCTACAGGTTGGGACCTCCAGATGTTAGTGATTTTTCCTAACGTGAGCTCTCTGCCGACAAAAAAATGTCAATCAAGTCAATCACAAGAAGCCAGAATAAAAATACCCAGGTTTAATGAAATTCCTGCTCTCTAGGGTGGCCCTGAGGGGGAACTGGGAGGCCAAGAATGCGACCACCAGGAGGAAGGAAAAGGGACCACGTGATCCTCTTTTGGGAGTTCACTTAAATACCCTGTGGGAGTGATCCTGATCCCTCCCTGGGTCCTGGCCTGCTGGGATTTGGAGTCCAGACCAACACAACTCTCAGACCTGGGTGTTGGGGGCCACACTCCCAACTTAACATTTATTTCTTATGATAGTCGCTCACATAATTTTTCAAAGTGCAGCAGTAACCAAACAAGTTTTTCCACTGTGGGGACTGAATCATGCTTATATGTTTCCCACACCCGGTTCAGGACTGGTACGCGATATGTTCAAAGATACCCAGTAAATTTCCTCAGACTAAGTACGGTGTGGTCCTAAATGTATGTGAACTGTCTTCAGACATTTCAAAGGGCTGGGCACGGTGGCTTATACTGCAGTCTGCATACTGGCAAGTGGAACAGGAAGACTGCAGGTTTGTGGTTAACCTGGACTAACCTAGTGCTTTCCAGGCTAGCTCTAGCTACATAGAAAACCCTGACCCTTTCACCTCAAAGGTAAATGAAAGGAACATCAAGTAAAATGATTGATTAGACTTTTAATTTTGCATTTTATAATACTGCAGACAAAAGCTAAAGAGGAGAAATTTCAGGAAGATAAATATGGATTTTTATAAGATTTATTCAGATATCATTACTTGACCAGAGTGCATATGGCTGTGGAAACTGAGAAGTCAAAACTAGATTTTGATGACATATGAAAAATTTGTTCAATATTTTATTTTTAGGTGGGGTCTTCCCTAAGAAGCCCAAGCTGTCTTAGAATTTCTTATATAGCCCAGGATGGGCTAGAATTTCCTATGTAGTCCAGGCTAGCCTAGAACTCATGATTTTTCTGCTTTAGTTTCTTGAACAGTGTGACTGAAGGTGTGTGTCACTATGCCTTGGTGACAAATGTTTTGTGAGCATCTTGATTTCTGTAATGCTCCAAAAAAGTCACTTATTTCATAGAGTCTATGCGCTTGTACAGTACAGGGAGGTGTCAGCAAACTTACAAAAAAGTCATTGTGTGTCAAGAGCATGAAATCATGTGATGCTTTAGAGAGTTAACTAGTGGAAGGTGTAGGGACAATTTACATGTAGCTTGTGAGCTGTTACCTAACATACTGAGGGGAAAGAGTTCTAGGTAGGCTGGCTGGCACTTCCAACCTCCTTGAAACTTCACACAGGAAGTTGTAGTAAAGACAAGGCAGAAAATCAGTGCAGACCTTCCCAGCAAGACTATGAAACTTCCAAATGGTTTTCTTGAGATGTTTTAAGTTCTCTGCAATATTAGTTGAATATGCCTGCAAGGTTAAATAGCATATTTTAAGCTCATATCATAATAATCAACATTCCAATAACATCAGGGTAGAAGTTAAATTAATACTGCATTTGATGTAATAATTTTACAAGTAAACAAATCATTTTTAAGAGAACCAATTTTGTTTACTTTCCATCTTGGCTACTTTTTCGCTGACAATTTCATAAAAACACATATAATGCATTTTGCTCATAACACCCCATGACCTTCTCTTTTTTATTGTTTTTTATTGAGCTATATATTCGTTTCCTCTCTCCTCCCTTTCAACTCTCCTATGGTCCCCATGCTCCCAATTTACTCAGGAGATCTTGTCTATTTCTATTTCCCATGTAGTTTAGATCCATGCCTGTCTCTCTTAGGGTTCTCACTGTTGTCTAGGCTCTTTGGTTTTGGAGTTGTAAACTGGTCTTTGTGTGTGTCTGAAAGCCACGTATGAGTGAGTACATATGATATTTGTCTTTCTGGGTCTGGGTTACCTTACTCATTATGATGTTTTCTAGATCCATCTATTTACATGCAAATTTTAAGATATCATTATTTTTCTCTGCTGGGTAGTACTCCACTGTGTAAATGTAACACATTTTCTTTATCCACTTTTCGGTCGATGGGCATTTAGGTTGTTTCCAGATTCTGGCTATGACAAACAATCCTGCTATGAACATAGTTGAGTACATGTCCTTGTGGTACAACTGAGCATTCTTTGGGTATATACCCAAAAGTGGTATTACTGGGTCTTGAGGAAGATTGTTTCCTAATTTTCTGAGAAATCACCACACTGACATCCAAACGGGTTGTACCAGCTTGCATTCCCACCAGCAATGCAGAAGTGTTCCCTTTTCCCCACAACCTCTCCAGCATAAGTTGTCAACAGTGTTTTTGATCTTTGTCATTCTTACAGGTATAAGATGGAATCACAGAGTTGTTTTGATTTGCATTTCTCTGGTAACTAAAGATGTTGAACATTTCCTTAAGTGTCTTTCAGCCATTTTAGATTCCTCTGTTGAGAGTTCTCTGTTTAGGTCTGTACTCCATTTTTAAAATCTAATTATTTGTTCTTTTTAATGCCCAATTTTTTGAGTTCTTTGTGTATTTTGGAGATCAGTCCTCTGTCCGATGTGGGGTTGGTGAAGATCTTTTCCCATTCTGTAGGCTGCCATTTTGTCTTGTTGGAAATGTCCTTTGCTTTACAGAAGCCTTTCAGTTTCAGGAGGTCCCATTTATTAATTGTTTCTCTCAGTGTCTGTGATACTGGGGTTATACTTAGGAAGTAGTCTCCTGTGCCAATGCGTTCAAGTGTACTTCCCACTTTTTCTTCTATGAGGTTCAGTGTGGTTGACTATATGTTGAGGTCCATTTGGACTTGAGTTTTATACATGGTAATAGATATGGGTCTATTTTCATTCTTCTACGTTTTGACAACACCACTTGCTAAATATGCTTTCTTTTTTCCATTTTATACTTTTTGCTTTTTGTCAAAAATCAGGTGTTTTCAGGTGCATGGATTGATATCTAGGTCTTCTATTTGGTTCCATTGGTCCTCCTATCTATTCTTATGCCAATACCAGGCTGTTTTCCGTACTGTTGCTCTGTAGTAGAGTTTGAAGTCTGGGATTGTGATGCCTCCAGAAGTTCCTTTATTGTACAGGATTGTTTTGGGTATCCTGGGTTTTTTGCTTTTCCATATGAGGTTGAGTATTGTTCTTTTGAGGTCTGTGAAGAATTTTGCTGGGATTTGATGGGCATTGCACAGAATCTGTAGATTGTTTTTGTTGAGTTTTCCATTTTTACTATGTTAATTCTATTTATCTAAGAACATGGAAAATATTTCCATTTTCTGGTATCTTCTTCAATTTGTTTCTTCTTATGTTCTTATCATATAGCTCTTCCAGTTTTTGGTGAGAGTTTCTCCAAGATATGTTATGCTATTTGTGGCTATTATGAAGTATGATGTTTCTCTGATTTCTTTCTCAGCAGTCTATTTATCATCTGTGTACAGGAGGGCTACTGACTTTTTGAGTTAATCTTGTATCCTGCTACATTACTGAAGGTGTTTATGAGTTGTAGAAGTTTTTGGTAGAATTTTTAGGGTTGCTTATATAAATTATCATATCACCAGCAAATAGTGAGAGTTTGATTTTTTTATTCTCTGATTTGTATCCCTTTGATCTTCTTTTGTAGTCTTATTGCTCTAGCAGAACCTCAAGAACTATATTGAATAGGTATGCAAAGGGTAGACAACCTTGTCTTATTTCTGATTTCAAAAGGATCATTTTGAGTTTCTGTAGGAGCTGAAATATACAGGCCCATATTTCTATACTGTCTGGCTGTCAGAGAATGTTGAGTGACCTACAAGGTACAATTTGCACCTGCCACACAGAAGTTGGTCACTTAGCCTTTTCATAATGAAACAACCTGACACCATCCTAAACAAATGGTCAGGATATGCTAATGTTGTTCTGCTTTATTTATTTATTAATTTATTATGTATACAGTATTCTGCCTGCGTGTATTCCTACAGGCCAGAAGAGGACACCAAATATCACTGCATATGGTTGTGAGCTACCATGTGGTTGCTGGGAATTGAACTCATGACCTTTGGAAGAGCAGACAAAGCTCTTATCCACTGAGCCATCTCTCTAGCCCCTTGCTCCTTCTATTGTAATTTAGGAGGTCACCAGTGGAAGAGGTGTTTTTTAGTCTACCAGACAAAATAGGCACAGATAGGCGAGAAGTGGCCTAAGTCATTCCCCTGCTACCTAGGAAACAGAATGTTAATGAATTCCCCCCTCAGTTTACATTTTAATATAAAAGCTATTCGGAAAATAAATGCAGGTTATTTTTCAGGATATGAATTCAGGATATTATGAAGGATCCCTGAAATTCCCTCCTGATGCTGTCATATGAACAGTGCTTCATTTATTCCCACACCTCCACTCTGGTATGAGAAGTAATTTATGTCAGGGCTAGTCGCTGACAAGTTTCTCTCCATTTAGTTTTATGTTGGCTGATGGCTTGCTGTATATTGCCTTTATTTTGTTTAGGTATGTTCTTTGGTTCCCTGCTCTCTCCAAGACCTTTACCATGAAGGGATGTTGTATTTTGTTGAAGGCTTTTTCAGCATCTAATGATATGATCACGTGGGTTTTTTTTTTCAGTTTGTTTATATGTCAGATTACATTGACAGATATTTTTATGTTGAAACATCCTTGCATCTGGGATGAAGCCAACTTGATCATAGTGAATGATTTTTCTGATGTATTCTTGGATTCAGTTTGCCAGTATTTTATTAAGTATTTCTGCATCAATGTTCATGAGTGAGATTGGTCTCTAATTGTTTTTGTTAGCAATATCTTTGTGTGGTTTGGGTATCAGGGTAATTGTAGCCTCATAAAAAGGCATTGTTCCTTCTGTTTCTATTGTGTGGAATAATTTGAGGAGTATTGGTATTAGTTCTTCTTTGAAAATCTTGTAGAATTCTGAACTGAAACCATCTGGTCCTGGGCTTTGTTTAGTTGGGAGACTTTTGATGACTATTTTTATTTCTTTAGCAGTTATGGGTCTGTTTAATTTGATTATTTGGTCTTGATTTAATTTTGGTACATGATATTTATCCAGAAAGTTTTCCATTTCCTTTAAGTTTTCCAATTTTGTGGAGTACAGGTTTTTGAAATATGGCCTAATAATTCTCTGGATCCTCCATGTCTGTTTTTATATCCTCCTTTTTGTTTCTGATTTTGTTAGTTTGGATTTTCTCTTTGCCTTTTGGTTAGTTGGGTAAAGGTTTGTCTATTTTGTTGATTTTCTCAAAGAACCAGCTCTTTGTCTCATTGATTCTTTGTCTTGTTTACTTTGTTTCTATTTTGTTGATTTCAGCTCTCAATTTGATTATTTTCTGCTGTCTAGTCCTCCTGAATGAGTTTGTTTCTTTTTGTTCGGAGTTTCCAAATGTTCTTTTAACTCACTAGTGTGGGATTTTTTAGCTTCTTTATGTAGATATTTAGTGCTATGAACTTTTCTCTTAACAATGTTTCATTGTGTCCCATAAATTTGGGTATGTTGTGTGGTCATTTTCATTGAATTTTAGGAAGTCTTTAATTTCTTCTTTGACCCATTGATGATTCAGGTGAGCATTGTTCAATTTCATGTGTTTGTGGGCTTTCTGGATTTAGTGCTGCTGTTGAATTCTAATTTTGAATCATATGATCTGACAAGATATAGTAGATTATTTCAATCATTGTGTATGTGTTGAGGTTTGCTTTGTTACTGAGAATGTGGTCAGTTTTAGAGAAGTTTCCCCGAGTTGCTGAGAAGAAGGTATATTCTTTTGTGTTTGGTGAAATGTTCTGTAGATGTCTGCTAAGTCCCTTTGAGTCATAATATCTGTTAGTTCCCTTATTTCTCTGTTAACGTCCTGTCTGGCTGACCTCTCCATTTTGGAGAGCAGAGTGTTGAAGTCTCCTACTATTACTGTGTGTAGTTTGATGTGCAATTTAAGCTGTAGCAATGTTTCTCTTACATATGAGGGTGCCCTTGTATTTGGGGCCTAGATGTTCAGTATTGAGATTTCCTCTTGATGGATTTTTCCTGTGACGAATATGAAATGTCCTTCTTTGTGTCTTTGGATTGATTTTAGTTTGAAACCTATTTTTTTTTTTAGATGTTAGGATAATTACACCAACCTGTTTCTTAGGTCCATTTGATCAGGAAATTTTTTCCCAACCCTTTACTCTGAGGTGATATCTGTCTTTGAGGGTGAAGTGTGCTTCTTGTGTTCACCAGAAGGATGGATTCTGAATTTGTATCCAATTTGTAAGTCCGTGTCTTTTTATAGGTGAATTAAGTCCATTTATATTAAAAGATATTAATGACTAGAAATTGCTAGCTCCTGTTATTTTTGTTTTCGTTATTGGTGTTGTTGTTGTGTGTGTTTTTCCCTTCTTTGGGATTTGCTGCTGTGAGATCATCTATTATCTGTATTTTTGAGGTTGTAGCCAACTTCCTTGGGTTGGAGTTTTCCTTCTAGTACTTTGTGTAGGGCTGGGTTTGTGGCTAGGTATTGATTAAGTCTGGTGCTGTTATGGAACATCTTGTTTTGTCCTTCTATGATGATTGAAAGTTTTGCTGGGTATAGTAGTTTTGGCTGGCACTCGTGGTCTCTTAATATTTGTATAATGCTTGACCAGGACCTTCTGGCTTTCATTGTTTCTATTGAGAAGTCAGGTGTGATTCTGATAGGTCTGCCTTTATATGTAACTTGGCCTTTTTTCCTTTGCAGCTCTTAATAGTCTTTCTTTATTCTGTGTGTTTAGTGTTTTGATTATTATGTGGTTTGGGGACCTATTTTTTTTTATCAAGTCTATTTGGTGTTCTGTAAGCTTTCTGTATCTTCATAGGCCTATCATTTTTTAGGTTGGAAAAGTTTACTTTTATGATTTTGTTGAATATATGTTCTGGGCTTTTGAGTTAGACTTCTTCTCTTTCTTCTATCCCTATTATTCTTAGGTATTATTCTTAGGTTTGGCCTTTTAATGGTATCCCCTATTTCCTGAATATTTTGTGTTAATCTTTTGTTAGATTTAATATTTTCTTTGACTGATGAGTCTATTTCCTCTATTGTATCTTAAGTGCTTGAGATTCTCTCTTCCATTTCTTGTATTCTGCTGTTTTATGCTTGCTGTGGTTCCTGATGATTTTTTTATAATTTTAGTTTCTATAATTTCCTCGGTTTGTATTTTCTTTATTTTCTTTATTTCTGTTTTCAAGTCTTGAATAGTTTCTTTAATCTGTTTGGTTGCTTTTTCTTGGTTTTCTTTAAGAATTTGTTTTTATTTCTTCCAGTTTTTTGTTTGTCGTTTTCTCCATTTCTTTGAGGGAATTTTTCATTTCCTCTTTAAGGGTCTCAAACATTCTTTTAAAGTTACCTTTTAGGTTGTTTTCTCCTTTTTCATCTATATTTAGTTGTTCAAGTCTTGCTGTTTTAGAGACACTATTTTTTGTTGGTGTCCTGTTGCTTTTTGTGGTGTTGAGTATGTTCTTACCATGTCTACTCATCTCTTTCTCTGATTGGTGTAGCTTGGGCTGTGTTTCTGGTGATAAATCTCCTGGTGCCAGTGGATCCAAGACTCAGATGGTTTCTCTTCCTGGTGCCATCAGGACCACAGTTCCAGTCATCCCAGAGGTCACTCGGGGTCATTTGGGCTTGCTTCTATGGAGGTTGCTTGCTTGGGGGCTGCTCATGCTGAGGTTGCTGCCTTGAGCCTACTCCAGCAGAGGTCGCTGGTTCAGGCCTGTTCCCCTAGATGTGCCTGGCTTGGGCCTGCTCCCGTGGAGGTACCTGGCTTGGGCCCAGTCCTGCAGAGGTCTCTGGCTCAGGCTTGTTCCCTCAGTGGTGGCTCCCCTGTGCCTGCTCCTGTGGAGGTTGCTGCCTCAGGCCTGCTCTGACCAACTCATAAAGAAATACCCTACACCTGGAATGGGGATTTGGGCTTTATAACCCATGGCTTCCGGGCACAACCATCACCAACCAGTGCAGTGTTCAATACCTCAGTTCAATCTCCTTTATAAAAATAAAAATTAACTTGCAAAATACTGAGTTTACCCATGCTTTTATGTACATCATTAGTTTTGGGTTTTTTTACCCCCACATCTAGAGCCCCCATTTTCCTCTAAGTCCCCCATCCCTACTCAAACCCCTCCTTCGTTTTTACCTTACCACCCCCTATCCTCATCCAGAGGCTCCCAAACTCCTCTAATCCTTGTATTCCCGCCCAGACACCCTCGCCCCCACCTAACCTTCCCGCTCTCTGTATTTCCCCTTCTGCTTCCACACCACATGTGTTCTAACATCCACTCATCTCCTCTTAAGGCTTCTCATTTCCATACCATGAGCTTTTTTTTAGCCTCCTAGTCTCTCTGAGACACTCCAAATTAAACACACAAATGTAAAAGTTTGATGTTAGGATCCACCATGAGATAGAACATATGTTTGGCTTTCGGTGCCTGGATGACTTCACTTAGAATATTTTTTAGTTTCATCCGTTTTCCTGCAAATTTCAATTTTTTGCTTGGTTTTTCTAGACAAGGTTCTTTTTAGTTTTGCAGTCTGTCCTGGAACTAGCTCTTAAAAACCAGGCTGGCCTCAAATTCCCAAAGATCTGCCTGCCTCTGCTCCTGAGTGCTGGGATTAAAGGCATGTGCCACCACTACCTGGCTGCAAATTTCAAATTTTTATAGCTAATAAAATTTCAACAGATTCAACATAATGCCCATCAAAATCCCAGCAAAATTCTTCAAAGACCTCGAAAGAATGGTACTCAACTTCATGTGGAAAAGTAAAAAACCCAGGATACCCAAAACAATCCCGTGCAATAAAAGAACTTCTGGAGGCATCACAATCCCTGATTTCAAACTCTACTACAGAGTTACAGTACTGAAAACAGCATAAGAACAGACAGGAGGTCCAATGGAACTGAATAGAAGACCCAGATATCAATTCACACATCTTCAAACACCTGATTTTTGACAAAGAAGCAAAAAAAATATCAAATGGAAAAAAGAAAGCATATTTAACAAGTGGTGCTGGCGTAACTGGATATCAACATGTAGAAGAATGAAAATAGACTCATATCTATCACCATGCACAAAACTCAAGTCCAAATGGATCAAAAACCTCAACATAAAGCCAGTCACACTGAATCTTAAAGAAGAGAAAGTGGGAAGTACACTTGAATGCATTGGCACAGGAGACCACTTCCTAAATATAACCCTAGCAGCACAGACACTGAGAGAAACGGAAAAGCTTCTGTAAAGCAAAGGATACAGCAAGACAAAACAACAGCCTATATAATGGGAAAAGATCTTCACTAGCCCCACATCAGACAGAGGTCTGATCTCTAAAATATACAAGGAACTCAAGAAAATGGTCACCAAAAGAACAAATAATCCAATAAAAAAATATAGCGTACAGACCTAAACAGAGAACTCTCAACAGAGGACTCTAAAATGGCTGAAAGACACTTAAGGAAATGTTCAACATCCTTAGTCATCAGAGAAATGCAAATCAAAACAACTCTGAGATTCCATCTTATACCTGTAAGAATGGCCAAGATCAAAAAACACTGATGACAGCTTATGCTGGAGAGGTTGTGGTGTAAAGGGAACACTTCTGCACTGCTGGTGGGAATGCAAGCTAGTACAACCCCTTTGGATATCAGCATGGCAATTTCTCAGAAAATAATGAAACAACCTTCATCAAGATCCAGTAATACCACTTTTGGGTATATATCCAAAGGATGCTCAATCATGCCACAAAGACATGTGCTCAACTATGTTCATAGCAGCTTTGTTGTCATAGCCAGAAACCGGAAACAACCTAAATGCCCTTCTACCAAAGAATGGTTAAGAAAAATGTGGTACATTTGCACAATGAAATACTATGCAGCAGAAAAAAATAACGACATCTTGAATTTTGCAGGAAAATGAATGGAGAAAACATTATTTTGAGTGAGGTAACCCAGACACAGGAAGACAATTATCACATGTACTCACTCATAGGTGGTTTTTAAACACAAAGCAAAGAAAGTCAGCCTACAAACCACAATCCCAGAGATCTTAGATAACAATGAGGACCCTAAGAGAGACTTACATAGATCTAATCTACATGGGAAGTAGAAAGTAGAAAAACACAAGATTTCCTGAGTAAATTGGGAGCATGGGGATCTTGGGGGAGGGTTAAAGTGGGGAGGGGAGAGGCAGGGAGGAGAGCAGAGAAAAATGTAGAGCTCAATAAAAAATGTTAAAAAAAACTTACATGCATAAAACATGGAAGTGAGTTCCCTTATAGAACAGAATAAATAAAAGTCTAAATAATGTATATGTATAGCCAAAATAAAAAAATCCATTATGTATATGAACCACGTTTTCATTATCCATTAGTTGATGGGTATCTCTACTGATTGTGTTCCATCATTACTGTGAATAAATCTGGATGTACAGATATCTTTGTAGTAGGGTATAGAATATTTTGCGTATATTCCCTTACATTGTACAGCTGGGTCTTATAGCAATTCTATTTTAATAAAAGCATTGGATTTGGTTATTATGTGAGAACATTACACAGTGTACATTTATCATATTCTTTCCCTTCCTCCCAGGTCTCCCTTACCTCTTTTTCACTCAACTTCATGTTCTTTCTTTCTTAAAAAAAGGCATTAAAAATCATGGAGTCTGCTTTGTGTTAGGTCTGCCCTAGAGTGTAGTTGACATACTCAGTGTCACATTGTTGAAGATAACTGATGTTATCTTCAATGATAACTGATATCTCCTATCAGGTATCATTTGTGATTAGTTCCCTGTCGAAGGGTTGTATGTCAGCTAATTTTATCGTGACTGACAAACTTGATCACGTGTAAGCGTCTCCGCCATGGTGCTGGTTTTGAAGCCATGAAGGGATCACGGAGAGCAGCAGCCAGGTATCTCCTCAGTATCAGCAGAAGGCCCAGGACTCCTGCAGAGAAGTTGAGGCGTGACACCATGAAGAGAGCCCAGGAAAGGCCATTGGTGACAACACAGCCCACTTGCAACAGAGCACTCTGGCCGCTGGGGACACCAGGACCATGGGATGACCAGTAAGGACAGCAGCGGCCATGATGTGGGGCCAGCTGAGTTTAGAATGCAAACTTCGTGCACTATGGGTGGTCATCTAAGCTCTTTTCAGGAGCCCAGGAGATCATTAGTGGATCCCAGACATTGAGCACTGAGTGATTTACAGAGTTTGGTTTTGATTTGTTCATACTGTGACTGTATCCCAGTTCTTCTTTCTTGAAGTAAGAAGGTATTAATTTTTTATTTTACAGGACCCTACAGTTGAGAGACTTTGAACTTTTAAGGGATTTAGGAGTTTTAGGAGACTTTGATTTTTAGAGACTAAATATTTTAAAAAGAGCAAATATCCAATGTGTTTGTATTCGTAAAGACCGTGGGACATTTTAGTTTTAATGTATTTCATATTGTGATGTTGATATTAATGTGAGATCTTGAGGAATGAATAAGGAAGGGAAGTTTGTGGTTTAAGAGTGATGTGTGTCTGTGTCAAGTTGACAAAAAGTCAGTTGTGATGGCTAGATTTATGTCAACTTGACACAAGCTAAAGTCATCCAAGAGAAGGGAGGCTCAGTTGACAAAATGTCTTCATGAAATGAATTGTAGGCAAACATGTAGGACATTTTCTTAATTAGTGACTGATGTTGAAGGGCCCAGGCCATTGTGGGTGGGGTCCTAAGTTCTCTAAGAAAGCAGGCTGAACAGGCCAATAAGTAGTACTCCTCCATTGCTTCTGAATTAGTTCCTGCCTCCAGGTTCCTGCCCTGCTTGAGTTCCCATTGTAATTTCCTTCAGTGGTGAGCAGTGATGTGGAAGGCAAATAAACCCTCTCCTCCGCAGGCTGCCCTTGGTCATGATGTCTCATCACAGCAATGATAACCACACTAAGGCAGAGCAGGACTTTGTCCAACCTCCTTTCTTTGTCCTGGGATTTTGTCTGGCTGACTTTGTGCATGCTGTAACAGGTTCTACTTGCTCTTGCTTGCATCTGCCCTGTTGTCTCTGGAAAATGATAAATGTAAGAGCTACTTTTGGCTCTTACATTCTCTCTACCTCTTCTTCTGCACAGATCCCTGAGATGAACACTTCAAAGTTTCTAACTATCTGCACATTGTTCAGCTGTGGAAGTCTGTGTATATTGCTATCTACTATAAAAGAGGTTTCTCTGATGAGGGTTGAGTGATCCACTGCTCTATGAGTACAGCAATATTTTATTAGGAGTCATTCTATCAACAATCATTCACTATAATATTAGCAGTAGCTTTTCCCTGAGGGATCATTACCTATCTAGTCTCATGTTCTTCACTGTATTAACAGTATCAGGTCCAGATTTAATCTTAAGAGTGGACCTTAAATTAAAAAAAAATGGATTGGTTATTTCCATAACATTTGGGCCACTATTGTACCAGTGGGCATGCCTTTGAGCAGGTCATTGTTATACCTAGTAGGATGCATAGCTGGGTGAGATTTATCATTGCTGTTTTCCTCCAATAGCGTGTACATCCCCTTCTATCACCACGGAGGCAGTCAGTAGAGATGTAGAGTAAAGTATTACTTTTAAAAGGTCAGACTTGATGGCACAACACTGTAATCCTAGCATTCAGAGCTGAAACGTCAGAACCTAGAGTTGAGGCCAGCCTGTCCTATATGGCACAACCTTGTTGCAAATCAAACAAGACAAGACAGCAAACAACAACAAAAAAACTCATGAGCTGGCTATTGTGCTTGACTGTTATCTCAGCATAATGGTCATGAAGATTGAGGCAGAAAGATCAGAATCTCAAGGTCATCCTCAGCTAAATAGAGAGTTCATCTCTAGCTCATCTGGCTCCATACACCTTCCTCTCTGGACTCCAGCAGCGTGGGGGTTCCTTTCTATCCATCCAGCTATGCTGGAAAAGAGAGTGCCAAGAACATCCAGAAAAAGGTGCAGTACACAGAGTTCAATAGGTCTTCTTCCACTTAAACATCACAGTGGACTTCCCATGGCCTGATGCAGACAATGGGGCCCTGTCTGTTCCTGACAGTCCTCACAAGTTCCTGACTACCTTGTCCCCAAAATGGGATGGATGGATACACCCCCACACCCCACCAAATATGTGTCTATGGGAATGCTGTTATTTGGAATAAAGGTTCTTTGCAGATAGAGTTAAGAATCTTGATATGATATGCTCTTGTATTTTCCAGATGGGCCCCAAATACAATGACAAATTTTCTTTCTTTTTTTTTTTTTTTTTGTAAATTTTCTTTTAAAAGTTGTTTAATTATGTGTGTCTGTCTGTCTGTCTGTCTGTCTGTCTGTCTGTATGTGTCTGTGCACACATTGTCAGAGGACAGCTTATGAAAGACCTGGAGAGGACTCAGTTATTAGGTTAACTGCAGATACTTTTATCCACTGAGCCACCTTGCTTCCTTCTTAAGTTTTCTTATAAAAAGAAGGCACCCACAAAGAAAAGGCCATGTGAAGGTGGGAAGATCTGGGAGGGAAATAGCACCAGTCAGGGCAGACCAGAATCTGAAAGAGAAACGAAGGCATTTTAGTGTTCTCTTGTTGTGAAGACACACCAAGACCACAGCAACTCTTATAGAGGAAAACATTAAATTAGGGCTTGCTTACAGTTTCTGAGCATTCAGGTAGAAATGGTGCTGGAGAGGTAGCTGAGAGTTCTACATCTGAACCCAAAGGCAGCAAAAAAAGAGAGAGCCACTGGGCCTGGCTTGGGGCTGTTGAAACCTCAAGCCCCCACTCCCACTTCCTCCAACAAGGCCACATCTACTCTACCAAAGCCACACCTCCTAATCCCCGCCCCCCTCCCTCCCATTCCCCACCCCACCCCACCCCACGTAGCCCTACTCCCTGGTGACCAAGCATTCAAGCATATGAGTCTCTGGGAGCCATTCTTATTGAAACCATCCCAGAAGGAATCTCTCCTAAGGCCTCAGAAATGTCCCTGCTGACACCTGTTTCAGATGCCTAGACTTCAAAACTGTGAGGCTATCTGATGTGAGCAGCCACTGTGCTTGTGTGGACTTGTCACGCCAGCCCCAGGAAGTTCAAAGAAATTCCAACTCGGGTGTCCTTTCTAGGCGTTCTGCCTCACTGTGTGCTGATAGGTTTTCCAGAGGTCTGCACCTGTTTCTTTTTTACAATGAGTCTTGTTTATTTTTATTCATGAACCATTTTTTAAGAATTACAAACTATTACATTATTTCCACCCCTCCTTTCCCCATCTCATTCCATGTTCCCCTTTCCCTGCTACCCCACCTCAGATTCATGATTCATGTCCTCTTCTATGCTGTATATCACAGTAACACACACACACACACACATGTATATGTCTATGGGTTCGGTAATGACCCATTCTTGCTTCATGCCCTACCCCTATACTAGTCTCATTTATTCCAGATCACTATATCTTTCTTTTCTTTTCTTAAACCTGGATATTTGTTTCTTATATTCCAGATTTATTTTTTCAGTTTTTACTAGATACTTATTGTGTGTAGCTCAGGCTGGCCATGAACTCCTGACCGCTTCCCTGCCCCCTGGGGTTGCAAACATATGCCACCACACTTTGTTTCTACTATACACTTTAAGTTAAGTCTCCCTCATCTATTCAAACTGTAGTCAAGTTTCCTTTTGTTTTGCAATCCTTTTTCAAAGGATTTTCAGTACTTGGGGTTGTATCCAAGGCCTCATTCATGTTGGGTAAGCACTCTACCATGAACCATACACTCAACTTTAAATTACTTTCCCATGTTCTATTTTCCTGGGAAGGCACTTAACAACAACTTCTGTCTCAAACTCTCACTTCCTATCAGGCCTATCCAAACCTTGTTGAATATACTTTATTTCAAAGACAGAATTTATTTTTGTAACTACAAAGTACTTTCAGACACACTGAAATAATTAAAAAGTAGAAAGAAAGGAAGAAAGGAAGGAACAGAAAAGAAAGAAAGAGAACGACTTACCCCAAGCCCCATCATCTAAAACAATTCCCATCAACAATTTAATGTACTCTCCCCACAACTATTACATATAATTATAATCAGAGTGTGCATAATTTTACATATTCATAAGTAAATAATGAGGACTAGGTGTAAAGTTCAGTGGTAGAAACTTTTCTCTCGTAGGTGTGAGGCCCTGGGTTTGATTTCTCACACTACACATAAAAACACAAAGATGAATGAATGAGCCCATCCTTTTTCTTGTCAAGGTTGTTAATATTTAGTCTGAGTCATCCTCCAAAGACAACTCTTGATCAATCACTTGCAACCTCCTAAATTAATTTCAAAACAGTAACTCATCGCCTTCAATCTGATCTGAACTGCAGCCAAGAGTAAACCAGTTTCAGCCTTGCGACTTGCCAGAGGAAGGACCTCCAACAATAGCGTGTGAGACTACGTATTCTGACAGCACTCCGCATGGCCCAAACCTGCCAAATAAGTATCATAGCCAATTGTTCCTGGAATGTCATCATCCATTTCAGATTTCTTACTTGATGGCGATATGGGAGGGGCACGGTTTTTCCAGTGTCTTGCCTGAAGCTTATTTGTCTCATAAAGTCACTGATGTTCACAAAGCTAGGCAGAAATGCCCCCCTTCTGATGACAGCATCTTCTAATGCTGGGTACTTCATCCCAGTTTCGACTTTGTAAAGTGGTGAAACTATTAACTCACTGTCTGAAGTGTGAGACAAGGCCCAAGTATCCACAAGCCTATGAATACAGTTAAAGGTTTTCCCACTAAACCGGGTAATAGAGTCAATCCTATACATCATTGCCCTTCTAGCAGCCAAGGTCGGCTTCTTATTGGACCCCAAGTTTGACTGCTTTTTCTTTTCTTTTCTTTTTAATTCTTTTAGATTTATGTATTTTACTTTACATTAATGAGTGTTATGTCTGTATGTATGTTTATATCATGTGTGTGCACATTGACTGAGAAGGTCAGAAGAGGAGGTTGGATTCACCTGGAACTGGAGTTACAGTTGTGAGCCATCACTTGAGTGCTGGGAACTGAACCTGGGTTCTCTGAAAGAGCAGCAAATGCTCTTAACTGCTGAAGCAAATCTTCAGCCCTTCTTTGTTGGGAGAGGTTGCTAGTTCATTACCTGATTGCACTGACTTGAAATAATCACACAGAAATCTGTATTTATTGCAATACTGTTTGGCCAATAGCTTAAGTGTATTTCTGGCTAACTCTTACATCTTAAATTAACCCATTTCTATTAATCTGTGTATCACCACGTGGTTGTGGCTTACCTAGTAAAGTTCCATCCTGCATCTGTCTCCAGCGGGGCTACATGGCTTCTCTCTGATGCTGCCTACTCTTTCTCTATTTATCTCTTCCAGACTGGCTATACTCTGTTAAGCCATTGGCTGAAAGCAGCTTCTTTATTAGCCAATATCAATATAACATTCATAGCATACAGACGGAAATCCCACATCACCTCTACTTTTCTGTCTAAATAAAAAGAAAAGGTTTTAACTTTAACAAAGTAAAATTACATAAACAAAACAGTTATCAAGCACAAATTATAGTTACAATATTTATATCTACTTTATCTTTTATCATAACTAAGGAAAACTATGACTATCTATTCTTCAACTCCATCAAAGACCCCCCAAAAGATATATTACCTAAGTAAACAGGAAGTGCATTGTAAGCAACTTTCAAAACTCTAGAGTTGACAGACATCTTGCTACCTAGACAGACACCCAAAATTCTTCTGTACCATTGAAGCATCCAATTTTTATCCTACAGGCCCATAGTATCTGGCAGACTTTTCCATGAAGCAGGAAATTTCAAAGACAGCTCCTCCTATATTGGCAGTTTTTCAGTCATTTTCTTCTGTGTCCTGCAGAATGCTTGGTAGACTCTTTGATGAAGCAGGAACCCCAAAGGACAGTCTCACCTCCTTTAGGCAACTTCAGCAGTCATTTTTTTGTGGGTCCTGCTTGTCCAGTTTATACAGCATACCATTAAGCAGTCCAGGCAAGAGCAGTTTCTTGTCCAAATGGTTAACAAACTCCATAAAGATACTCTTTGATGCCTATCATCCTCTTAAAGTAGATTGGTGCTGCTGGGAACAAATGTGTCTCATTATCATACAAAGTCCTAAGTTATTAAAACATTTAAATGCCATATTTCATAGGTCTTTGAAAGGTTTGAAGACTATCTAACTGAAATACATCTCTATTTAGAAAACTTAACTAACATGACTACAAACTTGACTATTATAGACAACTATCTGTTAACTTGTATTTCTTAATTATACATTACATTTTAAAATGAGCTGCATAAACACAGTATCTTAATAAAGAGCAGATATATATATATATATATATATATACACACACACATAACAAATTGACCTAAAAATTGTAACAATAGACCAAGATTCATACCAATGCAAAATATTTATATCTATAGCATATCCCTCTTTAATTGTAAACAAACATTTATAGACAATCATTTAGGGAATTTGGGCGTTGTTGTCTAAACTACTTCCTGTGGATTGGAGACTCTATTAATCAGGTTTGTCATGGGGTATTCTTTGTGGTAGGCCCATCTCAGTCAGAAGTTCTGAAGTCATCATGGATGTTGGATCATTGTTCCAGGGGGTCTTATTTGTTCAAACCACATTAGTCTGGGTGGAATCCACAGGTTCTCATCCTCTGTGGAAACAAAAGTAGAACTTCTTTTCCAAAGTAACATATCCTTAGACTCAAATTTTGAAGTTAAGATAGCTTTAAAATATATATATGTTGGGTTATCTTAGCAGTCCATATTTCATTCCAATGAAATGTCTCTCTGTAATTAACTCATTCACAGTCAAAAAATTCAAAGAAAATATAGTAATATAAATAATCCAGACTCTCTGTGTACATTCCATCTTTATGAGGCTTATTTTTCTTACTCTATTACATTTTCTACAAGCTTAATATCTCATTATCTTTCTGAAGCCTACATACATTTATCTAACACTGTTACCCATTTAAAGGTCTTTTTCACCTGTATCTGTCTTTAATTCTTTTCTAACCAGGACCACTTCTTAAAATGCTAAGCTGTATGGCTAGGGCTAAGGCTGCTTTGTCTTTTGCCTCCACCCAGTCCAACATGGTGGAGGTTCATTCATTGCTTCTTTAAACCATGCTTACAGTCCCATATTGGGTCTATGTTGTCATTAAACAAGTTGTATCACTCTGCTCACAAACCCCATTTAAATGCTCTTTAGTTGGACCTCCCAATAGAGTCAGAGTCATTTGTGCTAGTAAACCAGGAAGCTGTTAGTTTTTTTTTAAGAAGCCACGCAGCTTTTACTGCGTCTCTCTCAAAGGAGTTGCACAACCCTGCTTCCTGTGAGCCCAACTGGGAAAAAAAAAATTGTGCCTACCAAGAAACTGTGATAAATTCTGTGGGTTTTTGTGTGTGTGTGTGTGTGTGTGTGTGTGTGTGTGTGTCTAGAATTCCTTTTCAAGCTCTCTCAGGTTTATGTGGGCTTATCTGTCACTCATTGGCATGCCAATCTGTTGTTGGAGGCTGCTCATTCATTCCCAGCTGGGATTCTCCTCTGCATGCTCTGAATGTTTTATTGTCATTGGCTAATAAAGAAGATGCTTTCAGTCAATGGCTTAACAGCATATATCCAGGCTAGAAGACATTTGTATATAGAGAGTAGATGGCATCAAAGAGAAGCCATGTAGCCCTGCTGGAGACAGATGCCACATGCCAAATGGAACATGACCCAGTAAGTCACAGCCACATGACAATACACAGATTAATAGAAATGGGTTAATTTAAGATCTAAGAGTTAGTCAGAAATATACTTAAGCTATTGGTCATACAGTATTGAAATAAATACAGATTTTTGTGTGATTGTTTCGAGTTAGGGTGATTAGAAAATGAACTATCAGCCTCTCCTAACACTTTTTTTTTGCCTTTTCCTCTTTCTTCTTGTTTTCTCTCTTGTTCTTTCTTTTTCTTCCTTCCCTCTTCCTTTCTTCCCTGTAACATGAGGGCCTGCTTGTTGGGGTTTCTGTCCTGCCCAGTTCCCATAGCCATTTGTCCCCAAAAAATTACACAGAGGTCTATATTAGTTATAAACTGATTAGCCCATTAGCTCAGGCTTCTTATTAACTCTTATAACTTACGGTAGCCCATTATTCTTATCTGTGTTAGCCATATGGCTCAGTATCTTTTTCGATGGGGCAGGTCACATCTTCCTTCTTCGGTGTCTGGACAGGATTGTGGAGGAATGGACTTCCTCCTTCCCAGAATTCTCCTGTTCTCATTGTAACGCCTCTACTTCTTGTCTGGTTGTGCCGCCTATACTTCCTGCCTGGCTACTGGCCAATAAGTGTTTATTTAAAATATAATTGACAGAATATAGACCACTTCCCTTCCTTTCTTTATCTCTTCTTTTCTTCCTTCCTTCTTTCATTCTTGGGTCTACTTAGCCAGGCTTGGTATTGAACTCTTAATTCTCCTGCTTTAGCCTCTCAAGTGCTAGGATTGAAGGCTTGGGCCACCAACCAGCTTGGTGTTTTGTTTTTGTTGTCATTTGTTTTGTATTTTTGTTTTGTTTTCCATACTTTGAGCAACTAATGCTGTGAAAGTTGTTTATTTCCTATGTATGCTGTGGGGAAAAAAATCCTTAGTTCACCCAGCAACAAGATTAGAGCTTTTTGAAGGAGAAGACTAAAGGAAATAGGATACATCCTGGTTAGAAACAGGTATACTGGAGATATACGTCAAGCTGGCTAGAATGTAGAGAGTCCACTGCAACCTGAACAACTCATCATTCCGGAGACTTCTGGGCAGGAGTATTGTAGGTACACAGGTCCGTGTCGTGTGCCGCGCCCCCCCCCCCCCTCCGCTTCATGGCGATTCGCAGGGCCATTTGACCTCTGGCTCCCTGGAGATTCTGCACTAGCACTGGCTTGAGGGTATAGCTTAGGAAGAATTTGGCTCTCTTTTGTTATGGTGATTCCACCTGTAATCAAGGTTCTAGCAGTGGGCCCCATATGCCTGCCTCCCCCAGCTGATTCTGCCTGAGGCGCCGGGCACCTGTAATCTCCTTCTACTGCTCCTGATGGGAGGAGGCCATGCCTTTTTGAACCCCCTTGCCCACTGGTATAAATACCCGACTTGAGTTTAATAAAATGGCCATTTACTCTTTGGTAAGTGAGCAGGTCTCTTTTATATGTGTCTGTTTAAACCCTCAGGACACTCGTCCATTCTCATGGACTCGAGTTCAGAAAAGCGCGTGCCTAAATCAGGCCTGGGTATCCACAGAAAAGTGCGAAGGCTTACAGAGTATTTAATAGGTAGGCTGGTGTCTTGGCTACTTTTCTGTTGCTGTGATAAAGGCACCACATTGATGCAACAGTTTCAGAGAGTTGGGTCCTTGATTATCATGACAGCGAGCTTGGCAGCAGGCAGGTGGACACAGTTCTGGAGCAGTAACTAAAAGATTACATCTTGATGCACGAGAAAGAGGCAGAGAGAGCTAATTGAGAATGGTGTGAGCTTTTGAAACTTCAAAGCCCACTCCTAGTGACACACCTCTTCCAACCAAGCCACACTCCCTAAACCTTTCCAAACAGTTTCAACCAACTGTGGACCAAACATTCAAATATGTGAACCTGTTGGGGTGGGGGGGTCATTCTCTCTCTGCAACCATCACAGTTGGCTATTTATAAAGCGAAGTCTGTGGCAGAGAGCAGCAGCAGTGTCTGAAGCACAGAGTCACGGATCACAGGCAAGGCAGGATTTTGGCCTTTTGTGTTGTTTTGTTTTTGCATGGTGACATGCTGTAAATGTGAAATGTTTCCCCAAGGCTTATGTGTTTGAAAACTTGGTCCCTAACTGGTGGTGGTGCTTGGAAGGCTGTCTAACCTTTAGTGGCTGTAGACTTGCTGTAGGAAGGGGGCCACTGGAAGAAGATCTTGAGGTTTATCAGCTTGACCCTGCTTCCTGGCTCCTCTGTGTCTCCTGACAGCTGAGGCCATGTGACCAGCTGACTCATGCTCCTCCAGTCATGGCTTCCTCACCATGATGGATTGTATCCGCCCTTACGCTGGGAGCCAAAGAAACCCTTCCTTCCTTAAATTGCTCCTTGTCAATTATTTGATCACAGAACAAGGAAAGTGACATACAGGCTTTTCTTTGCTGGGCAAGCACCGCCTCTTGTGATGGGGGCTGACAGTGTAGTTTCGGGGGGCCTTGAACCCTGCGGCCCTGTGCTCTGCCTTGTGTGCCTCCCAAATTCCAGGGTTTGAGGTAAGAAAATGCCTTGTAAACACGGGATACAATTTGAGCTCCATTAGAGGGGATACTGGGCAAGGATGAAAGCCAAGCGAGGGTGGAACTGTGGCGATCACAGGGAGTTTGCAACCTGAGCATGGCAGCTGAGAGGCAAGCAGGTGCTTGGGTGCAGACAGGCTGAGTGGGGCTGAATTCCAGGTTGATGGTAAAGAGCAGACTGCCTACAGTCTATCACACATGGCTCACACGGGCAGCAGACTGCCTACAGTCTATCACACATGGTTCACACGGGCAGCAGACTGCCTACAGTCTATCACACATGGCTCACACGGGCAGCAGACTGCCTACAGTCTATCATCACACATGGTTCACACGGGCAGCAGACTGCCTACAGTCTATCACACATGGTTCACACGGGCAGCAGACTGCCTACAGTCTATCACACATGGTTCACACGGGCAGCAGACTGCCTACAGTCTATCATCACACATGGCTGACACGGGCAGCAGACTGCCTACAGTCTATCACACATGGTTCACACGGGCAGCAGACTGCCTACAGTCTATCATCACACATGGCTGACACGGGCAGCAGACTGCCTACAGTCTATCACACATGGTTCACACGGGCAGCAGACTGCCTACATTCTATCATTACACATGGTTCACACGGGCCGCAGACTGCCTATATTCTATCACACAGAGCTCACATGGGCAGCAGACTACCTACAGTCTATCATACATGGCTCACATGGGCGTCATATTCTTAGTAAACCAGGGGTTAGTTCTGTTGTGTCAAAGGCTTGTGAGTGACACCAGAGTTGCTGGTCTATCAACCACGCTCTCATTTTGTTTTTAATTTTTGCTGCTTTGCTCTTCTAACTTTTAAATATTGGAATTATTTTAGATTTACAGAGAACTTGCTAATACAATATAAAGAGTTCCTGAATAACCTTCTGGTGGTCTCCCATTGTGCTAACATCTCACATTTTAGGGTGCATTTGCCTTACCAAGGCATGAACACAGCAGTACTTACACAAGTAACTATAAGTTTGTTTTTGATTCATATATATTTCTATCCTATTTCTATTTCCCAGTCAAGACCTACTGTTGACAGGAGGCAGTAAAACCAAGGGAAAACCCAAATGCACCCTCCAGCTTCTGCCTTTATCATATTTATAGACCATGTAATTAAGCCTTCCACCAACTTTGCTGACGTTCTGCTCACAGCGTTAGCAGGTGCCTCTGCCTTTGGTTTTCTGTGTTTCTGAGGAAGTTGCAGGGAGCTCAAAAAGATGAAAGTCATTGACCCTTCACTTGAACCTGTGTCTGATAGATGGCCTTTTGATGTAAGAAGCCTAAAATCTCCATCCTCAGAGAACGTTAATGCTACTATCTTCTGAACATTCGTCTGAGGAAGACAAATTGCACAGTTGCCTAATACTCCCTACCCCCAACCCTCTCAAGTCTCACCTTGAGTCTTTACCCCCTCAGAAACCTCACAACCTCAGCCTGAGGAGGTGGACTTGAGGCTTACAGGTCCCAGCCACATTTTTGTCCCCTTGGAAACACTTTCCCAAACCCTCCCTTTCCATGAGTGGAGAGTACTTCGGCCTCATTTGGTAACATCCTTTTGGCTTCCTTCATCCTGGGACCATTTCTCAGGTTTTTTTTTTGTTTGTTTGTTTGTTTCGGTCTTGGCACATTGCAGAGGATCATGTGGCAATTCCCCCCTTTTGTCTTTCCAGTTAGGTATTACAATACGACTCAGTTTGAGTTCTGGGTATTCAGCGAGAAAGCAACAGAGGCCAAGTGCTTCTCGTGGCCCCCGTGTGTCAGATCAAGTGGTGCCATACGGGGTCACGTGGTAAGGTTATGTCTGCGTGGTCCTAAAGTTACTAGCTTTCTCTCTCCTGACTGGTCTTTGTAAATGAGTCTAAGTATAGTGGACCCGGTCTCAACTTTCAGCATAAGTCAGCATTACCCAAGAACTGGTTAAAAGTACCAGTTTGTGGGCCTCTTTCCCGGCAGTTTCTGATTGAGCAGGCTGAAGGGAGGGTGACGGATTTGTGCGCTGTGGACCTAAGGACCACGGTCCTCCCGCTGCAGTAGAGCAGCCGACAACAGCAGCGTGAGAAGAGAGGCTTCATCAGCTCACAGTTCTGACCACAGTTTATCACCAGAGCAAGGCGCAGTGGCAGGGGCTGGAGGAAGCTGCTCACATCACATCTGTAGTTGAGAAACAGAGAGCTACAGATGCCTGCTTGCTGGTGTACAGTTGCTCTCTCCGCTCTAAACATCCCGAGATCCCCTGCCCAGGGAATGGTCGCCCCCACCATGAAGATGGAGTTTCCCACACCAGTGAACACAATCAAGATAATCCCTGCTAGGCACACCCAGAGACCTGCCTCCCAGGTGATCCTGGAGCCTAGAGAGTTGATAATTAACAGCAGTCACCAGAGTCACACCCTGAGAGCCCCTGGTCTAGAGCAGGTTTAATTGCTGGGCCTTAGGCTTCAGTCAGGATCATCTGGGAGAAACTCTAGGAATAAGATATATATTCCCAGGCCTAACCCTACATTCTGATTAAGGTGGCTTAGGGTGGTTTATGGGAGCCAGTGTTTTCATTAACGCAAGGAGCCCCGAGGGTCACTGTTCTTCCCCGGACACAGTTGAATGAAGGGTCACCTGGTGATGGCCTGTGGATACTGCTCCGGCTGCAGCTGCCTTCTAACAGTCCCGCCCCAGGAAGCCAGAACTGTGAAGCCTGGGAACCCAGTAGGCCTGAATCACAGGCCTCAGGCCACCTGGCTCAGACCTCTCTGCTTTTCTTCTTCCCACCAGGAAGCCTCCACCTCGGTGCAATTGGTGTGAATCACATGACTTCTCAGAAGCACAAAGCACCAGCTGGCCTATTCCAGACTCAGCAGGAATTCGCTGAAATCCTGTGACAGAAGGAATCATGGCTCAATAAGTGGATCTTTGGACTTATTTTCTTGTCTAAATACTGAATCTTTCAATACACACCCACTGAAGTTGTAGGATACAGATTTGTAGAAGCAAACAAACTGGTTGGCTGTGGTGGCAGAAGGAAGGATAACAATCTAGAGGTGTAGTCATGGTTTCTGTCTTATTGCTTTATGGTGCAGTGATAAAGCACTATGACCCAAGCAACAGGAGGAGGACGCCGTGTATTTGATTTACACTTCCACATCCCAGGCTTAGTGTCTACACTAAGGTAAGTCAGGGCAGAAAATCGGGCAGAAATCTGGCAGAAGCAAGGGCTGAACCAGAGACCATGGGAAAATGCTGCTTACTGGCTTGCTCCTCACCTTGTTTCCTTATAGAACTTAGGACACCTTCCCAGAAGTAGAACCCTCAAGAGTAGGGTGGGACCTGCCATATCAATCAATAACCCAGCAGAGGCCCACAGGCTTGCCTACTGGTTCTTCCCAGGTGACTCTAGTTTATGTCATGCTACCAAAAAACTAACCAGCATGATTTTATTGTATGAATGTCAAAAATTGTAACTTTAATATGTAATTATTATTTATATGTAATTATTATCCAATTATATTCTATCTCTATATCGGCGAATCAATCCCACACCAGTTATGTTTTAAGGGGTTATTTATTTTGGGGGGTAAAACTTACATACACCATAAACCGTCAGGAAGGGAGCCTAGTCGCAGGAGCCAGGAGCAGGAGCCAGGAGCAAGCACCGGAACCAAGAGCCGGAACCAAGAGGGCCTGATCCGGATATGTTTCTCTTTTTAAAAGAGAAATATACCACGCCCCAGTGGGCTGGTATTTCAGCAGCTATTGGCTGACGGAGCGGAAGTCGCTCCCCGCTGCACTGTGGGCTCGTATTTCAGCGACTATTGGTTGAGGCAGCGGAAGTTACTCCCACAACACCTCCCCCTTTTGTTTAAGTAAGAGAGTTCTAAGCCTACTACGAAATTATATACAGTAAGTACAAACCTACACAATTATATACAATAAATACAAATATCCTATTCTAACTAGTTTAAGTCTTGTATAAGAAATAACTTGGCCACATCATGAAAAGAAAGTAACTACGTTTATATAATCTTCAATCCCATCAAAGATCTGAGAAGGGAAATAATGTTACCTGAGTAATTAGGAAGTGCAATCAAACTTCCAGAACATGTAACAAATCACAGAGACAACTGGTTACCTGGGCAAACACCCAAAATCACGTTTGCAGCGTTGAAGCAACCAACTTTGGCTAAGGCCGAACGTAACTGACATACCATTTTCAAAGGCAAGGAACTTTTCAAAACTATCTTATCCTGTCTTGGCAGGATATGACAGTCCTGTTTTATCCATTTACGGATACTCTGTAACTCTGTCAGTAGTTGAGGTATGGGTATTTCTTTACCCAAAGGCCAGTTCTGCCAAGAAGAAAGGCTCCAGGTGGAGTGTCTTTGGTGCTCAACATTCTCTCGGGAATAGATCAGTGTTGCCAGGAGCGATTGTGTCTCCCTACCACAGAACTCTGAGTTAGATTAAAGGCCATTTTTTACAGCTCTTTGAAGAGGTTGAAGATTATCTATCTATACTGAATATAATGTCTATGTATCTAAAGAACCTGATTAGTCTAATTATAAATGACAAACTTAGATGACTATTGATCTATATTATTCTCAATATCTATCTAACTTAAAGACTGAAATAGTAAACAACTGTGCAATAAATGGGGACAATATGACCTCCAAATATAAACAATGTGCAAGTATACATTGCAATATGGTAAATATATATATCAATACATAAACAATATATAAGTATCTTAATCAGAGGTAGAAGTGTACAATGCAATATGGTAAAATATACATATATCAATACAATATATATATGTCAATACATAAAAATGTTTTAAACAGAGGTAGAAGCATGCATGTCTAAAATAGTCAACATAATTTAAGTTTGTATCAATATATAAGAATCAATACCAATATATTTGCCTAAAAACAATAACTCACAAGTACAAAGCTATTATTCCATAATCCAATTATCCCTCTTTTTTTTATGATTCCTGCGCTTATAAAATTCTTCCCCCAACCCTCAACCCTATACTAATTATAACCAACCCCTAAATGATGTCCCTAAACCCAAGGACAAACTTTACTGGGAGAGGGGACGTCGTTCTCTAGAATTACTTCCAGCTGTCATGGGGGCAAAAGTTACTTCTATCTTTGGTAAAATCATGACCACCATTGTGTCTTTTAACTCACCAAAAATAGTCCAGAGCAAAAAAGATAATTTCAAATAATTTTAAATGGTATTTAATACAGTGAATTAGATACCTTATTTTAACACAAAAGACAGATAAAACTTTTAAAAGCTAGCTTATCTACATATTATTTTCTTAGGGAGATCCTAGCAAGTTGCTACAAATTTGGTAACTTCAAACAACAGATGGGACCAGGCATGCTGTTAGTGTTAAAATATGTGCTTGGCGTGCGGAAGGGTCTGTGTGCCATGCCCAGGCCTGTGTGTGTGTGTGTGTGTGTGTGTGTATGCATGTGTGTGTATGTTCCCATGTGTGTGTTCTCAGGGTGGTGGGGGTAGGACACTGACGGAGGCCAGAAGGACACCATCCAACAGCTTCCTTAGGCCCTAGAACAGAGTCCACTGCTGGATTCTGGTTCTCGCTAGCTCATGACTTCCTGTCACTCTTCATGCCCTCCTGTCCCCTGTCTCAAATTCATCTCTCATCTTTTACAAGGACATACCTGATGTGTTTGACTTGTGCCTGAATCCCAAAGTCTTCATGTTGAGCTAGTTACTTCTGGGAAGATTCCCTTCCTTAACAAGGTCACACTTATAAGAACCAGGGTTAGAGTTTAAACATGGATATCTTTGTGAGGGACGCAGTCCAACCTACTGGGGCCCCCCACCCCCACTAAAAGTATTGCACAGCTATATGGAGTGTATGGGTGCCAAGCAGTGCCTCCTGATGCCTGACTGGTGCCTATGAACAGGCCCCTGCCAGCCATTCTGTTCAGCTCCCAGTCTGCCCACACAAGGTTGCTCCTTTGGCAGGGTCAATGCTGTCCCCGGTGAGCAAATGCTGAGGGACAGCCAAGCAGGCCTACACTTGTCCCAAGGTCCCTCAACACCCTTCCTACAAAGGCAGCGGTGTAACAGACCCTGCAGCTAGTTAGGATGTTATTATCATTTTTATTTTTGTGCTAACAAAATTTTGTATTAGAGTTCTTTTACTTTTCGTAAGTTTTACGAAGTCATTCTGAAGGTTTTCCTTTAACAGCATGGTTTTGATCTAAGGACATTAGAACTGTGTGATCAACTTGGAAGGTTTGGCACCATTAAAGCGACTAAGGCAGGAGGATTATGTAAATCCCAGGGCTACTTCTGGAAGGAGCTTTCTAGATTAACGTTAGCCCCAGAAAAAAACAGACAGCAGGTGTTTTTGCCCTATTTATGTCCTGGTCAATTATTTTTAAATTCTTGTATCTTTCTGCCTCCAAAACCAAAACTATTTTAAGAAAATCCCATTCATATGTGTCGTATGTGACTGATAACTATCTCCATGTAACTTTTATAGAATGCCAGACTTTAGATTTTATGTCGTATCTGTTGTCCTTCCCCATGGCATAACTGTAAAAATGCCTTCTTTCTCTCTCTCTCTCTCTCTCTCTCTCTCTCTCTCTCTCTCTCTCTCTCTCTCCTTTTGTTTTTGAGACAGGGTCTCTCTATGTAACCCTGGCTGTTCTGGGACTATGTAGACCAAGCTTACCTGAATCTCTCAGAGACGCACCTGCCTCTGCCTGCCAAGCACTGGGGTTAAAGGTGCATGTCAGCATGCATGGCAGGAGTGTCTTGATGAGAAACCTGTGGATGGAATGTGTGAGCTATGATTCTTCTATTCTAAGTGTGGGAAGCTTGCAAGGTCTCCTTATGCAGTTCAGGCTGGGCTCAGATTCATGGCGATCAATCTTCCTGTCTCAGTCCCTCATTGTGTTTGTCACCACACCTGGCTGAAAATGTTTTCTTCCCCTACGGAGCCAGATGGTGAATCAGTTAGCTCTCAGAGTCAGTACTGCTGCTGCAACTACTCCGCTGTGTTATTTTAACATGAGGATATCTCCATGTCTGTGTCTGATAAAGCCAATTACATGTGTTGGCTAGCTTTCATACAAGGTTCAGTTTACCAGCGTCTTGTTAGAAATACCTACTTAATCTGGGCTGACAAAGCTCCTCACATGAGCCATAGATCATCTAACAAAGACCCTAGCTCCACACCTGAGAAACCTCCCTCTCCCCCTTTTGAGTTGTTTGATAGGGCTGTCCAAAGACTCCCCAAACATTACAAGTTGTTGCTGTTTTCCTTGACTTCCCCCAGATTTTCTGAAGACACCATGTACATCAGACCCAGTGCTCAGAGGCCCCTGAGCTGGAACTGAACTGAAAAGTTTCCTCCCTGAGGACCAGAGTCCATAGTTCCAGATAGCCATTCATGTTAAGAGGAAGACAACAATGTTTTTCTCTAATGCTTTCTCTTTTTTCCTGATAGTTTTGATGTTATTTATTATGTCTAAAAATGTATATGGTCTGGGAGTCTTGCATCCTCTGGAATATAACAAACTGATATTCTGCTCCAAATTCCTTCTCAAAAATGCTTAAAAGAAAGAATCTAAATCAGACTTTTTCTTGAATAAATTCTTGTTTCAAATATAGTTTAATCATGTTATACATTAGTAAGATTGTTTGATATTATGAATGTGGCAAACGGATAATTCAATAAAAATTGAGCAGTAAAATTCCTACCCTCTAGCTTCCTGTTACACTGTGAGGCAATCATATGAAAGGATGGGGGAGACTCAGCACAGTTTCAAATTCTTTCATAGTGCTGGGAGCCCTGCGTGTGTCTCCATCAAGTAGCCCCGTGTAAGGAAAGACACTGTGAGGGTCTTCATTCAATAGGCTCTGAAGGGCTTTTGTGTGCCTTGTCCAGCTCTAAGTACTTTACACTGCTTCGTTGAAATAACCCAGATTCAGTATGCCAAACACAAGCACATCCTTACTACATAGTCACCGATAGTGTTTGGTCATTTGTCTCTATCCCAACCAGAGCTAGGAACTCTAATGTGGTGAGGCTTTCATCTCCTTTGTAGTCAAGTTTTAATATCTATTGCAGATAAGTGTCATCTCTGTATCTTTCTATGGAAAGGGTGTGTGTGTGTGTGTGTGTGTGTGTGTGTGTGTGTAGATCGGATGAGTATTTTCCTGTAACATGTTGGGCCTGCTTGTTTGTGTTTTCTGTCCCCGCCTGGTACCCCACAACCGGCAGGCCCCAGAGAAAAATCAACCACACAAGAGATCTCTATAAGTTATAAAGCTGATTGGCCCATTAGGTCAGGCTTCTTACTGGCTAACTCTCACATATTGATTAACCCATTTTTCTGATCTATTTTAGCCATGTGGCTCAGTACCTTTTTCAGTGGGGCAGCTCACATCCTGCTGCTTAGGTGATCTGGGCAGGAGTGGGAGGAATCAACTTCCTCCTCCTCAGAATTCTCCTGCTCTCCTTGCATCATTTCCACTTCCTGTCTGGTTTTCCCGCCTACACCTCCTGCCTGGCCAATCAGCGTTTTATTTAAAACATGATTGACAGAATACAGACAATTCTCCTGCACCATTTTCCACAAGTCCAGATGCTACATCATTTATGAGGCGATTAGGAATGCACCAATGGAAGGAACCACAGAGTCACTAAGTTTCAATTGCTCTTCTAGGGTTTCCAAGGAGTCTGGCTCTTTGGTATCAAAGGAGATGAAGAGAATCTGAAGGAAAGTGGGCCAGCTGGCAGCACTTTACTGCCAGGCCAAGAATATAACTAATTTAACAAGGGGCACATCCCTGTGTCTTCCCCAACCTCACCCCTCTCCTGCTCTGGCTATTAAATGGATCAAATAATGCTGTATTTGGGGACTGGCAGTGTGGCTTGATGGTAGCATGTCTGTCTGTTATATTTACGGCTCCAAGTCCAAGCTTGATTTCCAGAAGAACCAAAAAGAAAACTGTATTTAGATGGCGATGGGGGCAAGTGGCAAATATCCGTGCTACTCCGCAGGTGCTGAAGAGCCTGGGAAGAAGTGTGCAGCGTGCGCCTTGTTTAATCCACTTTGCTGCCTTGCTATGTAAACCACACACATCTGGAGGATGAACATAGGCTGTGCAAATTCAAATTACACCTATGACATGGCTGGCTCTGCTTGATGTGTTTCTCCCTAGCACAAAATAGCCCAAGAAAGCACATCCTTACTACATAGTTACCAATAGCGGTTGGTCATTCGTCTCTAACTCAACCAGAAAAGATTTCCATGAAGCAGACAGTGCATGTGTGCACCTCAGTCCCAGGGCTGTATTAACCTCTGCTCTCTGTGGCCATACAGCCAGGAATGAACTATGTGGACAACTGATATGCAGTACCCTATGGGTCAGAAGGGATGCGCAAAGAGAGACTGGTCAGCTGGAGGCATTGGCAAGGCTTGTGCAGTTCGATAATGGAGCTAACATTGGTGATGAGCTGGGTGTGTGGTACAGCCCCTTAGATCCCAGCACTGTGGGAGCAAAGGGATTTCTGTGCACTAGAGACCAGTCTGCTCTGCATAGATATTTTCAGGACATCTGGGGAGGAATAGTGAGACTTTGTATCAAACAAAAACAAAAGCAAACCCTCAACAAAGGAAAACATAATCCTGAGGCTTGAGAGATGGCTCAGTGGGTAAGAGCATATACTTCTCATTTAGAGGATCTAATTAGGTCCCTAACACCCATGTCAAGTGGCTCACAACTTCCTCTAACTCCTGCTCCAGATGGATCCAAGGCCTCTAGAGGGAACCAGCTCTCATGTACACGGAGCCACACATGATACACACATATAATTAAAATATCAAATATACCTCAAAATTATCACAGATCTTTCTACTCCTGTGGAATTGAAGGGTCCTGCTTAGTCAAGGCCAGTTATAGTCATCTCTGCAAAATACAAATTTCTGTGTTTCGCCTCTCCTACTAACATTTCTGTAGAAACCCTTGGTTTATGGTGGTGATGTAATCAGGGATGTGCCCCAGACTATGTTGCTGATAAAAAATAGTCTTTTAGCTTTGAGTGGAGCAGCATGCTTAAAGGAGATCTGTAGACACTTAGGGATACAGTATCAGCTTGAGCCATATGATTGACAAGTTCCTGGAGCACAGTGGCAGGAAAGACCCAGTTTGGCCCAATGTGTGATGGGGAGCATTACAACACGGAATTCTGTTCTTACTGAGCAATGCCATGCATCATCAACAGAAACATACGTGTGTTCTGATAAAGTCCCGTGTTATGTAGTCAAGTAGTGATGGAATTCTGAGCTAGGGAACTCCACAGGGAACAGAGCTGAACTCTAAAGATGCACAGTTATTATCTCACACAGGCCCAGTACCAGTCTACCATCTGCAAGACTGAAAGCATGCTTAGAAAGTCCAAAAGTCACAAGGTAACCTCATGAACAAGCAGCTCTGACTCCCATGTCACATATCACAATACCAGAAGCTCCCACAGCTTCAGATGGTACCTAGAATTATAGGAGAAGGGGTATAGCCAATTAAATGAGGAAGGGAAATACTGAGCGCATGCTCTATGTGTTAACCAGCTCAACGTTGGGAGCAGGTTGCAATGATCAATATTTTATTACTTTGGGAGTGGGAGGGGGCTTGAGAAGTAGTGTGGGAGAATTGTTCCCGTGGACAGAGCGGTGTATCTGTCATCTAGTTCTTGTGGAGGGAGCAGTGGCCTGGGACAGAAATGCAGATGTGGTAGCAGGTAGACTACGTAGCCTGGTTGGGAATCTGGGAGGATGGGCTGGAGAATGGCAGACAGGCATGGCGGGTGCAGATTGTAGTGCAGATGTTTGACTCATATTAATGAACATCAGAAAGCATCCATCGCTTGCATAACCAAGCAGACAAAACAACCTTAGGAAGGTTAGCTAGTGCTTGAACTGGAGATGCTGCCTCATGAAGAGAGAGCCAGAAGTCATCTCTGAAGTTACGTCATGGTCCAGCCACTGGCACCTGGGAAAGCCTAGGTTATCAGCCATGGAGCAGCATCATTCCAGTGCAACATCTTGTTCAAGGAGATTCAGCCACCCGTGTCCCTATGATGGGGGACAGCAGCGTGGGTGGTAGGTGTTCAACAGGAATTCCAGAGCCTTCTGTTTTGAGGACCGCCATGCCATGTCTTGCCTACTACTCATCGCTACTACATACATAAACTTACAATATTTACACATTATGCAAATAAATCATGATGTCAAGTTGCCTAAATCAGGAAAGAACCAATCAAAATGTTATTGTCTCCTTAGCACTATAGCTGGGATATTTAGCCAATAGTGTATTCAAAGTCTCTAAGTCTTCTTAGGCGTGTAACACTAGTCACTCTGTTTAGATCTGTTTGACAACTTTTAGGAAAAGAGCTGGCCTGGTTAAGAATGGTCACAGTTACTGTGGGTTTTGGAAACTGAACATTTTAATGGGAATTATAAAAGTTGTACCACCTTTCCTGCTTTAAGGTTATACCACCCTCATTTCTTAATGGTCACATGTCAACATACAGACACCAAGCACTGCTTAGAGCCCACCAGGGCGTTGTCAGGGGATGGTGGATTTAAGGATGACTTTATCCTTCACATTGCCATTTGCCATCCTGTTCTCTTGCCATCCTGTTTACCGTCCTACTTCTGGTCACGTGTTTTGAGCTAGCGCAGATACCCCTAAATGCTAGGGTGGTACAGTCAAGGTTGAAAAGAAGAGAACCACTCTAAACTCAGGAGTTTGCTAAGAGTATTAGATGCTACAGAGCAAGGTAAGGCTCGGCTAACGAGTACTGGACCAGGCCCCGGAAAGCATAGTCTCTTTCCTGTTAGTTTTGTTATAGTCTTTTGCTCAGTGGCATCTAATGGTGGTTCTAACCCCGACTAAACATTTTCTTTCAAATGTCAGGTGTTATATATGCATACTTTCTGACTGTTAGCTCCAGTTATCAAGAATATAAGAGAAAATAGAATCACTGGACAGACAAGATAGTGGCTTTTTACAAACCATCTGTGGGCAGATGCAGACCTTGCACAGTAGTCTTGTGGCATAAGAGGACTCAGATCATTTGTGAGGGTGACCAGTGCTGGAGAAGGTAAGTAGCCTCCTGTAAGTGCTGGTTTAGCCATGTCTAACCCGGCCAAAGGCTACCATATGTCTGGTTCCACCCCAACTTCTTGATGCTAGAGAGAGAGCTTTAGATTTAGATGGAGCGAGGGAGAATCACAAAGGGTATAGCTCTTGAATTTTCCTCCTAGTTTTCTATATTCAGAATTGTGTTGAAAACAGGTTCCCAACCCATTTCAGGGAACACCAATGTACACATCCGTAGAAGCAATTTTCACTGAGACACGATGGTGGACCAGCTTCAAGGAGCATGGAAATCTGTTTCTTGAGAAAATTTCGAAAACTGTATGAAGGAGCTATAAAGCCACATTTATGTGCACATCATATCCGGTATGAAAGACACTTTGATGCTGTGTGACTTTCTGTGTATGAAGTAAGAGCAATCTTTCACACAGGAAACAATGTTGATTCTCCACCAAGGTGCAGTTCCTACAAACTAGATGGAGATTGGTAGTATCTCCATGGGTCCCCAGAAACACATGCACATACATCATATACTGAACAGAAAACTATGTTAGACAATAATTTATGACAGAAATGTACCATTAAAAAGCAACTTTTTAAAAACATTTGTTTTAATCTTTATGGAATTTCGTCTTCTTGCTTCTGGTGGCTGCTGCCACTCCTTGGAGCGTGGGCCCAGCACTACTTCTGTAGCCATTTTCACCTTTTTTTTCTTAACTTCTTCTATAGTCTAATAATCTTTCCTTTAAAAATTACTATTAATTGAGTACTACTGTGTATGCACATGACGCAGGTGTGTGGCATGCTATAGTGGTCAGAGGACGTCTTTGCGCAGTTTTGGTCCTTTCCTTCTTCCTTGTGTGAGCGCTGATATTAAGTTTAGGTCATAAGTTTTTACTTTTCCCTCTGAGCCATCTCAGCACCTGCCTGCTGTCTCTCCTAACCACACAGATCACACTGAGGGCTCCCACACCCTGCCTGCTCTCTCTCATAACCACACTGATCACACTGAGAGCACCCCCCCACCTGCTGTCTCTCCTTGCTACGGACCAGCTCAAGGGAGCCACTCAGACCGTAAGGGAATCAGGGCGAAGGCACAGGAGAAATCAGGATACGGCGAGGAAAAGTGACACACAGACACTCTCAATGTTTTTGAGACATGCTGGTGCGATTTACTTACTTCAGTGCAGGATTATATATTATTACAAAACAAAGGACTTGGCAAAGGCATACATCATCAGATCATAAAATAGAAAAGAACGGCATAAAACAGTTTTTCAAAGAGAATCTTTAAAGATGCTTTGGCATGAGTACAAGGACTTTTGCTTTCTTACATTTGTAAAGTTACCCCTTCTTTTTTCTTGTTATTAGAGAGACCATTGTTCTTGAGTTAGCCCAACTTTATCAGCTTGTACCAGGTGGCTGACTTGGGCTCAGCTAAGTGACCTTGTGTGTCTGGGTGAGAAAGAAGAAGGCTACTATCTTCCTGGAAAACTTTCTGAGACTCATTTTGTACCATTAATCTCAACTCCTTTCCCTTCCCAACTCTCAGGGTCAGATGCTATAATTAGCCTAGGTTTTCTGGCCATAAGGAAGGTTGCATAGGCCTCCTGTTAAGTTGTACATAAATGCCTAATGCTGTTTCCCTGTAGAAGGCGTCTAAGGTTTTTTCTGCTAAGATTAACTCCTTTTATTCTACATCATCAAGGAATCGTCCTAATGATGATTTTGGCAATTCCCAGAACTGGCTACTTTTTTAAGGCTTTAATTAATAGTGGAGCAGAATCCAAAAATGTCCTCAGCAGTCTTGTTTATATCCACAACTGCCTGGAATAGTCTGATCTGTTAGCAATATGTAAGGATCACAAAGAACACACAGACAAGGGAAAAGACACACATATGGCTCCAAGGACAGCCAGGTCGAGTCAGTACTAATGGCGACTCAGGTAGCATTACACCACAACTGGTTGCCAAGGGACCGCCTGGAACACACAGCTCCTTGAAGCACCAATCCCAATCCTGCCGGCAATATTTGCCCATCCAGTCAGCATTTCTGCTACACTGGCGAGACAGCCGTGGATGTAGCATCTCCTAACCACACAGATCACACTGAGAGCTCCCCCCCCACCTGCTGTCTCTCCTAACCACACTGGGATCACACTGAGAGCTCCCACACCCTGCCTGCTCTCTCTCCTAACCACACTGGGATCACACTGAGAGCTCCCACACCCTGCCTGCTCTCTCTCCTAACCACACTGGGATCACACTGAGAGCTCCCACACCCTGCCTGCTCTCCCTTATAACCACACAGATCACACTGAGGGCTCCCCCCCAACCTGCTGTCTCTCCTAACCACACTGGGATCACACTGAGAGTGCCCCCCCACCACAGCCTGCAGTCTCTCATAATCACACTGGGATCACACTGAGGGCTCCCACCCTTATAGTACTCGGGTGCACATGTCCTCTGTCCCCTCAGCATATAAGGTAATATCCACAGGCTCTGGGGAATTAGGATATGAGTCATTTGGAAGCGATTGTCCAATCTGAGATATGCTGTGATTATATACCGACAGAAAATATGGGAACCACATTACAATATCTCCCCAAGTCACCTGCTAACGATATGGTCGCCCATGGACTTCTATTTCTATTGAAAGTGTTTCTACATGGATTGCCCAAAACTGCATGCGCAAGGCTGTAAACTGAAGCATTACTTGTAACAACAAAGCATCTCATAGATAAAAATGCACATATATATATGCATTGACATTAAAATCTAAGACATAAATATAAAAGAAAGGAAAGGTGAATAACAATGTGTTTAACTCACTAACAATATATTTAAGATCCTCTCTATACATAATTGGTTATATAACATCAAGATGCATATAATGTCATTGATTGCACTTTAATGGTAATTTGTGTTATGTATATTTTGCTACAATAACATATGTAACACTGAGTGGTATAAAACTCTGGTTCTGGTAAAATTTGGTGTGTAATGTTTTTATTTATTTACAAAACTTTTAATAATAAAATGTATACCATTAAAAAGTGTAATCGAGACCAAACAGCCCATCCACACATACACATACACCACATATAAATACGTAAATGCAATTAAAATAATATTTGAATTCATACAGCATGAAGTCTGCCTGTTGCAAAA